>NC_091635.1:46048588-46351619 GCF_027580195.1 Bos mutus
TATGGATGTGAGAGTTGGACTGTGAAGAAGGCTGAGTGCCGAAGAATTGATGCTTTTGAACTGTGGTATTGGAGAAGACTCTTGAGAGTCCGTTGGACTGCAAGGAGATCCAACCAGTCCATTCTGAAGGAGATCAGCCCTGGGATTTCTTTGGAAGGAATGATGCTGAAGCTGAAACTCCAGTACTTTGGCCACGTCATGCGAAGAGTTGACTCATTGGAAAAGACTCTGATGCTGGGAGGGATTGGAGTCAGGAAGAGAAGGGGACGACAGAGGATGAGATGGCTGGATGGCATCACTGACTCGATGGACGTGAGTCTGGGTGAACTCCTGGAGTTGGTGATGGACAGGGAGGCCTGGCGTGCTGCAATTCATGGGGTCACAAAGAGTCAGACACGACTGAGCAACTGAACTGAACTGGTGATTCTTTTATGACCCATCTTTACCACGATGATTGCAAAATAATGACTCCAAGCGCCAGTTTCAGCCCTTAGCACTGTAGTAGAAACTAGAGCCTCCTTTCACCTGGATTCATGTGTATGTATGTGTGTATATAGGTGTCTCATCTATGTACTGGATCTACCTATCTATTTAGTATCTATCTATTATGAATGTGGATTCATGATTCCCTACTTTCGCAGCGCTCATCACTCATCATCCTTTGTAATTATTATGGTGCTCACGCATGCTTGCTTATGTGCATGCATGCTCAATCGCTTAAAGTGTCTGACTCTTTGTGACCCCATGGACTGTACCTCACCAGGCTTTGTCCATGGAATTTTCTAAGCAATAATACTGGAGGGGGTTGCCATTTCCCCCTCCAGGGGAATCTGCCTAACCCTGGGATGGAATCTGAATCTCCAGTGTTCCCTGCATCGGCAGGCAGATTCTTTATCATTGTGCCACCTGGAAAGCCCATTTTGGTGCTCATGTCGTCTCAGAGTTGATCAGCGGGAGCTCCTCAAAGCTGGTTCCAGTTCATTCAGTTTCTCCCCTGGGTCATATACCATTGTGGTGACTATACCAAAACTATTTTTGCATTCTATTGTCAATCAGCATTAGGCTGTTCATACCTTCACATATGTATGAGCACTGCCATCATATGAACTCCTGTGCATATCTCCTATGAACACATATGTTCTAAGACAGAGCTAAGCCTATTCTTAAGATATGGGAATCACATTTCTTGATCACAACTATTTTGACCATACCTATTTGAACATAACTTTCTTGATCATAACAATTCACTAATATGGTAACAAAATAAGTAAGTTTGCCAATTTATACTTTCATCAACAGTGAATGAGAGTTTATATAAACATCCTTCCCAACACTTGATAATGTTACACAAACTCACACACACAAACACACAGCAAGTTCGTCATTTAACAGGTTTTAAATAGAAACTCATCGCTGTATAAATCTACATCTTTTCAGATGTGCATGGGCCACTAAGCATTCCTTTTGGGAACTTTAGACATTCATCTACTTTACTCTCATTTTTTAAGTTGAAAAATGAAAACCCTGATGCATTAAGTGACATGCCCTAGATCACAGAGCTGTCATGAATTAGACATGAACCCAGATATGCTAACTCACATACAAAAAGCAAAATTTCCATCCATCTAACCAGTCTGACACTGTGTAGATTTATGACTAAGAGGATGTGTCAGTTTACACGGTGTGTGTGTAAAATGGGTGGGATAGTTTTTTTTTTATTAACATTTTGGTTTGAGGTCTTGAAAGCTATTCTGGGATAAATATAACCTTCAAGGTAAGTCACCCACAATGTAGCTTTTACCCCCAATCTTTTCCTGAGTAAAATTAAACTAAAATGAATCAAAATCCCAACAACCCTGGAGAGACGTCCTAAGGAGACAGTCCTCCACAATAGTGCTTATTTTTCGGTGCGGGTTTATAGCCTAAACAAATAAGCAAGGCATCAAGTCAACCTCAGCAGCCTTTCTTTGTCTCTCTCTCTAGCATCCTGTGTAAGACACTGTCCCCAATTAGGAGAGGCCCCAGAGCACTGGCCCAATTCAAGGCCAAGAACCATTCAAGGAAAGCTGCATCCTCCAGGTGCCCCAGGAAACCACGGCTCCTCCTGGCCTGTGGCTTTCACAGCTCTGCTTGCCCACTACCCTCATGCCTGCCTGCTCGCCCAGCCTCACCACCCTCTCTGCCTGGGGATCACTCATTAGCCTGGGATTAATAGCTGTATCAGCAGCAGGGCGGGCAAAGCCCTGTGCCCTGGGCTGTGGCTGCAGAGAACTGTCTGGGGAGGGAGGGCTCAGCTGTCCGAGTGCCAGGCACATGTCAAATCCAATTTGGGAGAGGATCTTGTTAAGCTTCCTTATCTGATGACAAGCACTCCTTAAAAAAAAAAAAAAAATCAGTTAAGAAGGTTTTGCAATGTCTACCAGGCACCCTTGCTCAGGTCAGATAATGTTTCCTGTCAAGAATATATTTATTCTGTCTCTCCCATCAGTCACTTGGTTCAAGGAAATATGATTAGTCATGGAGGACTTACATATAAGCCTTCTGGTCACTAATTAGTTTTTGACCTTCAGAAGTTTTGGGACTCATTTCTGTGACTGCAGAGTCCAGCATCTTTACAAGTAAAGGGCACAGAGCTGTTTTTGTTTGTTTGTTTTTAATTTTTAAAAAACTTTTTATTTTGTATTAGGGTATAACCAATTAATTGGAGAAGGCAATGGCACCCCACTCCAGTACTCTTGCCTGGAAAATCCCTTGGATGGAGGGGCCTGGTAGGCTGCAGTCCATGGGGTCGCTAGGAGTCGGATTCGACTGAGCGACTTCACTTTGACTTTTCACTTTCTTGCACTGGGGAAGGAAATGGCAACCCACTCTGGTGTTCTTGCCTGAAGAATCCCAGGGACGGGGAGCCTGGTGGGCTGCCGTCTATGGGGTCGCACAGAGTCAGACACGACTGAAGCGACTGAGCAGCAGCAGCATAATCGATAAATAGCGCTGTGATAGTTTCAGGTGAACAGTGAAGGGACTCAGCCAATCGTTGAGCTACAAGGTGTTAAATTCTACTGTACAGTAAAGTGACTCAGTTATACATGTACACATATTCTTTTTTATATTCTTTTCTGTTATGATTTATCATAGGATATTGAATACAGCTCCCTGTGCTACACAGTAGGAACTTTTTTTTTTTAATTCACTTTTAATTGAAGGATAATGCCCTTACAGTATTGTGTCAGTTTCTGTCAAACATCAACACGAATCAGCCACAGGTACACCTATGTCCCCTCCCTCTGGAACATTCCACCCCTCCCAGTTGTTACAGGGCTCCGGTTTGAGAGGAACTTACTGTCTACCTAGGCTACCTTGCTGATATGCTAGCTTGCATCTGCTGACCCCAGACTCTGCCTGCATCCCTCCCCGACTCAGCATCCCCGCGGCAACCACAAGCCCCATCTCTATGTCTGTGAGCTCGTTTCTGTTTTGTAGATGTTCGTTTGTGTCATATTTGGGTCCCACAGATAAGTGACGTCACACGGCATCTGTCCTTCTCTTTCTGTTGGAAAAGTTTTCAATTAGCAATGATCCTGCCTCAGAGAGACCCCACTGGCTATGAGACTGCCACTCCACAAAACTTGCCTTTCTCTTTCTGACTTACTCCACTTAGTTTGACCATCTCTAGTTCCATCCATGTTGCTGCAAATGGCGTTTTTCATTCTTTTTCATGGCTGAGTAGTATTCCACTGTATATATGTACCACATCTGCTTTACCCATGCATTCAGCAATGGACATTTAGGTTGTTGCCATGGCATGGTTCAGAGCTGATTTTCAGTCCTACTTGTTACCCTTTCAGAACCATAAGCATAAAAATAAAATAAAATAAGGTGCCAAAAATAGTAAAACCAACTGCTTGTGAAACAGTACTTTCCTACATGCTAGCAGTAACATAAGTTGTTCTGACCCTGTTGAAAAGGAATTTTCCAGAAGGTACCAAAACTCACAAAAGCATATGTACTCTGACATTCAACCCATGGGGTTTTCCAAGGAGAAAAGTGGGGCTAAAACCAATTACATACCTGGCATGGGCTAGGCATGCTTACAGTCACTGTGCTACTATTTCTGCACATCAATGTTTTGACACATACCCTTACTCCCATCTTATAGAAGAGGAAGCTAGTAAAGGGCTAATGACTTATCTAAAGCTGCAGCATTATTACAAGGGAGAAACTGCATTCAAACTTCATCTGCCTGAGTCCAATCCCCTGTTTCTTCCTCGGTAAAATATTGCCTTGTGAGGAGGTCTATGCATGAACATCTTCACTGCAGCATTACTCATAGTAGCAAAATGTGAGAAAAGAAAAAGTGGCTGATAACAGGAAAATGTTTGGGTAAATTATGGAAATTAACCCCATGGATTATTTTGCCTTTTTATAAATGATAATTTTAAAGGTTATTTAGCAGTGTCAGGAAAAGCATATCATAAAGACGAGAATTGAACACAAAAGTATTCCTAGGTAACCATTATAACTATATTAAAATGCATATCCATATGGAAAAATTGCTCCTGGGAACTTGGAAAATAGACGAGTTTTTAAAGATATTAGTAACTAAATATAATTTCTCAAAATACCCATTATTGTTGTCAAGTTGTATTTCAAGACAGACACTTGTTTGGGTGGGAAGAATAAATACATGCAGGATGGAAAGGACGAGAATTTGAATACTAGCTATTCCATATTCCATATTGTGAAACTGAGCAACTTATGTATAATCCCTGAGCCTCAGTCTTTTGCATCTGTAAACAGTGATAATATGTTTAACTTCACAAGGTCAGAGTGCAAATTAAATAAGTTAAAACACATGCAAACACTGAGCCTACTGTGATAGATCCATTAACAAAAATATCATCCACGATAAATTCATTGGCCAAAAATAAATTAAAATGATGGTCCTTCCTAAGCGTCCACCCCCTCCAAACTTGCCTATAAGTTTTCTGAGGCAAGACACCCCTGAACAGAAAGTGATCTTTCAGCCCACACACGTATACATGCTCACAGGGCAGTGAAGGGAGGGGAATAAACAGAGGAATTCACCCCTGGTCAGTGTCATTCTGAGCTCAAACCAGCCACAGATCCGATGCTTCACCAGCACTGAATGCATTATATATTAATCCCTGGGCTCTGCAGTGAAGCCCACATGTGAAACTAACCCTGCCCTCCTCCTCTGGGCATTTACCAGATAAGACCTTGTTACAGGCTGGGCAGCGAAGCTCCCTGAAGCTTCTTATAATGAATGTCCTCGCTCTAGAAGACATCGTAAGCTCTGGTCTGTGGGGCTGTTGGGGAAAATTTTCCCCAGCTTCAATATTGCTAAGAGAACAGGAGACATTCGACAGGACAAGCGAGACCTATTAATATTTCTCCACGGTGTTAACAGCAGTGCAGTCATGCTCTCTAAAGTTGAACTTGCTCTCTGTCCTGTTCCTACTTTCTAAATCAGATGCAGGGTCAAGGGACTGGGGATGAGAGAGGACAGAGCTAAACAAGCACAGATGGGTTTCTGGCAATCAGCGGCACCCAGACCCGCAGCATCCTAGTGGAGAATATACACCTAGGCTCTGAAGCACAAGCCCTGAGCTCACAGCACCAGGTGACCCCTTGGTTAGAGTGAGCAATCTGCTCCCCCTGCCAAGGAGATACACTCTTGCTTCCAGCCAGGGCCCAGAGAGGGGGGTGAGGGAAAAGAGAGTGGTGGGATCAACGGAGAACAATATTACCAAAAATTTACTATCAATCCAGTGAGAGGAGCCTAAACTTGCTGATTTGATACTCACCACCTGCCAGGAAGACACTGCTACCCATCATTTTAAAGAAGAGGAAACTGAGGCTCCAGACTGGCATTAGTCATCTATTAGTTGGGTACTTCCTCCAGGCAAGGAGCTAGGACCTCTAAGGAGACACGAAAAAACAGAAAGGGGGATTTCTCATTCGGCTGTGACGCTTGTCTCCTGGGGCTCCTCAGAATGCACTGTTCCCTTCGGCAGATGCTCACAGATCAAGAAGAAGTTGGCAGTCCCCTTGTCCAAGCCGTCTGCTCCTTCTTGTGAGCACCAACTTGAATGAAACAAACCAGGCGCCAGGACTGGGAGCAGCGCTTTCAAGGGCTGTACTCAGAACAACTCCTGCCTCCCAGCGTAAGGAGGCTCACTGGGCATCCACCAGTTCAGGAGATTGTGTGTTCTGTCTGCTCGCGATGCAAGCAAGGATGCCCCAGCAGGCTGGGCGGCGGTGGGGTGACTGCTGCTGGGGCGATCCCTTCTTCCCCAGGAGTAGGAAAAGCATAGTATATGGAGTCAGGACACACACACACACACACACACACACACGCAAACACATCTGGACTGAAACTGCCGTTACCATTTGCTTGCTGTGTGTTTTAGACCAGGTCTCCAAACTTTGGGGCATAGGATGTGAACTCAGGATACACACACACACATACACATCCACCCACCCCTTGGACTGAAACTGATATTACCACTTGCTCACTGTGTTTTTCAGACCTGCGGTCTCCAACCATTTGGGAACCAGGGTCCAGTTTCGTGGAAGACAATTTTTCCACAGACCGGGGGCGGGATTTCAGGATAATTCAAGTGCATTTGTTTGCTATGCATATTACTTCTAATCCAATGTGGCTGCTGATCTGACAGGAGGTACTAGTCCAGGGCCCGGAGGTTGGGAACCCCTGTTTTAGACCACTCTCCTAAGCTCTTAGATCCTCATCTGCAGAAAAGGCTTGGGCGGGTGGGGAGCTAAAAGTGAATCAGGCGTCAGGTGGAGACTACAACTAGCCCAGTGCCTGACCAATAAGCAATGTTCTTTTTCCCAGAACAATGTTTCTGGGCTGAGAACGGTGAGGGTTCATGGAGTTGAAAAAAAGAAAACAAAAGCCAAACAAACAAAAAATAGGAGATCAAGCGTCCTGAGAGGTGGGTGAGATTCAGCCTGTTATTCAAAGAGTGATGGTTCAGGCCCAGCCAACACCATCCCCCTCATCTCAGAGCTCATGAGAAAACCACAGGGAATGGCTGAGAGATATGAGCCAAAGGAGCAGGACAGAGGTTAGGGAAAAGAAGAAGAAAGCCTGACAGCTATCAGAACATTCTGAGTATTTCCGTCCAATTTTGATTTTATAGCCCAGGGCTATGTCTCATGAGCGGGCTTCGCAGATGGCATAGCAGTAAAGGTTCCGCCTGCCAATGCAAGAAATGCACGAGATCTGGGTTCAAACCCTGGGCCAGGAAGATTCCCCTGGAGGGAAAATGGCAACCCACTCCAGTATTCTTTCCTGAAGAATCCCATGGACAGAAGAGCCTGATGGGCTGCAGTCCACAGGGTCACAAAGAGTCAGACACAACTGAGCTCACTCGTTCACATGTCTCATGAGCGCAGTGCACACCCTATGATTAAAGCCTTGTAGAAATGGGCGCCTAAAAAATTTCAAGGAATCACTTAAGACACAGAGACAGCTTCCCCTCACATGCTCATGTCAGCGATCCGTCCCCTTGCGGGTCAGCACATTAATTCAAGCCAAATCCATTCTGCTTTCATTTCAGCTCTTTTCTCCTTTAGTTCTCTTCAGGTGCTAGCTTGAAAGTGAAACGTGAAACTGAAAGTGTCAGTCGCTCAGCCGTGTCCAACTCTTTGCAACTATATGGACTGTAGACCCCCAGGCTCCTCTGTTCATGGGATTCTTCAGGAGAGAATACTGGAGTGGGTGGCCATTCCCTTCTCCAGGGGATCTTCCCAAACCAGGGATAAAACCCAGGTCTTCTGCATTGCAGGCAGATTCTTTATCATCTGAGCCACCAGGATCACCCTATTACACACTCTGGGTATGTGGCTCGTGGATAGCAGTCATGTACTGCACTGGCCAATCAGTGATTATAGCATGTAGTGTCCTGCCTCGGGTATTCTGGATGATACAGAGGTGGCTGCACCTCTCTTTACTCCACTGCAGGGATTCCCCAACCTCTGGGATCTAAAGATCTGAGGTGGAGCTGACATAATAATAAGAAAGTGCACAATAAGTGGAATGGGCTTGAATCATCCTGAAACCATCCCCTCTGCCCCAGTTGGTAAAAACAGTGTCTTCCAAAAAATGAGTCCTGGTACCAAGAAGGTTGGGGACCATTGCTCTACTGAATTGCGATACACTAGAACTCATATTTTCCAATCACCCATTTAGCACTGGAATTAATATTGCTCATGATGGGTAACCATCCGACTCCTGCTTGGACTCTTCCTGTGACTGGAAGCTTTCTGCCATCCCCCACCCCCGGGCAAAAAAAAGCCATTTCATATAAGGCTCCAGTGCTGAGTCTGCTGCTGCTGCTGCTAAGTTGCTTCAGTCGTGTCCAACTCTGTGCGACCCCATAGACGGCAGCCCACCAGGCTCTCCCGTCCCTGGGATTCTCCAGGCAAGAACACTGGAGTGGGTTGCTATTTCCTTCTCCAATGCATGAAAGTAAAAAGTGAAAGTGAAGTTGCTCAGTCGTGTCCGACTCTTAGTGACCCCATGGATTGTAGCCCACCAGGCTCCTCCATCCATGGGATTTTCCAGGCAAGAGTACTGGAGTGGGGTGCCATTGCCTTCTCCAGTGCTGAGTCTAGAGACCTATAAATTCCTAATACATATGTATGTAAGAAGGCCATTCATTGATAGCTCAAACTGTTTTTCATTGATTACTCCATTGGTTCGAAATCTTTCCTTCCTTAACTTTTATGCCGTCTCATTTGGAGCTGCTCTAATATTAATATTGGCAAATCTCTCCAGGTGAACATTTCTGCTTCCTTCAAACACTCTTTCTACTGCTTTGTTCCCAGACCTGCCCTACCTGCTATATCTTGGTTTCTCTCATCTGGACAGTGATCCCTGCAGAATGCGACATCTGTAAATACCACATTTCCAATGTTCCCTTGAACCAAAACTCTTTTTATTCAGGGGTCTATATTAATATAGCTCAAGCAGCGCATTTAGGTATATACATGAAAATATGTTCCAAGCACATAGGACAATTTCTCAGGAGACAACTAGGAGAAGGCTGATGGGGTTCATTCCATATGGATTCTGAAGACCAACACTAGAGACACAAACCCCAGGAGGGCAGGAAATTGTGTGAAGCAGACGCGGACACCCTGAGGTCAGCACCTGAGATCTGCTGTTGGTGCAGCAGAAGGTGGAGGGTGCAGATGACTCTTGGCAAAGTCACAGAGAAACCTGTTTGACTCAGAGGCCCCTGAGTCTCTTCCTTCCTCCCTCCTGATCTAGCAGATGAGGTGGAAAAGGGAACAACTTTCAGTTCAGTTCAGTTGCTCAGTTGTGTCCAACTCTCTGCGACCCCATGGACTGCAGCACACCAGGCTTCCCTGTCCATCACCAACTCCTGGAGCTTGCTCAAACTCATGTCCATTGCATCAGTGATGCCATCCAACCATCTCATCCTCTGTCGTCACCTTAACCTGGCTTTCAATCCTCATTCTCCCAGGCTGTGTGGTGTCAGACAAATGCCTTTCCCTCTCTGAGCCTCTGTTTCATGATCTGTGTAATGGGAACAAGGACATCTCCCTGTCCAGGTGGCTATGAAGATCAAGGAAAGCAACAGAGTCCCTGGCACAGCTCTGGAAGCATACAAGGACACAGACTGGGGCTTGCACTCTCCACCCTGAGAATTCTCCACCCTCTTTAGAGCAGCCTGCATTGAGCAAAGGCCTTACATCAGCAATTGACAACCCGGTGTGGGCCCGTGAGGTGGATGATTCCACCCATGGGGGTGCTTGTCTGCTAAGGTGTTAAAGAAATCTTCTGCTATAGTCAGGGGGTGGCTGTGATGCTGGTGGTGGCATTTGATTTTATTTCTTACCAAGCAGCTTTCATGAAGGCTCTGAAATAGCTGCTGCCCCCTCTCCCTCTCCCTCCACCACCTGCTTTCTCCTTCGAGGTGGGACTTAAAAGATGCCATCCACAAACTCACAGTAACTGCTAGTGTGTCTCAGCTACAGGGCAGTATTTTCTTTGGCTGCACTGCACAGCATGTGGGATCTTAGTTCCCCAACCAGGGATCAAATCCATGCTCCCTGCATTGGAAGTGTAGAGTCTTAACCGCTGGCCCGCCAGGGAAGTCCTGACAGGGCAGTATTTTCCATGGAGTGATTTGGTAAGGGTTGCAGACATATGGGCAGAAACCAGGTTTCCTTATTTACTAAGCTAATCTCAAGAGCTGCTATTTCAATACCTTTTGCAAGTATGTGTGTGTATGTGTGTGAACTGTATGTAATGGGAACCATCAATATGTCAGGTTTTTTTTTTTTCATCCATTTATTCAACAGCCCTTTACCTGTCGTATTATGGTCTAAGGACTATACTAGAGGCTGAGGAGAGAAAGATAAATAAGATCCTGTATCTGAAGGAACAGGGAGATGTCAGCAGACACATTCTAGAAGTATCCAGTCTATGTCAGCCAAACATATAAGTAAGGGAAGCCAGAGCACCGAGGAGGGAGAAGAGAACACTCCCCTGGAGCAGAGGAATCCAGAGGGCCTCCCAGAGGAAGTGCCACGTGGTTGGGACCTTGACAGGTGAATAGAAGTCTTCCCAGCGCTGCAACAGAAGCAAGATATGTGAAACAGAGCAGATCGAGGAAGACTGAGAGTCATGGGCAGGCACATCAGTTTTGGGGGAACGAGCATACCTGAAACTTGGGGTTAGTGGAGTGCCACGGCAGAAGGGGAGACCTAAGGAGTTCAGGTCCCATTTGGGAAGACTCTTAGTCAAGGAACATGAGCTGAAGAGGAGGGACTGCAAGCATCTCGACAGAAGATGTACAGAGAGTAGCTGTGGGGGTGGAGACAAGAAAGGATGGGCTCCAGATAACCTGTGTCAGAAAGAATTTGCAGGACTGGTGATGGATTGGATGGAGGTGGGGCCCTCCAGAGGACGGAGAAGTCGATAATGACTCTGAGGTTCCTAGTTTTGGAGATCAGTTGGATCCAATAACGTCATCACTAACCATGATGGAGAACTTAGGGGGAGGAGCAGATTCCGGGGAGGCCGGGGGGTGGTGGGGCGGGTTGGGAGCGGGTGTTAGAGGGGCATGTCTCCCATCAGCTTCAAGGACATTGCTCTGCCCTGGCCTTGGAATGAACAAGAGCTCCACAAT
This sequence comes from Bos mutus, assembly GCF_027580195.1. Classification (NCBI taxonomy): domain Eukaryota; kingdom Metazoa; phylum Chordata; class Mammalia; order Artiodactyla; family Bovidae; genus Bos; species Bos mutus. Next base: position 46,059,796 of record NC_091635.1, read on the forward strand.
GCCCTTGAACAACACCCGCTAACGTGATGTCTTAGTTAGGACCTGAGAGAGTCTCCATGGGGCTTTGGGACTCTCCCTTTGGCTGCAGGCTGGGGCTCCCTGAGTCACGCTGGGTGTCAAGGTGAGGAAGCACAGAATAGTGGTTAAGAGTATGTGCTCCAAGATTAGGAAGTCCTGGGTTCAAATCTCCTCTCATCACTAACAGACTGTGTAATCCTAGGCAGTTTATTTACTCTCTCTTGAGCCTCAATTATCATCTATAAAATGGGTATACTAATAGCACCCATCTAATAGAGTAGCAATGGGCTTTCCAAGTGGCACAGCAGTAAAGAATCTGCCTGCCAATGTAGGAAACGAGGATTCAATCCCTGGGACAGGAAGATTCCCTGGAGTAGGCAATAGCAACCCACTCCAGTATTCTTGCCTGGGAAATCCCATGGACAGAGGAGTCCAGAGGGCTACAGCCCATGGGGTTGCAAAGAGTCAGACATGACACCCAGCACAACAGAGTAGCGAGGGATTAGATGAGTTAATAAATTTAAGACATTCAGAAGTGTCAGGTACACCGTAAGAACTCACAAAGGAACATGGTTAACAGTATACTTTTTTCCTTTAAAAATATTATTATTATTTGGTATGGAGACATCTTCAGCAGACAAGGACCAATTTCCTACAGCTTCCTGTGTCTAGGATTCTTCCAGAAGATCCCATCACGGTTGAGGCAACGCAGTCATAAAGCACTGCTGTCCTTTAGACACATAGACCAGGCTCCTGGCCACTGTCAGCAGGATGTGCCTCTGGCCAGGGTCCCGGACATGAGATGGGTTTGTGATGATTGCTCACGGGCCTCTGGCCAGGTCCTCAGTCCTGGAAAGGCTGCAGGTCAGGGTCAGGAAATAGAGCAAGACCATCTGACCTGGAGGCCGAGCCACCTCCCCCTCTGAAAGCAGGTGAAGTATGTCCTTACCTCTCTGAATCCTAAGTCTTCTCTGCAGGTCCCTTGTGAGATGTCGAGACTGTTGGGCTTCAGTCCAGGGAATGGCTGCTCTAAGGTTGTGCTGTCCAAGCCCAAAGTTAGGCAGCAGCCCAAAGTGACCTTGAACATGGACAGGTAACCATGCTGCCCTGGCTGCATCCACCGTGTTGATAGCCAAATGATCTTCTGTGGGGCTGTCTTAGGCAGAAAACTATTCTTGCCCATTCCTCAGCCTTCACACTGGAAGCCAGAGGATCCGCAGCAGAAAAGATGTTTCTCTTGGAATCAGAAAAAAGGTCCCCCTATAAACTGCCCCTGTCCACTTTCCTCATCTTGGCCCCCATAGATTTCCTTCTGGGCTAGTTTTACTAAGGGAGCAAGTATGGATCAGGATGTTGTATAAAGGAAGAGGAATAATAAAGCAGATACACCAGAAGCACCATGGTTTGGAGTCAAAGGAACATCAGTTTGAGTTCCAGCTTTACCTTTTACTAACTCTGTGAGCTTGACATGCTACTCAATTCTTCTAAGCCTCTATTTCCTCATCTGAAAGTGGAAATAACAGGATCCTCTTCTATATAATGCTAATGTATCAAGTAAGATAAATGAAAACACTGCTTTGTTCCCCTGATTTTTTATACCAAAATATACACAGTTTGACTTTCATACTTAATTTAAACGCCTTACGTTCCTAGGATAGTATTTAGATGACCGCCTTCTCATTTCTCCTGTGTGCCTGCAAAATCAACCACCCTGACCCCATCACCACGTGCCCAAGTATGACCCATTCTTCCAAGCCCAGCTCTAGAATCAATTCCTCTTTGAATTCCCCTCCTCCTACACACACACACACACATGTGCACACTTCCGGAAGAGATCACATCTACTCTCTATGAATTCCCACAGCAATTTATCACGTCTCCTGGTGGTCAATACTTTTTATTACTATCTTGCCTTGCAGCTGTTTGTGGACTGTAAGTTCTGGTCCAGCCACAAATCCCATTATGACTGTAAGCTCTTCGAGGATGAGATTTGTGGCAGGTGTATCTTGAAGTCCCCCAGGATACTTGATGTAAGGTGAGCACCAAGAAATAATATCCAGTGAACGGGGCAACTGATGCTCCATGTCTTCACTGCCATGATCCATCATCATTGCAAGTGCCTTTCTTCTCCAAATTCACCTCAGAACAAGAGGCACACTCATTTCTTACAGGTATCCAACTACCTCCAAGAATATATGGTATCCGGGCTTTCCTGGTGCTCCAGAGAAAATGAAGGCTAAGACTCTGCACGCCCATGCAGAGAGCCTGGGTTCAACCCCTGCTCAGGGAATTAGGTCCTCACACGTTGCAACTAAGACCTGTGTGTGTGTGTGTGTGGGGGGGTGTGCTCAGTTGTGTCTGACTCTTCAACCCCATGGACTTCTCTGTTCACCAGGCTTCTTGCACCAGGCTTCTCTGTCCATGGAATTTTCTAGGCAAGCCAAAATAAATAAGTAAATGAAATATTTTTAAAAGACTGCATGACATCCAACTATAATATCTATAAGAACATGCAGTACCCAACTTCCACTTGGTGTCTCATGAGAGAGATTAACTTGACAACCAAAACTGAAACCTCCTCTGTCTGCCTACCTCTCCCACCTGCCACCTGCTCCTTTGGCTTATTCTCCAGCCCAGTGGGAATCTGACAGCACATTGTGTGTGTATGTGTGTGTGTGTGTGCACGCGTGTGTGCTCATGCACATACATTTCACTTAGATGAGATAGAGTTAGTGCTGGAATGGTTAAGACTTTTGGGGGTGTTAGGGTAGAATGAATATATTTTCATGAGGGAAGGATATTAATTTTGGGGGTTGGAGGTTGGACTGTTAAGAATGGTGTATGTATTCCAGACAGTAGACTGGAAGTTCTGAACCCCAATACCTCCACTGTGACTTTATTTGGAAATAGGGTCGTGCAGATGTCATGCTGGAATCGGGTGGGACCCTAATCCAACGTGACTGATGTCCCTAAAAGGATAGGATAAATACACAGGGAGGAGAAGGCCATGTGGCGATGGAGATGGTGGTATGCACCTATGAGCCAAGGAAAGCCAAGGAATTCCGGTAAACCCCAGAAGCTAGGAGAAGCAAGGATGGGTTCTTCCCTACAGATTACAGAGGAAGTATGACTCTCTCCACACTTTGGACTTCTAGCCTCTAGAACCTAGACAATAAATTTCTGTTGCTTTAAACCACCCAGCATAGAGGACTTTGTTAGGGCACCCCCTTGGAAACTAACACACCCACTGTCCTTCCAGCCACTGGAGAGTGACCTGGCCTCCTGTGCCTTTTCAGCCTCCATCCCAGCCAACATGCCCTCCCATCCTGTCTCTCCTATCCACCTTCTCTGACTTATTCCAATCATCACACCCTTAATTTAGTCTTTCTTCTGTACATACCTGGATTATATTAAACAAAACAAAACAACTTTCAAGTGGGTGTTCCTGTTACAGGTTCCGTCAATTTTAAGTGTCCCTCCAATCCATCATCCACCCCGCTGTCGGAGACATTTTCCAAAGTATCATGCTTTTCCCTGGTTAAATCCCTGTAGTGGTGCCTCTGAGTCTTGAAGACATTGACAAATACGTTTAAGCATCTCTATTTAGCTCAAGACCCTTCACAATGAGGACTGCAATAATCGTTCTGGAATCACCTCCTTCCCCCAAACTCATGCACTCTTTTTGCTCCAAGCCTACTGAAATATTCCAACATCAAATGACTTGTCTAAACAATAAGGGCCTTCATATACCGTTGCCTCTGCCTTCAACTTTACTCCTTTTCTTCCCTTATCCAACCTTAGCTCCTGCTTTGAAAGGAGGTGAGATATCACTTGGTTCTGGAAGTCCTTTCTGAACCTTCCCCCTCCCACTCTAAATTGGATGTTCCCTCTGTACTTTCATGCTATTTGCAGCACGTTTCTATCCCTAGACTGAGCTCTTTGGGTGCAGGAACCATCTGTCTCACCAAAGCCAACATAATCACGGGGCAGGAGCCTAATCCATAATGATCCCGTTTTACTTTGTTTATTTTACTTATTGACTTTCAACCCTTATTTTTATTGTGTGGGGCCAGGCCATGTGCTAAGAACTTACATGCATCATTTCCTTCCCTCCTCTCACCAATCTATCCATTTAGCATCATTATATTCCCATTATGACCAAGGAGGCTGACTCAGAGAGATGACATCACTGCCCACCACACTCAGCTAGAAGGTGGCAAAGGAGAGAACCTAGGCCAGGCACCCAGATGCCATCACACTGGCTGGGATGAATGAAGGGACGAGCCACTGAACACTGGAGAAGCCTCACAATTAAAAGTCATTGCCCGCAGTTCATCGGAAAGCAAATGGAAACTTCTCTAGTTCCACTTGCCACTTCAGTATCGACTTGCTTCTTGTCAAAGAGAGAGACAGAGAGCCATCCTCCCACGGTCGAGGGAGTTACGGTCCCATCCGTCACACCCAGCTACGGGTGTCTGTGTCAGGGAAGGGAAAGACTGAACACAAATGTTATCAACACCAGCAGAGGCAAATGGGGAGCTATTTTATCAACCTCGGCACAGAACATCAAACCGGAGCCAGGGCTGCACCCTGAGCCTTATTTTCAGTGTCTGGTGGTGAACAGAATCATGAGAGTGGAGGTGCCCTCCTCACACACACCCCACGCCTTGTTGGAGGCAAAGATGAATTAAAAACACAAGCTGCTCGGGGAGAGATAAATCAATTTTCATCAGAGCTGCGCCCCTGACACCACCCTGACAAATCAATATATTTCTCCATAATGGAGTCACTAAAGCTGCAACCAAGTCACTGGGAAACACAAAGCTGCCTCATAAAGAATATCACCAAGTAATAGAATATCCAAATCTGAATTTCAATTATCCACCTTCAAGGGCATGCTGATGTCTTCAGGAGGGGAGTCTATCAAAAATTCATGGGGCCTGACTTCACTGCCCCCAGTCAACAGTTCTCTGGGCAGCCAGTGATACCACTGCTCCAAGCTGGCAGAGGTGAGCCTCAGCCAGCCAGTGAGAGAAGAATCTAGAATCCCCTGGAATGTGGGGGTATTCAAGGGGGGTGGGAAGCTCTGAGCAGACAACCCTGCCTGCTAAGATAACCGCTGCTGATGCTAGAACTGGAGAGAAGATTCACAGCCGCGTGGGTGGGTTCTAGACTGGCTCAGTGGCTGTGCCACCTAGATGGAGCTCCTGAGCTCAAACCAAACTGGTGCCATGACCCAGAAACCCAACGGAACCCCTTAGACTTTTCAGGAGTGGGAGGGAGCTGACTCATGGGAATGGCAGTCAGCTTCTTGCAAGCATCCTTTGTTCAATGAAGATGTCCCCAGGAGTCACCTTAGTCACACACCTGCTTCTCACTCAGATCTCTGAGTCATCATGCCAGCGACAATGAACACAGAGGTCGCGTATTGGCCCGGAGCCAACAGCCATGAGAGTCTAGCCCTGAACCCTGGAACCGCCCCATATAACTGGAGTAGTCTTGCTCACCTCCGTTTTCCTATCTATGAAATTCAACCATGGAATCTTACCTCCTAGGATCGTTGTCACCCTGGCTTTTATTAAAGGTTCCTTGGGCCGGGGATCATTCAAAGCTCTTTAGAGAAGCTCTTTATTCTATCTAAGTCAGTTGTTATCACAACAACTTGGTAGAGTTGGTGTTATTTTTCTCACCATTTCACAGGTAAGGAAGTTGAGGCACAGAGCTTAAATAAACACAATAATACATGGAAAGGGCTTCACACAATGCCTGAAACCTTGAAGAAGCTCAATGGGTGTTATCACCTGCTGAGACGATAACATTTAATACACTTTCTGAGCAGTTTAAAAGCTGCTTCATGCACCTAGGCATCATTGATCTGTACAATAGCACTTTTTAAATCCAGATTACTATGAGAGTCTCACAAGAGGTCTGTTGACCCCTCTGATGCATATCCCTGAGCAATGCTAGAGAAAGCTGGTGATACCATGTTTCTATTTCTATTCTTTCAATGGATTCTCCATGCCTTCTCAATAAAGTTCAAACCTCTTAACTTCATGGTCAATGATTCCGTTGATCTGTCCATGGCTGGCCTGTCCAGCCTCAGTTTTCAGTCCTCTCCAAGTCACAATTTACATTCCAATTACCCAGATCTTTCAGGGACTGCTGCAGACACCTTGGCTCCTCCTTCGCATGATTTAATGAATGAGCCACCACTATCTGTAGGGATAGTCATCCCCATCTCACCAAGGGGGAAACTGAGGCACGGCAAGATCATGGGACCAGCTCACAGCCCCACACATAGCCTGCCATGGAACCATGTTCTTATGCCTGATTCCTTCGCTCAGTCACAGGCACCTGGACATGGGTGGCGGGTAACTGGGTGCTGCGGAGCCAGTGGGAACCCAGACACATGAGCCCTTGATGGCAGAGATCAGAGAGCATGTAACAGAGGCATTGGTAACCACCCACCCCGAGTCACAGCTGGATAACGTGTCTCAGCCCCCACTGTGTGCTGGAACGGGGCCCTGGGATGGAGTTTTCTGCTCAGCGGAGTGTGAAGGCAGAGAAGTGGGTCAGCTCTGACCCGGCACACCCGAGCTGGTGTATCTCCTCCGCTGTCTTGTCGTAAGACACAGAGGACCTGGGGGAGGATGGGAGGCCCGGGGCGCAGGTAGAGCCACTGTACACAGGGAGAGCCCTGGCTCTAAACCATCACGAGGAAGGTGTTCCACAAAGCACTGATCAGACGGACAGCGATGTTCATCTGCGGTCAAAGTCTAAGCCCGGGAACATAGGGATCATCCATCTGAGCTGTCAGCTACCCCCACAGATGAACACCCAACACTAGGAGGCTGCAGCTGGGCCTGGGCACCCCATATCCTGGTGAACAAACCCTCAGCAGCCAGAGATGGGAGCCTCCCAAGTTAGTGATCACCCTCAGGAGAACAGGGGGTCACCCCAGGAGGGCCCAGAAGCTCCGTGCTCCTCCCCCCCAGTCCTTGCTCTATGCAGCTCCTCCATTCGGCTGTATGAGTTCCTATCCTTTGAAATAAATTGGGAAAAGCAAGGAAAGTTGTCCTGAGTCCTATGAACTGTTACAGCAAATTATCAAACCTGAACAAAAGGATGTGTGTGCGTGCTCAGTCACTAAGGCGTGTCTGACTCTTTGTGACCCCATGGACTGTAGCCCACCCGGCTCCTCTGTCCATGGGATTTCCCAGGCAAGAATACTGGAGTGGGTGGCCATTTCCTTTTCCAAGGAAATCTTCCTGACCAAGGGATCGAACCTGAGTCTCCTGTGTTGGCAGGCAGATTCTTGAGCCACTTGGGAAGCCTCCGAACAAAATAGTGGGCACCTAAATTCAAAGCCCATTGGTCCCACAGGAATCCAGGACTTGGGGTGGCGTCTGACATGGGGGACAGTCTTGTGCGACGGAGCCCTTAAGCTGGAGGCCTGCGCTATGTCCGGTAGAGTCAGAACTGAATTGAATGGAATTGAAGGACACCCCATTGGGGTCCCAAGAACTGAAGCATTTGCTGGTGCGAGGCAAAGCCCCACACATTTGGTATCGGTAGAAAGACATCAAAAAGAGAATCAGGGCTTCTCCAACTAGAAATGAGGTCTGACTATCGCAGGATCTAGGTCTCTTCATCTCCTTATCTCCCGTCTCCCTGTCCTCCTGATTCTGTCTCCATCCCTTGTGTCTGCTTATCTCTCCTTAACTTCATTCTAAACTCTGAAAAGCAAAAAAAAAAAAAAGGAGATGATCGCTGGTGCTCCCCCCAACAACTAGAAGAGTCTCGCATTTGTTCTGAGCTGATTGAAATGACGGCTGCAGCCAACATGCGTCCATAGCCAGGGGTTTCAGTTTGGTTGAGGATATGAGCCTTTTCTCTCTCCAGACCATTAGCCTCACTCAGTCCCCAAACCAGTCACTTAGCAATCAGTTCTGCTCCACAAATAACTAGATAGAATCAAGAAAGGAGAGATGGGGTGCAGGGACCCTTCTCAGCCTGGACACGTCCCTTCCCCTTCTTGGGCGTCAGCCAGACACCTCCACTTCCCCTGCTGTTTCTCCAGCTAGATGATGCCAACAGCTCCAAGGAGGAGTTGGATATCACCTGGTGTCCTCTACAGGGAGGGACAGCTGGACTCAAAACTGAGTGTGGGAACCTGTGCCATTCAAGGAAGGGATCATAACAAATGATGAAGGACGGGGTATGCAGAGCACAGACTTGAGGGTCTATGGGCTCCAAGTGTGTCTTGTGCTAAGCTTTCCAGGCTTTGGGCAAAGAATGCCAACGCTCCACACAAATCCAAATGCAAGCTGTCTTATTCTTGCTGTGTGACCACAGGGAAGTCACCCAACCTCTCTGAACCTCTGACTTATTCATCTACAAAAAGGGATTATAATTAGATCCTATCTCATGTGGTGGCTTAAGAAGTAAATGAGGGAAGGCTCTTGGCATGGAGGGCATGTTGACAGCCATGAAGAGATCCTATGATACGGGCGATCAGCATCACACTCTGAGGCTCATAGAGTGTCTCATGCTTTGCACACTTTCAGTAAATATTTGAGAAGGGGAGGACAAAAGGAAAGAGAGAAGGAAGGAAAGAATCATGGAAGAAGGAAATAGGTGGTAAGAGGCTCAGACCGCGGTTGTGAAGAATTAATTAACACATCTGATCTGTGTGAGTTTATGCAGGGTTGGGGGTGGGGGTGACAGAGTCTGATGGAGCAATTCTGCTATGCCTGCCTCCCCATCCCTATTGAGAAGCCCCACTCATGAGTTTCCAGTAACCCCTGCCATCGAGAGCTTCCTGGAGTCCACCACCAGCAGGGGAAGTGGAGGGAGGCAAGGAGACACACAGCTTCTCTGAGACTACCGCTGGCCACCTGCTGTACACCAACTGCTTTCCCCTGCAAAGCACAGGTATTCAGTGCCCTAGGAGAGGAAGGGCCTATTTATGCATCTCAGGACCCCAGGCAAGTCACTTCACCTTTCTCATCGGTAAAATGGGGGCAGGGGTAACAGTCCCTGCCCAACAACCTCACATGAGTGGGGTCATTTCAGCACTCAAACTGGGTGCTAGCTGAACAAGTTATTAATAGTATCGCTTCCAGCACTCTGGACCGAGTATTTCTTGGTGCCCTGCAAAAAGCAAGAGTCAGAGTCGGCTTCTTTCTTGTTTCGCTGAAAGCTGGGTTGGGGAGTGGGGGGTTAGGTCCGTAGAGAGGGTGGTCTGGGGGTAACTCAGTTCTGGCTGCACAGTGGAACTTCCTAGGGAGCTGTCAAACAAAGTCAAATGCACTGAAGGCATCCCAGAAATTCTGACATGGTCAGTGGGGGATGGGCGAGTTCTTTTTTAACGTTCACAGGTGTTTCCTTAAATTGCAATCTCCTGGGCTCCCCCACAAAACGAACTGAGTGAACCAAAAGGAGAAGAATCACCAAGAAAAAAAAAAATCAATCTGCTGAGTGATGTGTAATCCCTCCCCCAGAGTCCAAGGGCCTGTGAACTATGAGGATGCAATATTTATGAACCTGGCTTTTAATAGCTTACATTTATTAAACACAGATTACACCATCAAGCGCTAGGCTAAGCATGTGATAGCCTTTATCCCACCAAATCCTGACAGTAGCCCTCTGAGGTGGGGACTGGCATCACCCATTTACAGAGGAAGGGACTGGCAGTGTCTACTATTCCATTCTGTGGATGGCAGAGCCAGAGCTGGGCCCAGCTCCGCCTGACTCCCAGGCCAAGGTCTGGGAGAAAGAGCCCTGGACCTCCCCCTGTCTAGCACCATGAGGTCCCCAGGATGCCAGTTCAGTCATTCTTGAACCAATAATCCTCAGACCTCGCCCTGCTTAAATCCACTGCCCCTTTATTTTTCTCCTCTTTTCAACTTCCTTAACATCAAAATGTATTTGAAAGGAGGATAACTAGCCTGGTGACCTGCTCTTAAGAGTGGTTATTACAAGATTTTGGCCTTTCCATGATTTTAAACGGGAAATCCTCTTCACGATTTTTTTTTTTCCTATAAAATCCAAGGGTTCTGGGAAATTGTTGTTGGGAAGAATCAGCTTCAAAATGCCTGGTCTGACATGACTATGTTTGATATACACACGTCCGTTCTAACAGACTGTATCTCATGCTATTCCTGGGGTGGAAAATTCCCAGAAGTCTGTTCTGGGGTATCACATGGTTCTTGGCTGAGAAGGAACATCACTGGAGATTCACAGGGCATGTCAGCCACAGTAAAGGTACTGATAAGTCCTGCAAAGAAAAGAAAAGTAGAAAGAAAAGCAAAGAAAAGCAGACAGTTTTGTTTCACTCAGATTTTTCTTAAGCTTCCTTGGCCACAGAGCCCTTTTGTTGAAACACTAAGTTCAGTACTTAAAACAAGGCATACTACTAGTTCCTGCCAGAGCCACATGCACCTTTTTTAGACACCCCAGATCAGTGCTTCCCTGAAATCTAGAAAATGGATTAGGACCAAGGACACGACTGAGCACACACACACAAGTACTGAACAAAGGCTCAGGCTAGCTGTCACCCTTCAGCCACACGCTTTCCTGCCTCACAGAGGGGTCTGATGATCTGTCTGCATGTGTGCTAAGGCAGCTGTGTTGGACTCTTTGCGACCCCATGGTCTGTAGCCCGTCAGGCTCCTCTGTCCACAGGATTCTCCAGGCAAGAATACTGGAAGGGGTTGCCATGCCCTCCTCAAGGGGATCTTCCCGACCCAGGGATTGAACCTGCATCTCTTACATCTCCTGCACTGGCAGGTGGGTTCTTTACCACTAGTGCCACCAGGGAAGTGTTCCGATGATCTGAGAGGGCTGCAATTAACAAGGCAGCTGGCCCAGTGCAGCAGGAAGCTCTGTCATCCAAGAGCCAGGTGAACCCGCTGGGTGACAATAAAGCCACCGTGGGAACTTGCACCATGTCATTTTAAGGGTGGCTCTGCATGCTTCAGGCTGTCTGTGGGGAAGGGCGATTCATTCATTCACACATTGTAAAATTAGAGACATGAGGAAAGAATTTTCTACCTGAGCCTGTCACATTCTTTCCAAGGTAGGATTAGTTGGGGATAATCAATGCTATCCATGACATCATCCAGAGAGGCTCCATTAAACCCTTCCTCTGTGCAGGCTCTGAAGACAATGCAGTGATAAATTAGGTTCAACCACTGCCTCCCAGGGGCTCTCAGCCTGTGTGTGTGGAGACAGACATGCAAACACTTCTGATACTGATTAACTATAGTAGGTGGTGGAGGTAAGGGCTCAAAGGAGCCTGGAGAAACCAGAGCCTAGACCTGCCTCTTCCCAAGATAGCACACGTGTCCTGAGCATCTTCTGTGTCCCAGATGCTGCAAGGAATAGACAAGAAAGACACAGTCCCTGTCTGAAAGATGGCTTTGACCTCTGCGACGCTTCAGTGTCCACATTTCCCTTCTCAAACAGAGTGTGAAACATCATCTCCTCTAAACTCAAAGTCTTCTCCTGGTGCTTGTCATCCCATAAGGAATTTTTAGGATGTTTGTTTCCCCATCAGGGCTGCAAGCTCCGCAAGGGCCTGGCCCTGTATTACTGATGTTTGTGTAACAATCCACCCCTAAGCAACTCCACAGCAGACACGAGATGTTTCACAAATGCTTTATGAGCAAAGTTGAGTAAGCAGTCGGTGGAGAAAGAGAGTATTCAGGAAAGAGTGAATTGCACGTGTGAGCAGAGTTTAGGGTACGTAGCCTGCAGCATTGAGAATGGAAACTGGAAACACAGGGAATGGGAAAGAAGCAACGGGGACCACTGCTGAGCCAAGCAGTGATGTGCTGACAGCTGAGACTGGGACAAGGCCATGTGCCAGTGCTGAATAATGGGGATGGGAGGGAGAGAATTCGCGGAGGCACCACTTGGAAGCATCCATTCTGAGTCAGCCATCAGCTTCCTAAGTAAATCACCAACCCCTCCCCACCTCAGCTCTACGGCCTTTCTCCCACTGTGATAGCTCCCTCCCCTTTGACCATCAGCGTCTATAAATAGCCACCTAAAGGTCTCTGCCCCCGGCTCAGCCACCAGGACCTGGGTCCAGCCAGCTCTGACTCAGCTCTGCCTGGTCACCCCATTGTCCCCTGGGGCACAGCCAGCCTGGGGGCCCTTGGCAGCATGGGCAGTGGTCAGTAGGAACCGGGAGCCAGTGGCATCTTCCTGAGTCTGAGTCCTATCCCCAGATCCCGAGAGAGATACAGCACGCTCAACCAAAGAGCAAAAGAGAGAGATTTCAGTCTGCAGCTTGGCATGCCTTTCCTTTTATCCCACATGGGGTCTGATGAGCAGGAGCCACAGCTGAGGAAGACTCCAAGTGAAGAAGAGGCCCCTGGAAGGTCTGAGAATCTGGAAATGAGTGTCTGAGAGTCAGTGCCAGCCCTTGTGTGAGTTACCTTGAGTCTGGCTTCTCGACTCCTCTCAGGGCAATTTAGGGCTCCTGGCTCTCTGGCGGGGGGGTGTTCTGGGAACTTTAGAGCCAATGGTTGGTGCTGTCCTGGAATTTGAGGTACCCTATCCTGCACCCCAGAAGCTTAACAGTGGGGCTCTCTGAGGAAGGAGGATGTTAATCTTATTATTTTTCGCAGGGGAACGGGGATCATAATCCATGTGCAGGATGGCGAGTCTGGCTGATTTCTGTGGGGATGCTGACTTGGCCAGGGCATAACTTTGGAAAAAGCCCCTTAACTTCCTTGAACTTGAATTTCCTCATTTGCAAAGCAGGAGTAACTCTGCCTGCCACATCATTGAGCCCTGTTCTCACATGGTGAGCACACACACAAATGTTGTTTATAAACTGGGAGGGCTCCAGGGAAAGCAGTTACGCTTTCCCCATCTATCCCGGAAGTTGCGTCTAGCTGGCCTCTTTATCTGGGCTGGGGGGCTCTCAGGGACCCAGGGCCTCCCTAGAAACACGGCCTCCTCCAAAGGGAGGTCTGGGCCCCCAATTTAAGCCGTCTGGGGACCTGATTGGGACCACTCCTATTTAATACCTGCTTCCCTCCTTTATTGGGAGAATGAACTGAGATCATCTGTGTAAAAGCAGAAGAGAATAATACAAATTAACTTATTTACAAAACAGATGCATAGACACAGAAAACAAACTTATTGTTACCAAAGGGGAAAGGGGGGGAGGTAAATTAGGAGTATGGGATTAATAGATACACACCACTGTATATAAAGTACAAAAACAACAAAGATTTACTGCATAGCACATAGAACTACATTTGATATCTTGTAATAACCTATAAGTGAAGAGGAACTGAAAAGCCTCTTGATGAAAGTGAAAGTAGAGAGTGAAAAAGTTGGCTTAAAGCTCAACATTCAGAAAATGAAGATCATGGCATCCAGTCCCATCACTTCATGGGAAATAGATGGGAAAACAGTGGAAACAGTGTCAGACTTTATTTTTCTGGGCTCCAAAATCACTGCAGATGGTGACTGCAGCCATGAAATTAAAAGACGCTTACTCCTTGGAAGGAAAGTTATGACCCACCTAGATAGCATATTCAAAAGCAGAGACATTACTTTGCCAACAAAGGTTCGTCTAGTCAAGGCTATGGTTTTTCCTGTGGTCATGTATGGATGTGAGAGTTGGACTGTGAAGAAGGCTGAGCGCCGAAGAATTGATGCTTCTGAACTGTGGTGTTGGAGAAGACTCTTGAGAGTCCGTTGGACTGCAAGGAGATCCAACCAATCCATTCTGAAGGAGATCAGCCCTGGGATTTCTTTGGAGGGAATGATGCTGAAGCTGAAATTCCAGTACTTTGGCCACCTCATGCGAAGGGTTGACTCATTGGAAAAGACTCTGATGCTGGGAGGGATTGGGGGCAGGAAGAGAAGGGGACAACAGAGGATGAGATGGCTGGATGGCAGCACTGACTCGATGGACGTGAGTCTGGGTGAACTCCAGGAGTTGATGACGGACAGCGAGGCCTGGTGTGCTGTGATTCATGGGGTCGCAAAGAGTCGGACACGACTGAGCGACTGAACTGAACTGAACTGAATAACCTATAATGGAAAAGAACCTGCAGCTATACACCTGAAACTAACACAATATTGTAAATTAACTATACTTTAATAAGTAAATTAAAAAAAAAAAAAAAGGTAGATGAGAACCACCAAACAGTTACTACTTATTACAGGTCAGCCCCTGGGCTGGGCATCCATTAGCTGATTTAATTAAATGTTCACACTAACTCTCTGATACATATCATATATATAATATGAGACACAATATATGAGATACATATCCTATGATACATGCAATATAAACATATATGTGAGGTACATAGGTGTGTGTGTGCATACCTAGTTGCTCAGTTGTGTCCAACTCTTTGCAACCCCGTAGATTGTAACCTGCCAGGCTCCTCTGTCCCTGGGATTCTCTAGGCAAGAATACTGGAATGGATTGCCATTTTATTCTCCAATAAATCTTCCTGACACAGGGATCAAACCCAGGTCTCCTGCATTGCAGGGGGATTCTTTAGTCTGCTCCACCAGGGAAGCCCATGTGTAGGTATAGATACCAATACAGATATATTTCCCAATTTCAGTAATGAGGGGGACTTCCCTGATGGTCCAGTGGTTAAGGTTTCGCCTTCCAGTGCAGGGGGTGTGGGTTAGATCCCTGATCAGGAGCAAAGGTCCCACATGCTGTGAGGCTAAGCAAAAAACCAAGACATAAAACAGAAGAAATATTGTAACAAATGCAATAAAGACTTTAAAAATGGTCCATATAAAAAAAAAAATCTTAAAACACTATTACTCAGCCATAAAAAGGAACAAACTTGAGTCAGTTCTAGTGAGATGGATGAACCTAAAGCCATATAGGTTGTACAGAGGGAAGTAAGTCAGAAAGAGAAAACAAATATCATATATTAACACAAGCTTGCTCCTTGGAAGAAAAGCTATGACAAACCTAGACAGCATATTAAAAAGCAGAGGCATTACTTTGCTGACTAAGGTCCATATAGTTAAAGCTATGGTTTTTCCAGTAGGCATGTATGGATGTGAGAGTTGGACCATAAAGAAGGCCGAGTGCCAAAGAATTGATGCATTTGAACTGAGGTGTTGGAGAAGATTCTTGAGAGTCCCTTGGACTGCAAGAAGATCAAACCAGTCAATCCTAAAGGAAATCAACTCTGACTATTCATTGGAAGGTCTGATGCCAAAACTGAAGCTCCAATAATTTGGACACCTGATGCAAAGAGCTGACTCATTAGAAAAGATCCTGATGCTGGGAAAGATTGAAGACAAGAGAAGGGGACGACAGAGGATGAGATGGTTGGATGGCATCACCAACTCAATGGACATGAGTTTATGCAAGCTCCAGGAGTTGCTGAAGGACAGGGAGGCCTGGTGGGCCGCAGTCCATGGGGTTGCAAAGAGTCGGACAAGACTGAGCGACCAAACAACAACAACAACAGAATAACAGTACTGATGAACACAACATTGCAAAGCAATTAGCCTCCAAATAAAACTTTGAAAATAACATAAAAAATAAAACAAAAAAGCAGCAGCAGCAATGGGAAAACATAAATTCAGGTCTCTGTCTCTAACGATCTTGCTTTTCTCCTGGTGATTTTCTACTGTTCTTCCCCTTGCAGGAGAAGGTAAGAGTTTCTCCCAATAGATGGAGTAGTGCCATGGTAATGCTCAGAAAATGCTAGTAATTTCCCTTCCCTTCTCCTACAGAAAATGCTGCTAGGAGGAGCCACTCCCTGGGAATCCCCAGGGCACTGAAAGTGGGCCCTGGTGGCCTGGCACCTTTGAGGTGGCAACAGAACCTCTACTCATGCCCTAGGGAGCAGCTCTGGCTCAGGGTCATGGGACAGAAGTCCAGGAGGCCGACACCTACATGCATGGCCCCAGGCCAAAGGACCAGAGATGCCAACAAGCCTGGTGCCCACCTGGCTTGGGGAGCCTCACAGGTCTGGCACCAGGAGCGGAAGCTCTTATTGAGAGGCAGCCAAGGGAACCCACAGCCTCCCTGGGCCTCACTGTGCTGCCAAGGGCCACCTGCTGTGTGCCAAGGGCTGTCCCTGCAAACCACACTTAGTGACATCTGAGGACAACCCTTGAACCCAGGGGTGTTCATCCCAATTTATAGATAAACCAGTGGTTCTCAACCAGGAATGGCTGTGCCCCACAGGAGACACGGGGCTATGTCTGGAAATATTTCTGGCAGTCAAGACTTGGCAGGACGGGAGAGGTACTACTGGGCAGCCATACTGCTCAACATCCTACAGTGAGCAGGACAGCCTCCAACACAAAGAAGCATCAGTCTTCTTGTGTGCAAGGCTGAGAAACTCTGAGATAAAAAACGGACTCTTACAGGTACTCACAGACTCAGAGAATGAACTTACAGTGGCTGAGGGGAAGGAACAGTTAGGGAGTTTGGGATGGACATGTACACACTGCTATGTTTACAATAGCCAGGCTGCAGAGGGAGAAGGCGATGGCACCCCACTCCAGTACTTTTGCCTGGAAAATCCCATGGACGGAGGAGCCTGGTAGGCTGCAGTCCATGGGGTCGCTAGAGTCGGACACGACTGAAGTGACTTAGCAGCAGCAGCAGCAGCAGGCTGCAGAGGGTGGGCAGGAGCATAAAGGCTCAGCGGGCAGGGCCCAGGCCGGTGGCAGATATGGTAGCAGGATGAGATGACTTCTAGAGCCTGACTTCCTGCTATGAAGCAGCATTCCAAGAACATCAGGTTGGAGAAACTGACCCACTGGAACATAAAACAAACTTGGTCCAGATGGTTTCATCCAGGTTTGAGAAGCTACTCAAGAGTGTCCAAAACCAAGAGATCAAGCCCTGAGCCTTTGGAGTGGAAGCACTGACTCCAAGACCCTAGACTACCAGAGAACTAACCCTAGGGAGTATCAAATAGTGAGAACCCACACAAGGAAACCCACTTGAATACAAGACCCAGCACCACCCAACCAAACCACCAGTAGCATCCCGTGTAGGACACCTCATCCAAGCAGCAAACAAAACAAAAACACAAACCCAGTCATCAACAGACAGGATTACCACCTCACTCAGCTTTGCTCACCAGAGGAAAAACAAAACAAAAAAAAACTCAGCATAAATCTCACCCTATACGAAGCTTACACAAACCGCTGCACCAACCTTAGGGGCCAGAAACCAAAAGGAAGATAGAATTCAACCTTGAAGCGGCCAGAAACCAAAAGGAAGAAAGAATTCAACCTTGAAGCCTGGGAAAAGGAGACCTCAAACACAATAAGTTAAAAAATAAAATAAATAATGAAAAGGCAGAGAAATACTGTACAAATGAAGGAACAAACTAGATATACAGAAGTCCAAATAAATGAAGAGGAAGCAGACAAACTACCTGAAGAAGAATTCAGAATAATGATAGTAAAGATGATCAAAAACCTTGAAAACAGAATGGAGAAAATGCAAGAATCAGTTAACAAAGACCTAGAAGAATTAAAGAATAAACATATAGAAACAAACAACACAATTACTGAAATCAAAAATACTCTAGAAGGAATCAATAGCAGAATCTCTGAAGCAGAAGAATGAATCAGTGAGCTGGAAGATAAAATGGTGGAAATAACTTCTGAAGAGTAGAATAAAGTAAAAAGAATGAAAAGAACTGGGGATAATCTCAGAGACCTCTGGGACAATATCAAATGCACCAACATTCGAATTATAGGGGTCCCAGAAGAAGAAGAGAAAAAGAAAGGGTATGAGAAAATTTTTGAAGAGATTATAGTTGAAAATTTCCCCAACATGGAAAAGGAAGTAGTCAATCAAGTCCAAGAGATACAAAGAGTCCCATACAGGATAAACCCAAGGGGAAACATGCCAAGACACATACTAATCAAATTAACAAAGATTAAACACAAGGAAAGAATATTAAAAGCAGCAAGGGAGAAACAACAGGTAACATACAAGGGAAACCCCATATGTTTAACAGCTGATCTTTCAGCAGAAACTCTGCAGGCCAGAAGGGAATGGCAGGATATATTTAAAGTACTGAAAGGGAGAAATCTACAACCAAGATTACTCTACCTGGCAAGGATCTCATTCAAAATTGATGGAGAAATCAAAAGCTTTTCAGACAAGCAAAAGTTAAGAGAATTCAGTACCACCAAACCAGCTTTACAACAAATGCTAAAGGGACTTATATAGTAAGAAACACAAGTGAAGAAAAACATCTACAAAATCAAACCCCAAACAATTAAGAAAATGGCAATAGGAACATATATATCAATAAAATGGATAACCAACAAGGGCCTACTGTAGAGCATGTGGACTCTGCTCAATGTTATGTGGCAGCCTGGATGAGAGGGGAGTTGGGGGAGAATGGATACATGTATATGTATAACTGAGTTCCTTCGCCTAAAACTATCATAACATTGTTAATCAGCTCTACCCCAATATGAAATAAAAAGTAATAATAAGAAGAAAAACTGACTCTTACAGGTATTTACCAAGTCACAAAGCTGATGAATGCTGAATCGGCTTCAAGGTACTAATCCTCTGATTCTGAAGCCAATGCTCCTTCTCTGTGATGAGGAGATTCAGTCCAGCCAAGGCCAAGGCAACTGAAGGATGGATAAGCGTGTATCTCTTCCAGCAGACAGTCAGGAACATCCCAGGCCCTACTGAAAGGACTTCCTGAAGCTTGAAACGAGCTGAGCTTCCTAGGATGAAGTTGGAATTGGCACCCGAGGTTTGGGAGTCATAAACAATGATCTATTTGCATTTGGAATTTTGTAAGTGGTCAGTTCCTACTGTGACCTCCCACTTTGACTCCCAGGTACAACATCTGTCCTTAAGTGTCAATGGCCTGGGTGAACTTCTTGATGTCCCAAAAGGGGTCACATCACCTTCTTACCAGAACTGGACATCTTGACCAGGTCCCTGGGGGAAGGTGAGACAGCTGTGCTATCCTCAAAGACAGGTAATATAGGTCAAAGCATGAACCGTAGTTAAGTGCTTACTCCTTGGAAGAAAAGTTATGACCAACCTAGATAGCATATTCAAAAGCAGAGACATTACTTTGCCAACAAAGGTCCGTCTAGTCAAGGCTGTGGTTTTTCCAGTGGTCATGTATGAATGTGAGAGTTAGACTATAAAGAAAGCTGAGTGCCGAAGAATTGATGCTTTTGAACTGTGGTGTTGGAGAAGACTCTTGAGAGTCCCTTGGACTGCTAGGAGATCCAACCAGTCCATTCTAAAGGAGATCAGTCCTGGGTGTTCATTGGAAGGACTGATGCTAAAGCTGAAACTCCAATACTTTGGCCACCTGATGCAAAGAACTGACTCATTGGAAAAGACCCTGATGCTGGGAAAGACTGAAGGCGGGAGTAGAAGCAGAAGAGGACAACCGAGGATGAGATGGTTGGATGGCATCGCTAATTCAATGGACAGGAACTTGGACAAACTCTGGGAGATGGTGAGGGACAGGGAAGCCTGGCGTGCTGCAGTTCGTGGGGTCATGAAGAGTCAGACACGACTGGACTGCTGAATAATGACAACAAATAGGCTAATCAGGACTCAGAAGCCAAATAGGATACCTTGCCTAAAATAAAGGATCTGGAAAGTCCTTGATTAATAATGCCAAGAGCAGAACCTCACAACTTCAATTTCTGGCCAGCAAAGCCCCAGCCAGCTATGGCCTGGCCAGCCTAAGATGAGAACTGTCTTCTGGGGCCAAGCCGTAACATTCAGGCCTGTCCATTGGTAACTGGAACTCCCAAGCAGGAGGAAACAGCAGGCATAGGAAATAAAGCTACAGACAAAAAGTGGATCAGGACCCGAGCAAGGGCTACTAGCATCTCTGTGGGAGAAAACCCATCAGCAAACCCAACATTGGATTTTGCTCCCAATTCTCCATACTGCTGGTTCTCTTGCTAGTAGCTTTTTAACCTTGGCTGAGCTTTAGAATTAATCTGGTGAGCTTTGAAAAATTCTGACACCCAGGCTTTAACCCAGACATCTCTGGGGTGGGACCCAGTCACCAGTATTTTTTAAAGCTTCCCTCGTAACTTCACTGTGCAGTCAAGGTTGAGAAACACAGATTTAAATCTTCCCTTAATGCCTTGATTAGTTCTCTCAGCACATGATGATGAAGTTTTTCACTGCCTGAAGTATTGTTTACACTTACAGTCAGTAATTCACACCAAAAGACTTGGGCTCCACAAAGATAAGATTAATAGGTAAGAATCCAATAATGGCAAAAAAAAAAAAAAAACTCTTATTTTTTTAAATAGTAGTAATAACAAAACTATCAAACAAAAAGCATACCCTTGCAACCTCTTTCTTAGCTAAACCATCATCGACCAGGATGTTCCTAAGTGTGATTCTAAAAAAAAAAAAAAGGATTGGGTTGGTCAGAAAAGTTCTTTTGCATTTTTCTGTAAGATGTTATGAACTTTTTGGCCAAACCAATACAATAGGATTATGTCACTTAGGGCCCTCAAAAGCTCCCCAGTGCCTATAACACTTGGGGTCCCTCACAGTCGCGCTAGGACCAACTCTGAAGCATTATCTCCTGTTCTTGTTTCTACCCAAGCATATAATTTACAGGTAATTTTACTTGCACCATTCCCTGGCCATGATATGTACCCACCTGCCCCTTTCACTTGTCAAAATTCTACTCCTCTTGAGGGCCTCACTAAAAGGCTACCTTCCTCATAAAGCCATTTCACTCCCCCCAGTTGGAATAATCACTCCATCCTCTGCACTGCCCGCCCCCCCAAACACACACAACATAGATAATTCTGTCATGACAGTTCTAATATAAAGTTTATGTTTACATATGTGCGTCCCTCTGAAAATATGAGATTTCACTGAGATCAGGAGATGTGCTTTATCCATCCTGGTACCAAGTAGGCCCTTGGGGGTGGTGCAAAATAAATGAATGAGTGAATGAAAAAACAGTAGGTTGAATGAAGAACACATTGTGGTCAGGTGTCTGGTCCTCCACTACTGAGATCTCAGGGAGATGCTCTCCCAGTAAACAGACTGAATTACATTTCCCAGGAAGGTAGCTTTAAATCTATCAAGTGAAATCATCATTACCCATGTTTTGTGTTAATCCTCTGGGCTCATTAGCATACCAGATAATTAGCAGGCCAGGCGGAGAGCAGGATGTGGGAAGGATGGGGACTGTCAGCAGAGCGATGCAGGGTGAGGGACAGAGCCATGGTGACAAGGGTTCCTGGGGACCATCATGCTTACGTTCACTGGGTGCCTCTCCCCCCTGAAAGCCCCACCCTGCTCCTCTCCCTTTTATACCCAGAAGCCCTGTCCTCCAGACTCGAAGCCAAATAGCCGTGGAAATATCCAGTTATTCAGAGAAATAAAGGCTGGAGGAAGGACAAGGTGAAACTGCCCCTCTGCTCCCTCCTAACAGCTTTTCGTGTACTGCCTGGGGAGGCAGAATCAGGGAGTGAATGGATCATCAGGCTAGAGACTTTGGTAGCTCCTTTAATCTCCTGTGCTTCAGTCCTCACACACAATCTGAGGAGTAAGAGCACCTCCTTCAACACGTCACTGGGAGGTGCTTCCAACTCCACCTGGCACAGAGTAAGTGCTCAGCAAATGATTAGCTCTAGTCATGTATCTAGGTTAGAATTAGGTTAGAACGGATGTTTTCCAATTGTGGTGTTGGAGAAGACTCTTGAGAGTCCCTTGGACAGCAAGGAGATTGGACTAGTCAATCCTAAAGGAAATCAACTCATTGGAAGGACTGATGCTGAAATTGACGCTCCAATACTTCAGCCATCTGATGCGAAGAGCTGACTTGTTAGAAAAGACCCTGATGCTGGGAAAGATTGAAGGTAGGAGGACAAAGGGATGGGAGAGGATGAGATGGTTAGATGGCATCATCAACTCAATGGACATGAATTTGAGCAAACTCTAGGAGATGGTGAAGGACAGGCAAGCTGATATGCTACAGTCCATGGGATCGCAAGAGTCATACATGACTCAGTGACTGAACAACAGCAACATATTCAAGTAGTTTAATTTAGTGGAATCCACATGCGAGACTTCCCTTCCTACTCTACCTCCTCTGCTCCCACTGAGGACAGACGCTGCATGAACTCCTTGGAGACAGAAGCAAGGCAGCATAAGCATTGGGCATCTCCTGGGGAGGCTCCAGGGAAGTGAGGAGATACTAAGAGTCAGGACAGATACTCAGGATCCCTAATTTTATGACCTGCCTTATGCCATGTGGTCGGGGATGTCATAGCCCTATTCCGCCAACCTTAGTTCCTGCCATCTCTATCCCAGGTTTGCCCAGTCTCAGGACCAGGGAGAACCATGTCTGAAAGATTAACACCCCCATCTTGGGATACCAGGAGGTCTGAAAAGAGTCTGTGGTTACCTTGACTACAGCTGCATGGATCCCTACCAACCTGCCCTCTTCCCCTCCCACCCAGTTATTACAGCAGTTATTACATCAATTCTATCCTCTGGAAACTGGTAATTAAAGGACAAGAGTAAGCATTTATCCTGCCTTCAGAGGAAGAACTCTGGTTGATCCCCAGCTGATGAGGGAAAGCTCTTCTTTACAAAAGAATGTCAGCCAATAAATGTAGAAAGAATTGAGAAATCACAATTTTGCAAACTCTACTGAAGCTGTTAATTCAGGTTCAAACATGAGGGTAAATACAATATTAACAGGGTATCAGAGTATGATCCCACGGATGATGGCAGATGATTTGATGATGGGAAGAGATGCAAGGGAGAGACCCAGCAGTTGCTGCCTTAGCCAAGGGACCCAAACCAGCATCTCTAAGAATGGGACCATCACAGAGTAAGCTCCTCCTTCTATGATGCAGTACAAAGTACACAGCTTCATCCATGGAGTTCTCCACCAAAAACATTAACCTTGAACCTCATCAACTCTTTAAACCCAACTCTGAGTTTATAAGAAATACAGAGAAGGGAGGAGTAGGTTAAGTGAAACCACAAGGAACTAATCAGATAGAGTCATAATACAAGATTACTGTATGGGACTGCTTTGTTTGGATTTGTTTTCTTCCAAAAGTCAATACTAGAGGAAGTGTGAATAGGAGTGTTATTCATAATCGCCAAAAAAAAAAAAAAAAAAAAGAAATGGAAACAGCTCAAAGGATGAAAAGATAAATAAAATGTGACATATCCATATAATGAAACATTTTGGGGAATAAAAGGAAATGAAGTACTGATACAGGCTACAACATGGATGCACCCTGAAAACATTATGCTATACAAAAGAAGTCTGTCACAACATAAACGTGATATAGTATGTGATTGCATTAGTATGAAATATCCCGAATGGACAAATCTGTAGAGACAGAGAGCAGAGAAGTGAGGAACTAGACTGATAGAGTTTGGAGGGAGGGGAGGTAACAGCTAATGGATCCAGTTTCTTTCAGGGGTAATGAAAATGTTCTAAAATTCACTATTCTGTGAATGCACTAAATCTACTGAATTTTATACCTTATATGGGTTAATTCTATGAAATAAGAATTGCATCTCAATAAAACTGTTAAAAAAAACGGTGTATATGTATGTTATGTTATATTGGGAGGAGCACTGATTAAAGAAACAGAATAATAATATGCAGTGCCTGAATCTTGATTGCCTTTTCAGTGGAGCCTGAATTTTTAAAGTTAACAAGCTGTACGAATGTTTGGGGGACAACTGAGGAAATCTGAATAAGAATGAAAGGCAGCCTGGTAGCACCAGAGCACATAGAAGGGGCACTGGGGAGAGGCAGAAAGTCAGCCCAGCGGGGACTGGGTCCTTGTGTGGAGACATCCAAGCAGATTAGCAGTCTGGAGGAATATGAAAATAGTCTCCATTCAACAGAATAGAGCAAATAAATAAGATCACGGGAGGCAGATTTCCTCCCTGCAGGAAAAAATGAAAGATCACTATGGAAAGGGCAAAAACTTAGAATGAATTCATGGTGTTAGATTAAAACTGGAAGCATCTATGTGAACTGGTAGTTCAATATAGATGCAAATATGCATGTAAATTTCCTAGTTTTGTCCACTGGGAGGGTCCAGAGCAGTGACAATCCAGTAGTAATGAGCATACCCAGCACCCAGATCTTGGTTCTGAATACCATTTCCCACTAAAAGATATCAGGATTCACTGGAAAAGTAGCTAGTTACAGGACTGAGGGAGGAAAAATAAATGAGCCTTCTTGTTGGACCAGAAATTTTAAACATGTACAAGGGATCCAGGGAAATGTCAAAAAGGAAACAGATATCAGCTTGAAAGGGTTTCCAAATATGGGCGATTTTGAGTTTCGAAATAATGATATTAACAGATGAGAACCCATTGAATAAAACAGAAATTGGGGCCTCTACTGAAATAAAATAAATGAATAAGAAAGGGAAATGAAAAAGCCCTTCTATATTTTAGAAAGCCAACTAATAAATGTAGATGGAAAGATGGAATTAGAAAATCACCATTTGGCAAGCATCATTGTAATAATTCAGGCAAGAAAAATCGATGGATGATAAAACCAGAGGGTGAAAGAGGGAGGAGAAATGGGGTTTTACATAGTCTCAGAGCCTCTCCCTGGAAGACACCACGTTAATCAAGTGATAAAAGTTAACACCGTAAGTATTGGGACAAATAAGTTATCATGTGCCTCCAGATAGAACGCAGTGAGAATTCTGCTCCCATCCTGTGAAATTTGGTGATCTTCCCTCGTAGCTTAGTGGGTAAAGAATCTGCCTGAAAGGCAGGAGTCCCAGGTTCAATTCCTGGGTCGGGAAGATCCCTTGGAGAAGGAAATGGGAACCCACTCTAGTATTCTTGCCTGGAGAATTCCATGGACAGAGGAGCCTGGCAGGCTACAGTCCATGGGGTCGCAAGAGTCGGACACGACTGAGCGACTAAACCACCCACCTGTGAAATCCAGCCCCAAACTCATTACCTGGATTTAATCAAGAGGGAACATCAGACAAACCCAAACTGAAAATCATTTGGCAAAATGACTAGCCTTGAATTATTTTTTTTTTAAAGTCAAGGTCATGAAGGTCAGGAAGAAACTGAGAAGTAGTTCCAGAATAAAGGAGACTCAGAAGATTTGACAACCGAGAGCCTCCCAGGAGGGGTCCTTTGGCCAAAGAGGACATCTCTGGGACCACGGGAGAAAGGATACACAGGAATCCTTTGCATTAGTCTCATATACATATATACATTTTAAGTTGTCTCGAAGGGCAAAAAAGAAAAAAAAATTACACATATAATCTCCTCTTGGAAGATTTTTAGAGCCTACCCTGTGTTGCCTTGTGTAAACTTTGGTTGTTTTCATGGAATCTGTTCACTGCTCCCCTCCAGGCTATGAGCTCCTTGACCTTCTGAACCAGGTCTTGTGTGTGCGCGTGCGTTAGTCGCTCAGTTGTGTCCAACTCTCTGTGACCCCAGGAACTGCAGCCCGCCAGGCTCCTCTGTCCATGGGATTTTCCAGACAAGAATGCTGGAGTGGGGTGCCATTTCCTTCTCCAGAACCAAGCCTTATGCATTTCCATTTCTTTAGAGCTTAGCCCAGGGCATAGGAAGCACTCAGTTGATGTTGGTTGAACCAGTGCCCTGGGTAACTCATAACCCGTGAGACTGGCGAGTGTATATCTGGACATAATGCAGATGTGCATGTACAGTAGCTCAGTCATGTCCAACTCTTCGTGACCCTATGGACTGCAGCCCTCCAGACTCCTCTGTCCATGGAATTTTCCAGGCAAGAATACTGGAGTGGGTTGCCACTTCCTACTGCACGGGAATCTCTGGAACCCAGGGATCAAACCCAAGTCTTGTGTCTACTGCCTTGGCAGGTGGATTCTTTATCACTGCACCACCTGGGAAACCCCCCTGGGCATCCTGACTGTTGGCAAATTCCTCCAGATATGAAGCTGGAATATACCTCTCTGCAAACCCAGAGCATGTCTTCCCTACAGCAATGAGCCATGTTTTGTGGAACAGTGTTCTGCTTCCCAGGGGCACATTGCCTGGGACCACAGACTCTAAGGAGCCGCCTTCTTGCCTCATTGCTTCGCAGGAGAACAACGGCCCCTGTTTGTTTAATCCCAGTCCATTGTGGCAGCCTTGACTGCACAGAGCTCACTTGTGATTCATGTGAATGTCACTTGAGCTCCCAGAGGTTTGCAGCCATAATTCAACATTTGTTAATAGCCACTTAGAATGTCCCTGAAATAGCTAACAGGCCCAGGGGATAAAAGGTGTTCTGCTAAGAAATCATTCTAGGAAGACAGAAGCAGCCTTGGCCCCAACTTTAGAAGACACTGTTATTTCCAGTTCATGGAGATCCTTCTCTCTTATTGGCCACCTTCTCACACTCTTGGAGGGGTGGACATCTCTCAGGGCCATCAAGGAGAAAGCAGGACCTAAAATTCCCTACACCATCATGGTGGACATGCTAAAAGATCTAACCGATACAGCTCCCGCTCCAGAGAAAGGTCCCTCTATCACCATAGCCAACGGAGGAGGAGAATACAAAAGAGAACCCAGTCCAGATAATCTCAGGAGAAAGCCCCCAGCTCAAAAAACAGAAATGAGGGAATAGAAAAATGTTATACTGAATCAGAAGCTGAAAATGTGGTGGATAGATGGAGATGTAAAGACGGAGGGGGGTGAGACCCAACTCACAGTTGGGCTCTATCATGCTGCATAGTTGATAAGTTACTTAATTCTCCCCAAATTGGATTGAATATCTTACCCAGGATCATCTAACTGATACAATAGGTCCCCTACATACGAACGAGTTCTGTTCCAAGAGCACGTTTGTATGTCGAACTTGTTTGTAAGTCCAACAAAATTAGCCCAGGCACCCAACTAACCCTGGAGGAGGGCATGGCAACCCATTCCAGTATTTTTGCCTGGAGAATCCCCAAGGACAGAGGAGCCTGGAGGGCACAGTCTGTGGGGTCACAAAGAGTTGGATGCAACTGAGCAATGAAGCACAGTTCACCCAACTAACCCAGTTGTCTACTGTACTGTAATAAGTTTATAATATGTTCACATCTTTGAAAGCTCAAAACTCAAAATTTCTTATATAAAAACTTACTGTCTATGATTATAAAATTTTAATCAAGGCCATCTCACTCCACAGCCCCGGCTCTCAACCCCCGTGCTATACTACCGCCTGGAACTCTGTTCAGAGTGCAGGTGGACTGAACCTTCAAATTCAAGTCACGGATTTGGAGGCGGAAGCTCTCAATGCCAAGCTCTCGCCACCTGGTTCCTTCAACATATCTGTTTCCCATAAAGTTAGCATTTTGCCAGCTGTTGTTGTTGTTCAGTCCCAAGTCAGGCCTGACTCTTTGCAACCCCATGGACCGCAGCCTGCCAGGGCTCCCTGTCCCTCACCATCTCCCGGAGTTTGCCCAAGTTCATGCCCATTGAGTCAGTGATGCCATCCAATCTTTTCAAATGCCAGAGTCAGATTTAAAATGGGGAAGTGGAGGCAGAAAGAGCCAGCAAGGCAGAATCCCATGCACATCTGAAAATTGATGCTCATGTCCTAATGTCAGACCCCAGAGCCCTCCAGTTAGCAATGTGAGAGGGACAGCAAGTGTCAGCCTGGCAAGAAAAGACTTCTCCACCTTCTCCACTTTCCTAAAGAGGGTGATGTGGAATTACTAGGCCTGTCCACCTGTACATTCCTGAGCCGACAGACCAGGGAGGCAAAAATAAACGATCTGATACAGATTTGCAGAGCTGGGAGGTCGAGGGGACCACAGACGTGTGTCCAGCTCTTAGGGGTGCCATGCTTGTGACAGGCAGAAATCACAGCAGCAGGATCCAAAGCCCACTTTCCCCGAAAAGGGAAAACTGATTTCACAGGGCTGATGCTCGGTGACCCGGCTGTGCAACTGGTGAAACCAGCTGCACCAAGATGCATGACATTAGCCCAGAATCCACCTGCATGGTCATCAACCAGAAAGGTCTAGGGGGAGTCCCCTCTCAGAACCAGTCATTTGACTGCATCCGTGCTCCTCTTCCTCCTCTCAGCCTGGAACTGGAGCTGCAAGGTCTTGTTCCAGAAAGTTGGAATATCCTCTTGCACCACAAAACCGTCCTCTGGTGCAAATTATTATACGTAGGATGGATACACAAGGTCCTACAGTGTAGCACAAGAAACCATATTCAAAATGATACAAAGTGGGGCTCTGTAACAACCTAGAGGGGTGGGAAAGGGTGGGACGTTCAAGAGGGAGGGGACATATGTACACCTACGGCTGATTCATGCTGATGTATGGCAGAGATCAAACCAGTGTCGTAAAGCAATTATCCTTCAATGTAAAACAAACTTAATGGAGAAGGAAGTGGCAATGCGCTCCAGTATTCTTGCCTGAAATCTTTCATGAACAGAGGAGCCTGGTGGGCCACATCCATGGGATCGCAGAGAGTCAGACACGGCTGAGTGACTGAGCACAGTATGACTCTATACATGCACTTATGTCATTGTACACACGCTACAGGGGTCTGGGACTTGATGGGCTCCCTAGGTAAAAATTTTTCCTAAAGGTGACAGCTGGCTTTTTCATCTATGTATCTTCAGCATCTAGCTCAGTGCCTAGCACATAACAGGCATTCAATTTTTTTTTAATGAAAATAAATAAGTAAACAAAATTTTAAAATCCTATGATAAGCCATAATGGAGAAAACATGAAAAAGAATGTATGTGTATTTATGTGTGTGTGTATATATATATATATATGAAAAGTAAATCACTGTGCTGTAGGGCAGAAATTAGCACAACATTGTAAATCAACTATACTTCAATAAAATTAAAAAAAAAAAAACCTCATTTGCCTCCAGTCATAGAGAGCTGTGCTGCCTTTGCCTCTTCTCTCAGTTTACCTGCACAAGGGTGAGGGATGCAGGTAAGAGATGGGGCTGCATGGAAAGCTGCACCCCACTCTCCTGCTCTCATTCAACCCTGGGAGCTGCCCAGGCTCCTGGTTCCCTGAGCAAGATACAAGAGTCACGGAGAAAACTTCAGCCTAAACTTCAAGTCTTTTGAGCTGAAGACTCACAAATGAATAGCCTGACTTCACTCAGCCCAGCACAAACAAGCTCGATGTCCTCACAGAGAACCCCCAACGGGAATCAGAAGGCAGGAACTCTGATCCTCAAAGGTGCCACTCTCTTGTTGAGTGACCCTGCATCTGTCACTCAGGTTTTCTGAGCCTCAAGTGTTCAACACTGAAACAGATGCACTGTTACCTTTTCTGCTTTCAGAGTTACTGTGAGGACCAAATAGCATCTTAGGAAGCCTGGAGGACCTAGAGCCAGAGTACCTGGTTCCAATACCACTTCCACCAATTCTTAGCTAAGTGACTTCAGGCTTGTCATTTAACTTTTCTCAGCCTCAATTTTTTTTCCCTACCAAAAAAACAGAGTTGCGAATAGAGACTGGATCCCAGGTAAAGGACAGGATTTGAGATGTAGCATTGCACTCAGAAAACTTTAGCAATTATTAACGGGTTTTGTAAACTACATAGTTTTGATCAAATGGAAGGAATTCTATTTTTGACATATTCTGGGTGTCTCTCGTAGCTTAGAGCAGGATCTGGGTGCCTGGCTTGTTCACAGCCTCATCATCCCCATACTCATGGAATTCACAAATGTCAATACGGATTTCCCCCCCAAAATCCTTGGCTCTCAGATCTCCTGTTAATAAGTTTTATCTCCACCTCATCTTAGTAATAATAAAAATAACAGCAGCAACAAAATACTGACACTCTACATCTGGCCAGAAGCTCAAAGCTTTGCTTCTATTATTTCATTCACGCAGCACACCATCCTATATAGTAAGTACCAGTATAATCATTATTTAATACGTGAGGAAACAGAGAAGTAATTTGCACAAGATCATTACTAAGATTCATTTTTTAAAGTCAGAGAACAGTTCACTTCTGACACCAAGCAGGTGGGGTTTCCCCTCATACCAAGCCATTCTGACCCTAACTACCCAGAGTTAGGGCAAACCCCAAAGATTAAAGGTTCAGACCCATAAGACAGTCCCCAGTTCAGATGCCAGTCTCCAAGACACCTGTACTTCATACCAGCTGACTATAAATCGGGTTCCCATGACCCACTCCTCAGGTTTGATAATTTGCTAGAATGGCCCCCAGTACTCAGGAAAAGTTCTCTTAGTCTCGCTGGTTTATTTTAGAGAACACAACTCCAGAACAGACAGACAGACAGAAGAGAACCTTAGGACAGGGAACAGCATACAGGGAACTGAGCTTCTGCCCTTTCCCTGGGTATGCCGACCCCCACAGCACCTCCACGTGTTCACTAGCCCAGAAGTTCTCTGAACCCCTTCATTCAGAGGTTCTTATGGAGCGGTCCCATTACATAGGCGGGATTGATTAAATCATGGGCCACTGGTGATTAGCTCAATTTCCAACCTTCTAATCACATGACTGATGGAAACCAGACCCCATCCTGAAGCCATCCAGGCGGCCAGCAAGATTTACTTCTTTAGCATAAACTCAGGTCTGGTTGAAACAGCGTTATTAGGAATAACAAAAGATGCTCTTGGGACTTCTCTAGCAGTCCGGTGGTTAAGGCTTCATCCTCTAATATAGAGGGTGAGGGTTGAATCCCTGGTCAAAGAGCTAAAATTACATGAGCCTCTAGGCCGAAAAACCAAAACATAAACCAGAAGCAATATTGTAACAAATTCAATAAAGGCTTTAAAATAATTTTTTAAAAATACTCCTCTCACCCAACCCTTCCAGATATTCCAAAGGTTTTCAATCTCTTGTACCAGGAACCGGCAAATGAAGACCAAATATGCCTTTCTTATAAATCAAAAAATCATAGCTATGCAAGCCTGGAGCCCACACTTATCAGGCACTGAAATCCACAGTTGGCTAAAATATCTCATTCTATAATTACCTCTGGTGCCAGTACCCCTACATCCTCCCCACACTTCCCATAACACCCTGGTACTCCCAGGCAGGGCATTCTCCCAGCCAGGTTAGCCTTCCCAGCCTCTATAACTGGGGCTATCGCTAACCCCACCCATTATAGAGGTAACCTTTTAAAATAATTTTCGTTACTTATTTATTTTTTTCTTTTTGGCTGTGCTGTGTCTTCATTGCTGTGTGCTTTTCTCTAGTTTCAGCAAGCAGGGAAGGCTTCCCAGTGTGGTGGCCTCTCTTGTCGTGGGGCACAGGCTCTAGGGCTCACAGGCCTCAGTAATGGCAGCACACGAGCTCAGTAGTTGCGGCTCCCGGGCTCTAGAGCACAGGCTGAATAGTTATGGTGCACGGGCTCAGTTGTTTCTTGGCATGTGGGAATCTTCCCAGACTAGGGATGGAACCCATGTCTCCTGCCTTGGCAGGTAGATTCTTTACCACTGAGCCTCCAGGGAAGCCCTAGAGTAACCTTTAACTCAAGTACCTCTTTGTCTCTCCTGCCCCCACCGGAAACCAGGCCAGGCTCAAACACATCCAAGATCTGCTTTCTGAGACTGGCACTAGTGGTCAGAATTTACGATGAATTGTCCTGGGAACTACTTGTCCAGAAGCCGCACAGACTCCCTTGGGGAGGCCAGATAATTTACCAGCCACTCCAAGCCCTGGTGACCACCACCCACACACATCCTCCTCTCTCTCTGGATGAACGGAGCCTCTTCTGTCTCCAAGGATTTTCTGGCAGCAGCATCCTTATTCCTCACTCTTGAAACTCTCAGCCTCAAAGCTACACGGTATTGGGTGTAGCAAGCTACATGGGCTGGCTTGCCTCTATTATCGATTCCTCTCAAAGCCATCTGTCAGTGGCCCTCACCTCTGACCCCAAATATCTGTTCCAAAAGAAAATAAATCAAAGATGCTCAGAGCTGAAAGCAACTGTAGAGGTCATTACATCCAACTCTTTACTTGACATTGATCCACCTCTACGGCGTCGCCAGTAAGCGACTGTGTAGCCTCAGCTAGAATGACACAGCACGGGTGGTCCCCAGATGGCCCCTTCCAAGCAGCTGATACCACCTCTGTGAACAACTTCCCACCCATGGGCACCAGCACTGCCCTCTGGCCTCTCGAAGAGAAAACCTCATCTCTTTTCCCTAGGAGGACCTTCTGAGTGCATGAAGATAGCAACCCCCTGGCCTTGGGTCACCTGCTTCCCTTTTCAGTCTAAACAGTTCTCAGTTCTTCCCTGCATTCCTCATCACTCACGGTTTCTGTGACATATGAGGAGTGTCACCCCTGGTCAGCCGTACATTTCTCACTGCCTCCTACTTTATGGATGAGCCCGAGCCACTGCCAACATCAAAGGCAGCCGCCTCCTCCCTGTGGCCTGAAGCCAGACTGAGGCCCATCCAGTGAAGGCTGGGAGGAGGGTAAGAAAGGGACACTCTCAGAGACAGCGGAACTGGGAAAGGACGAGAAGGCGGGTGTTGGTAAAGGTGAGAGCTAGGGTATGAGCAGCCTGAGCTGGGGGCGGTGGCAGGTGGGGACCAGGGGTATGCAGGAGCTGCGAGAATAGGAAGAGCTCAGTCCTTAGGGCACAGGCCTTCCCTGGTGGCTCAGAGGATAAAGCATCTGCCTGCAATGCAGGAGACCCGGGTTCGATCCCTGGGTTGGGAAGATCCCCTGGAGAAGGAAATGGCAACCCACTCCAGTATTCTTGCCTGGAGAATCCCATGGACAGAGGAGCCTGGCAGGCTATAGTTCACGGGGTCGCAAGAGTCATACACGACTGAGCGACTTCACTTTAGGGCACAGGCAACTTTGGGAAGGGCTTTCCTTGGACAAAAAGTTCCAAAGAGGAATACACAGCTGAGCCTAGAATAATGAATCCCAATCAGAGAGATGCTCATCTGTGTTATGAAAAGTCTCCCTTGGAAATTGTTACAGACCCCAGAGGAGGACACATCTAGAAAGACTGAGGCTTATAAGACTTTTGAAATCGGTATTTCCTTCGCTCCAAGCCAGATACAGGTTCACGTGCCTAAGTGATTCTCCATTTTGTCAAATAGATGGAGAAGCAAAAACGAATCAATACATAGGTTGGGCTCCCTAGCAGAGCCTGAGACAGGGTTCCTCATCCAGGTAATTTATTGAAGTGAAAGTGAAGTGAAGTCGCTCAGTCGTGTCCGACTTTGCGACCCCATGAACTGTAGCCTACCAGGCTCCTTGGTCCATGAATTTTCCAGGCAAGAGTACTGGAGTGGGTTGCCCTTTCCTTCTCCAGGGGATCTTCCCAACGCAGGGATCAAACCCGGGTCTCCCGCATTGCAGGCAGACGCTTTACCATCTGAGCCACCAGGGAAGACAATTTATTGAAGGAATGATGAACTCAGGAAAAGCCTAGAAGGGAGGGAGGCACACAAGATAGGGAAGGAAGAAGACGTAAGCAAAGTGGTGTTTTGGGGAGACGCGGAGCTCAACCTGACCCCATGGAAAGCTCGGGAGTGTGAAAAACGGCACCCTAATTTCTGGGGTCTTGAGACGCCTGGCATTTTGAGCACCTGGGTCAGTCAGTTGCTGGCCCCTGGCTGCCCCCAGGCGGTGGGGAGGTGTATAACTTCTCAGCTATCTCCTAGACAGGCACTGCCAGCTGTCTAAGGACCAAGGGCGTCCTTCTGATCTCAGGCCAGATAGGAGCCATAGGAGCTGTAGCCCCAGCAGCAGGATAGAGGGTCTGGATGGAACTACAGCATCTTTCACAAATGCCCTTGCTAACTTGAACACAGACCCCTGCTCACAACTCTAGGACCAGTGTGATTTAGACTTTTGGGCAAAATGATCAACTGCAACCACACACAAGGCTCATGGACAGTTTTGACTGTAGGGTTCGGTGCCTCCCTGTTTCTGCTACACCCACACAAGGTATCAGGGTATTTTTCCTTCCATTGTACAGCTCTATCTATATAACACAAACAACTAAATAGATAAGCATATCTGGTTACTAAACAACATCCATTCCTTGCCTCCAAACATAAAATTGTAGTTTCAACGAACAAATGTGAGATCAGAAAATAAACTTTGATTGTGGTCTACTACATTAGAGTTCTACAAATTGGCACGTCCTTGGGAAACACCTAGTTTAGCCTGCTCATCTTACAAGGAAAGAAACTGAGGCCCAGAGAAGCTAATTACCTTTCCCAAGGTTGGGTCACTCCATCAACAGAAGTCAATAAATGCAGGCAAATACGTTCCTTCTGTGCTTCATGCTTTATTTCTCCTGAATACAAATTTCCATGGCCAGTGAGGTAATCGATAGGGAATGGACCTGAGTCATGAGAAAATAAGTGCTGGGAGATGGAGACATGCGTTCACAACCAAAGGATGACCCTCTGCAGAATGTTCTCCTCAAATAAAGCCCATTCTGATAAATAGGCTTCTATCACAGGCTTCCAGTAACCACTAAGCCCCATCTGTATGAAATGGCTTGAAGTCCATTGCAGGGGAGAACTATGATACATGGAATTTCAAATTTGCAGAGGTGATGAAGGCCATTAGTTTCAGGTTACAATAGATCATGGGTCAAACAGCCCTGCTGGTCAAGTTTGATATGGCAACCTTGCTCCATCAAACACAAACACTCCGACAAAAAAAGAGGCAGCACACAGCACACTTTCAGATATCTCTAGACCCAGGTGACATATTTTTGTTCTGCTGGAGAAAATGGGATTACTTGGTTCTTTGAAATATGAACTGCTCTATGGAAACAATGCCTCTGACAAGTTTGGTGCTAAAAGCTACCAATTCAAAAAAAATAAAAAATAAAAAAGCTACCAATTCAGTTGTGGGGGACTTTTTACATGGCATCCCATTCCAGCTCTTACTCTAGAAATTGGTAGCAAACTAGGTTTCAGAAACTTTATAGAAAATTGTCTAGCGTTCATCTCATCGTTAAGGGAAAGACTTGCTGTAGAAAGGAAAAGGGAGCCACTGGAGCAAGGCGGAAAGACTCCATTTCCAATTCAGTAAGCTCTCGGGTAGCCTTCTTCCATCAGCAGTTCTGGAGGTCTAAGAGCTCCCAGGGACAAAAGTGGAAACACAGAGCAACTCGGTACCAGCCCAGTGGCCTGATGAGGCCTTAGCCTCTCTTGGCAAGCAGATGGTTTGGGTTATTGTAACACTCACTCCTAGTTAGTATTCCAGCCCTTCATCACATCAGAGTGAAGTCAACACACCCCTGAAAGCTTTACTGCCAGAAAGACACGACCTAACACTGCAAACTAGAAGATCCCCACCAGAGGCTGGCACCATGGAAAACCACCCACTCAGCTGGGCAGAGGTTGCCTCTGCAAGAGCATGGTAAATATGCACAAGACTTCCAAGCAACTTCAGGAATAAGAGCTATCATTTACTCTGGATTCAATGCAATGTATATGCGTGCGTGCTAAGTCTCTGCAGTCGTGTGCGACCGTATGGACTGTAGCCCTCCAGGCTCTTCTGTCCATGGGATTCTCCAGGAAAGAATACTGGAGTGGGTTGTCATACTCTCCTCCAGGGGATCTTCCCGACCCAGGGATCAAACCTATGTCTCTAACATCTCCCGCATTGGCAGGCGGCTTCTTTACCACCAGCACCACCTAGGAAGCCCAATGCAATGCATACTGTTTTGATTTACAGCCTAGAAACTTCCCAGGTTAGAGTAAGTCAGGGTCTATATATCATGCTGAGGCAGGCAGAGATGACCAGGCAAGGAGAACCTCGTGGTCTTCACAGTCCATGGTCCTCATGGTCATGAGGAGTTGGGTCTCATCCAGGAACGAGATTAAGCCTCAGTCAGAAGATCCAATTGGGGTTCAATAAACACATCTCTGGTTCAGTCCAGCAAACATACAACACACAGGACCAAGATGGCTTCAGGTAAATGCACAGCTGGGCTGTCAATCAAGGGCCATCAGAAAAGAGTAACTTGGACTAACCCTGGTGGCTCAGTGGTGAAGAATCTGCCTGCCAATGCAGGAGACACAGATTCGAACTCTGACCCAGGAAGATTCCACATATTCCAGAGCAACTAAGCCCGTGTGCTACAGCTACTGAAAACCACGTGCCTAGAGCCACTCGCCACAAATAGAGAGTGGCCCTGCTCGCCGCAACTACAGGAAAGCCCACGCGGCAACAAGAACCCAGTACAGCCAAAAAGAATAAACAAATAAAGTTATTTTTTAAAAAAGAGCAACTCCTGTTCAATTGTGAACCTAAAACCCAAGGAAGCAGAGTTAAGAGAGGCTGGTACCTCTTTCTCTCACAAATTATCCCTGGATGCTCCTGGCAGATAAGACAAAATATATCCCACCAAAGGGGTATTGCTCAGACCCATGGAGACCCATCTGTAGATTTTATTTTTACACTAAATGGACCTTTGAAGGAATTTCTAACCCTCTGGATACTACCCAGGGGACCCAGGGAGAAGAAGGCAAGCAGACACGGGCTGAGTGTATACTGCATGCCAGACCAGGCATTAGATGTACAGATGTGTGAACCCAGGCATGACCAAATGGAGTTACTCCCCAGACACCAAAATAATACATGCAATTATATCTAAGATGCTATTATGGGCAAAGTTGTCTTCTTTATTCCTTCCCACACTTCCCAAGTTTTCTCCAGTGAGCATGGATTGTTTCTATAATCAGAAAGTGTATTATTAAAATAATAACAATAAGAGACAAGTCATCTCAATACAGGGGGAATCCTGGGTACCTACACTGTAAAGGGAAGCCAAAAATGCAATTGTTCAGTTGATATCAGAGTCACCTTACATTTGAAAAGCTGCAAACCCGCTTCATACACTCTGATGACACATTGGAAGAGCTTTCGATGTGATAAGCAGTTCTAAGTCCTGAAAATATAAAATTAGGGGAAAAAAATCATGTCTTACAGGAAGGAGAGACTGAAATGGACAATGTATAAAAATTATCAGTGGTTAAAGAATGCAAGTATTAAATTAAATCTTCTCCAAGGTCCCTTTCAGCCTAAACACTTCATGATTCTAATGCAAGGGAAAGCATGCATAATGACTGTTCTATCAGAGGAGTACGCCAAAGGCTGTCTAGAAGACAGGGGAGGAAGAGATTAATTTAGATTATGATATGGGGAAAGGGGTTGGCAGTGGTTTCCTAGAGAAGGCCACAGAGATATTAGGGCTGGGTTTTAAAGGATGCGTAGGATTTAAATAAATAGACATAGAGATGAGAGATGTAAAGAAGACAGGCCCATGAGCAAAGGATGTGGGATCAATTCAGGAAACAGCAAGGAACTAAAAAAAAAACAGCTTTCCTGGGTATTTACTGTGGGCAGGCCCTGTTTTCAGCATGACAGATGCAGAGAAAGTGTTTGATGAGACAAGATTCCTGCTCTCAACAAGCCCCCCGATCCAGAGGGGTAAGAAATGGGCCATAAGCTCTCTGATGGCAAAGATCTGGTCTAGCACCATCCCTGCTACATGGGAGGTGCTCTGTTTGATTAACAAAGGAATGGATGTGCTAGGCACTCACAGGACATGCTGGATAAAAGATGCCTGCCTGGTACCCAGGCCACTCGACTCCTATCAGGGGTAAGGGGGGCAGCACAAGCTTCCTGGGCTAAGGTTAGTGGCATGAGCTAGACATGGAAGCCAAGCTGGTGGGTAAGGAGGGGGTGTTCAGGTAGAAGAACTGATATGGACATACTGTGAAAAGGGAATGCTTGACACATTTTGAGAGTGAAGAACCCCACAAACACAGCCGTTGCCCATGATCTAAAGCTGTTAGTGAGTCACAGTGAGGAAGAGTGGGCAGGGCCCTGGCCTGGAGTCATGGGAGCCAGCATCCAACCAAAGCTCAGGCAAAACTCCTATGGGATGCTAAACAAAGCAAGGGCCCTGCTCTCGTACCAAGCACCTGCCCCACACTAGCTCTCGGCATCCTTGACCTCCCTAGATCAGTACAACGACTCTGAGTGGCAGGCATTATTGTTTTTAATTAGAGATGGAGAGAATATAGTTAAGAAATTTGCCTTACACAAATTACAGATTATACAGGGAAGAGGGGGTATGGTTGGAATTCCAACTCAGATCTCTCCCCAAAGCCCCCATTCTTCACACACCTGCTCCTCTTGTGATAAGGAGTAATAAGATTAGCTATGGACCCACCGACCTGGGGCAAGAATTCCAAATATATGAGCTTGCTAAACCCTCCCCAAGCCATCTCGCTAAGGCCATGTGACGTGGATGACTAAGAATTATAGAATTGCCTCTAACAAGATCCCATTGTGGAGGGACCTTTCTTTCAGTACAAAAAGAAAGAAATGCCTAAGAAATGTCAGGTTTAAAGTACACGCACACACACACACACACACTATGGAATCAGGTTAAAAATGCAAACTGGGCATCATTTGCATTCCTGAACTTGGAGGCGGATGAACCCCAATGTGATAAGCAGAAAAAAGACGTGAAACTGTCACGTGCTAGTTACAAGCAGTGGGATTGCCACCTGTCAGCAACAGTTAGCTGCTGAATCCAGCTGTGACCTCCACTCTAAGAAACCCCATCCCTGCGATGCTAGGCATTCCCCCAGGGCTCCATACAGAGAAAGTAGCAACCTCCTCGCTACCGTGACAGCATTACTCATCAACTGACTCTTCTGGTGGGCTGTAAACAGGGCAAGCAGCCTGGACAATAAACACCTTCCTACTTATCTTGATAATAACCCTGCCTTACATCTGCATCGTTGTCACAACACGCAAAAGGACTTTCATATATACCGTCTCACATGACTCGTTCTCCCCTGTGAGTTACAAAGTCACGGGTTACAATCAGATGTTCCATGAGCAAGTCAGTGCCGAGAAGGGCACAGAACCCAACCCAGGGAATAAGCTTAAGACATGATGGAGGTGGGACTCAAACTTAAGTCTTCCTACTTCTAATCTTAACTTCAACTCATCCAGTCACGACCAAACACTCCCACGGCGAGCCCTCTCACCCTTTCCTTCCATACTAGGTCAGCTGGGCAGGCTCTGCCAAGTAGATACTGTTGAATCAAAATGCTCCTCTTCTTTCCCAGGAAGGAAAAGTATGTACCCATCTGAAGTCAGATGGTCCTGCTGCTGCTAAGTCGCTTCAGTCGTGTCTGACTCTGTGCGACCCCATAGACGGCAGCCCACCAGGCTCCCCCGTCCTTTGGATTCTCCAGGCAAGAACACTGGAGTGGGTTGCTATTTCCTTCTCCAATGCATGAAAGTGAAAAGTGAAAGTGAAGTCTCTCAATAGTGTCCGACCCTTAGCGACCCCATGGACTGCAGCCTACCAGGCTCCTCTGTCCATGGGAGTTTCCAGGCAAGAGTACTGGAGTGGGGTGCCATTGCCTTCTCCACAGATGGTCCTAGGTGAGGGCTAAGAATGTACCTGCCCAAGCATGAAGCATACCTGTTTACATGGCAATCAGAGTCCCACACACAGCTTCTGGGACTTTTAACCTCCGCTGACAGTCTTTCGCTCTGCTCGAATCATGGCTCATTCGCTAATTAAAGGGTATTATGCACTTCATTGCTCACCAGCTAAGAACTTGGAATAAGGAAGCGTCTGCAAAAGCATTAGCCCTGGAGATGGCATTAGGTGCGCTTTACAGAAAAAGAAAAACGGGAAAAATGATCCACTTGGGACAGTCCCTCCCTGACACTTTACTGGTCTACTAAGCCAGCCACAGCTCATAGAGGAGGAAGCCACCCAGCATAGGACAAACCCAGGGAGAGTCCAGCAAATGAACCAAAGGAGAGGGGTACGGAGTACAGAGAATGAATGAGAGAGAAAGATGGTGAGCTGACTTCTTCCTCAGCCACCTGTGAGGTCTCACACTCCTCTGGTGCACCCCAGGCCAAAGACAAGTACACCTGGACCCCAGGCCAAGAGGCCAGGGAGACCAGGGTGAGTGGGAAGGACTAGCCTTCACTGCAAGGTCCTGGAACAAACTTGACATCACAGCCCACCCTTGGAGCCTGGCTGCTCACTGTGACCAATGGGCGAAACAGATCAATGTCCCGCCTGGAGCAGGTGCCCTTTCAGACACTCTCCTGCCCTACTGGACACAGTCCAGCCCTGAGACCCATCCCCTTTTCCATGCAGGGGGAAGACTGAGGTCAGTCCAAGGAGGGGCACTCAACCTAGATCAGTCTTGAATCTGGTGAGGATGACAGATAATGACATGACACTTGACATTTATATCCACAGGCAGCTTCCCTATTGAAGTGAGAACCTGGCAAGGTCAAAGGCTCGGGTCAGGATTGAAGGCCTGATCTTTGGCCTCTTGGAACCCCAGGGACCCAAATGACAGGCTGAGTATGAAACAGCAGCCGGGGATCAGAGAACCTTTACTTCTAAATGGAACTTGGTCATGAGTTGAGAGGAAGTCATTAGGTGTACATGTGGTCATGTGGATACTTGAGAGAACTTGGTCCAGAGGCGGCTACCCATCGTGGTGGCTCTGGTGCCACCCTCTCTGTCTCTCTACTCTCTGCATGTTCCATGCGTGTTCAGGCAGACAGAGGAACAGCTGAGTGTGTGTCTAAGCTGCGTGGTGCAGTGGAGAAGCTGAGCGTTGCCACGGCACTAGAAAGCATGGGGTGGATACAATGATGGTTTCAGCCTCCAAGAATGAGGTTTTCCCCTCATCTCTCCCCAAGCCACCTAAGACATCATTTGTGCGTGACATGTTTTTGGATCCTGTTTGCTCCAATTTAGAAAGGCTTCCAGGATTGCTGGTCCCTGCCCCCAGCTCAGACCCGCTTCCTCTTCAGCTTCCATATACCACGGCCTGATTCTGCTGGGCTGTTTTGCACAAGGTTTCAAACAAATCACACAGAATAACTCCCCCAAGAAAGAGAGCTCTACAGGCAGTGAGAAGCAGTACCCTCTCCTTCCCCGCCCCCCAACACTCAAGCACTCTTGGCTTTTCTAGAGAAGACCAGAGACAGCCCACAGCAAGCACAGAGGCTGTGGGCAGAAATCGGTTGTAGTGTTAAAAGAAACTCACAGCAAGAGGCTGCTAAGGCAGTGGATTTGAGAGCAGGCGGGGAATGGATGTATCACGGAGCAAGGTAGGGCATGTCTTAATTAAGCAGAGGACCTCAGACGAGAGCTGACGACAGAGTCGGGTCTCTCTGCCATTTGCCACGCCAAACTTACGACTGCAATTTGGCTCAAGGTTCTGAGACTCAAAAGCTCTAAGGCAGCTTTGGAGAAGCAACCACATTGGGCTTCTGGAGGGTCCCAAGGCCCCTGATGTCCCAGGCCCCCCTGGGAGCAAGGAGCTGTCGGGCAGCAGCAATCAGACTTGTGGTGCCAAGTTCTGCCTAGCAGCCCACTAATTAGGCAGACACAGCTCTCCTCCCATCCTTTCTCTGCCCCTCCAGGAAGCCCCTGCCTGAAAGGGAGCCACCTCCCCTCCGCTTTTGCTCTTTACTCAGCTCCACACTCCTCCTCCAGGCTTTGGAATCTCACAGCTGCTCGCCCCCTCCCCACACCACTCCTCTCATATCCACGTTGTTAAGCGATCATCATCATTGTACAGATAGCAAACTGAGCCTCTGAGTTTCCAGCTGAAACTCCCAGACCAGCCAGCCTGCAATGCTTTGCCCTCACAGGCATCTCACAGACCATCCTGCCTCCATCTAAACCCTCCTCTCTGGGCCAAGCACCCTGGACATCTCTTTGCTTTTGACCTGCCAGCAGACCAGACAGAGACCCTGGGGCCCCTGGCCTCTCCTCTCCTGACATGGAGCTCAGAATCCGCACAGGAAAAGGCAGCAAAGAGACTTCCACACCTTTGCAGTATCACCTGCTCCAGCAAGCTCCCAAAGCCAGGAACCAGCCAGGCTGCCTGGGGCCCCACACCCCCTTCTCTGGCAGCTTTAAGCTCCAGCCCAACCCACAGGATGCAGTGCCTGATGCTACTTCCGAGCAGAGAGAGAAAGGGGGAAAAAAAAATGCCACCTCGTCAATGACAAGCTGTTCCAATCACACAGCTCAGACACCAAGTGCCCTGGACCATGGACAGCTCAGGCCTCCTGCCTTTGGGTGGGTGGAAGGCAGCTCAGCACATCTCGGGGAGCCATCGCCCAAGGCCAGGCCCCCCGCTCGCCCTGCACATCCGGCCAGACAACAGTGCCCATCCCAGCGGGCAGACGCCTCCTGCCAGTTCCAACAACTCTGGCCAACTCCCCTCTTGGCCTTCAACCTGAGGCACGGCTCTCCCTCCTGCTCCAAAGCACAGAGAGACCTCAAACCAAGCCAGAGGCCACCAGCGTGGCACTTCTCCAAAGACCAAGCACAGAAAGGAACTGAATGCCAAGTACTCACGGTGGTGAAGTCCTGGTGGCCACACTCCTGCCCCTTGAACTTGCAGTAGAGCATCATATCCTTCAGGTCATGGCCCACGCGGTGCAGGAACTCCAGCATGCTGAACTGCTTGGGTTTGTAGTGCTTGAAGTTGGCCTTCTGCTGCAGGGCCTCCAGCACCGTGGGGTCGGCCAGGTGCGGGTCGGGGATCTGCAGGTTGACGTCCAGCAGCGCCAGCAGTTCCCCGGCGTGGTACAGGTCATTGGTGGTGAGCCTGGAGAAACGGAAGCCGTTGAGGTTGCAGAGGGTCACGGCCGGGAAGACCAGGCTTTGGGCCACCACCTCGTCCACCTTGGTGACGTGCTGATAAGAGAGGTAGTAGGACACCCTCTCCGAGCTCTCAACCAGCAGCAGGCCCAGGGAGCCCACGAAGGCCACGGCCCAGAGCACACGCCGGACGGTCAGCGGCCCGTAGACGAAGATGTGGCGGATGCCGTGGAGGGTGGAGGTGTTGGCGAAGATCTGGATGCTAGAGGGCTGCAGGCTCCCCTCGCTGGGGCTCTCCTTGAGGTCCATGGGGACCCTGTGCAGTTCCGCAACTGGCTTCAGGTTGATCAGATTTCAGGGAAAGAGTTCCCAGTCCTCGGGTCTCTGCTTAAAGCTTGACGTTCAAGGGAGGGAAGGAAAAGCCAGCATCAGGCAGGGCAGCACCACCGGAGTTTATCCTGAAAGCCCAGCCGCACGCTGCCAGGGGTGAGTGTTTATATTAAAAAAAAAAAAAAAAAAAAACCCATTCAAACTCTAGCTCCTGATTTTTTCCAGGCGATAAGGAGGGCTGGTTTTATTTAGGGAGACACCAAGGTGATGTGGAAGAGATGTGGGTGGGAAGGGAGAGCTTAGCCAATGGAAATAAAGTCCTCCCCCCTACACACGCCACTAGAGACAAGATTAAAAGCGAGAGCGAGGGAGAAAATGCTTAAAACAAGTCGCTCAGCAGCTCGGAGCCTGTTAACCAGTGCATAATGCCCCGTGTTCAGCATCCTGGGGATGTCAGGGCGGCCACGCTGATGCACTGCAGGCGGGCGCAGCGGCCGAGCTTCAGGGGCCCCCGTCGCCGCCACCGCCGCCGCGGCT
The DNA here is from genome assembly GCF_027580195.1 of Bos mutus. NCBI lineage: Eukaryota > Metazoa > Chordata > Mammalia > Artiodactyla > Bovidae > Bos > Bos mutus. The sequence continues at coordinate 46,103,300 of NC_091635.1, forward strand.
GCTCGGGTCCTCTCCTCTGCCCGTGCTGTTTTGGACTCCGGATCGCGTTTCTCGCCGCCGGCCTCCGTCCCTCCTCTCCTCTCGTCCGTCCTCCGGGCCCCCCTTTTATTGGGCAGAATTCCAAATGCCGGGCGGTCCGCGGCTCGCGCCTCCTCCTCGGAGAGTAGGCAGCGCGCGCGGCCGCGGAGAGGCGAGGACCAGGAGACTGGGAAGGAGGCTGGGGCTCCGGAAGGGGACTCGTCTGTCTCCCACCCCCGCCCCGCCACCCCCATCCCACCCTCTCAGGAAAAGCGAGGACCCAGAGGGCACCGAGAGAGCCGCCCTCCCTCGCCCCCTCCACCAGCAGGCTGTTGGGATGGGGAGAGGGCCGGTGGGGGTGGGGGCGAGGGCTGCGGGGAGTCCGGGGGACCCGGCGAAAGTTTCTTTTTGGTCTGTTTTGGAGGGAGCTAATGGGGGCCTCTGCCCGCAGGGGGAGAACCAGCCCCCTCCCCGGGAGGGACGACGCGACAGCCGCCCCCTATAGGTGGCAGGAAGGTACCTTGATCAACTCCCAAGAGCCCGGTATGGGGGTGGAGGCAGCAAGCCTTTGCACCAAGATCTGTTCCCAGGTCAGACCCAGCCTTGGGTCTCCAGACACAGAGATGCTGGAAGGTGGGAAAGGAAGGGAGCCCGGGAAAACCCCTGATGCCTGCGGGAGGGGGACATTCCAGGGTATGAGGGGCCCCAGGCGCCCCTGGGAGACCACAGGCAGAGCAACAAGTAGCCTTCACCTCCGCAGAGATGTCAGGAGATTTTTGCATCAGAAAGAGAAAGACAGCTGGGGTTCCAGGTAGGACTGGCTGCCTTCCCTTGGGCTGTGTGTGTGTGTGTGTGTGTGTGTGTGTGTGGAGTTCTACCCCAGGATTTGCCAGATGGAAACACAGCTGGAGCTATAGATGGGAAAGAAAGATCGGGCTTCCAGCCACCTACCTCTTTTTTTCCTGAAAATCCACTGGAAGTCAGCCCCTGCCAGCAGGTGGGTGTGGCTTGCCCAGTGCCAGGGATCAAAGGGCTGGAACCCATAGAATCAGTGAGGCTAAATCCCCTTCAGGAGGAAAGGAACAGAAAGTTCCAGTGGCCAACCCTATGCACACTGCCAAGCTGAGGCAGAGCCACACGGGGATGCCGTGTGGAGCCAACCTGATGTCCCCAGGGTATGCCCAGCTTAAATAGCACTCCTTGAGAAGAAGGCAGTTTAGGGAACGTCGCTCTTGGTTTGTATCTACTTCGAAATATTTCTCTATCCCATCTGCCCTCTCGCTTAACCAGATCCAAGCTGGTAACAGAGTCTGGATGCGTACTGAGGCAACACATGGCTTTAAATCGATGGTTTATCGATCCTGGGAGCTTAAAGAACAGAAGCATCCCAAATAAGGACAAATGACAGAGGCCAATTAACTTCACGCGTGTGTCAGCCCAGAGGTTCCCAATTCCTGCCTCCAGCTGCCGAGATGGGGTCAGGGCTTCAAAACAGGGGGTGCCAAGACTAACTAAGAATCTGTCATAGGCTTTCCTGGTGGTCCAGTCATTAAGAATCTGCCTATCAATGCAGGGGACATGGGTTCGATCCCTGACCCCGGAAGACCCCACGTCCTGCATGGCAACTAAGCCTGTGCGCCACAACTACCAAGTCCACGTGACCTAGAGCCTGTGTTCTGCAATGAAGAGTCGTCACTGCAGTGAGAAGGCTGCACGCCGCAACTAGAGAGTATCCCTGACTTGCCACAACTAGAGAAAGCCTTCACACAGCAAAGACGACCCAGCACAGCTGAAAATAACTGAGTTTTTTTTTTTTTTTTTAAGAATTTATTGTGCGTCAGGACTGGGCAAGGATGTCGTCTCATTTCACTTAATGCTTTCAACCACCTTGACAGGTGTGTGTTATTACCCCATAAAGTGAAAGTGAAAGTGAAATCGCTCAGTCGTGTCCAACTCTTTTCGACCCCATGGAACTGTAGCCTATCAGGCTCCTCCATCCATGAGATTTTCCAGGCAAGAGTGCTGGAGTGGATTGTCATTTCCTTCTCCAGGGGATCTTCCCGACCCAGGAATTGAACCCGGGTCTCCCGCATTGCAGGCAGACGCTTTACTGCCTGAGCCACCAGGGAAGCCCCATATATACACACAAATAAACAGAGGCTCAGGAGAGTAAAGTCACACAACTCGTGAGTGCCCAAGCAGGATTTGAACTCAGGCTTTTGTCTCCAAAACACGAGCTCAAAGGCATAGTCAAAACATGTCTTCCCAAATTTAGGAAGAGGACAAGCATTTCTACTCCACTTTGGTAGCTCAGTTCGTAAAGAATCCACCTGAATGCAGGATATCCTGGATCAATTCCTGGGTTGGGAAGATCCCCTGGAGAAGTGATAGGCTACCCGCTCCCATATTCTTGGGCTTCCCTGGTGGCTCAGCTGGTAAAGAATCCGCCTGCAGTGCAGGAGACCTGGGTTTGATCTCTGGGTTAGGAAGATCCCCTGGAGAAAGGAAAGGCTACCCACTTCAGTATTCAGGCTACCCACTTTAGTATTCTGGCCTGGAGAATTCCATGGACTGTATAGTCCATGGGGTCACACGACTGAGCGACTTTCACTTCCCCCATTTTACACATACACACAAACTCACCTTGTACTACACACCGACCAGCTCCTCCTCCACGGACGTGAAGCAGCCCTCCTCGTCCTCTCCACCAAGCCAGGTCCTTTTTGGCCATGTTTTTCATAGCGCCAGGCCCGCCTCCTCCAGGACGACCTCCCAGATGCACCTCTGTAGTCTTTGGCTCATTAGCCTGTTCAACAAGTCTGTGGATCTCTGACACCATACCAGACACTCCGTTGGTTTGGGGTAAACAGAGAGGAATGGAATATACTTCCCATCCTTGATAATTCAGGGTTCTACAAGGCTGGAGGCAGTGTTCATTTGCAAGCTGATCCCGTACATACGGAAGGCAGGGAGAGACCGAAGAAAGAGGCAGCGCTGCAGGCTGGTTGGTGACAGGTTTAAAAAGCAAGAAAACTTACATACAATCTTAGGTGCTGCCAGAGGAGTAGGTCTCTGCACCAAGTTTTAGAAGCTGAAATAGAAGCCTTAGAGGCTTTCCTGGTGACTCAGTGGTAAAGAATCCGTCTGCCAATGCAAAAGACATAGGTTCGACCCCTGGGTCCAGAAGATTCCCTGGAGAAGGAAGTGGCAACCCACTCCACTATTCTTGCCTGGAAAATTCCATGGGCAGAGGAGCCTGGCGGGCTGCAGTCCATGAGGTCCCAAAGAGTCAGACCTGACTGAGCAACTAAACAACAGCAGTTAAGAGGCCTTAACTGGGCTCGGGAACACAGACCATCCAGATGGTCTCAACCCCACCTTACTCTCTCAAGGCTGTGTCCTGAGGCACCTTCTAGCCCAGGAAATGTACGTGCACAATCCAAAGACAGGGAAGAAGTGAGGAGACTCTGATTGCCCCAGACCCATCCTCTTGATGACCTTTCCTAGGATTCCACCCCTCGTGACCGGCTCTATTTCACACGTGCAGCCCCCTCCTTGGAAACGTTCCCTGAAAGGTCAGCCCGGGTTTCACTCGCATGGAGCTCGTGGGATGGTTATCTGGCTACATTGGAGGCAGATGCCTCACCTACAATACAGGTGCATGCAAGAGAAAACATAAGACAGTCGTTCCCAAATTAATTTTTTTTTCCACCCAGAGCCCCGTGGTTTGAAGCACTGATTTATAAGCCCCGTATACTTTAGCCACCTGATGCAGAGAGCCACCTTATTGGAAAAGACCCTGATGCTGGGAGAGACTGAGGGCAGGAGCAAAAAGGGGATGACAGAGGATGAGATGGTTGGATGGCATCACTGATTCAAAGGGCAGGAGTTTGAGCAAACTCAGGGAGATAGTGAAGGACAGGGAAGCCCAGTGTGCTGCAGTCCACGAGGTCACAAAGAGTCAGACACAACTGAGCAACTGAACAATAGCAACGATAGGCTGAGGGTAGGATCATTCAGGGCATCCATTTGTGTCCTTGTGTTATTTAATAAAAATAACAGATTAGCAGACAGAAGACTCACCAGGTATGAACGCACAACATTCTGCTTGGCTAATGGCCCATGTGTCTCCGGCAAGGCAGCGACGTTGTCCAAGGCCATCCTATGTTGGAGGAGAGCTTTTCTAATTGAGAATGTCAGGGTTCAGGAAGGACAGGCTTTGTTGGCTTTCAGTCAGGGCTTCGGAGAAGGCAATGGCACCCCACTCCAGTACTCTTGCCTGGAGAATCCCATGGATAGAGGAGCCTGGTAGGCTACAGTCCATGGGGTCGCCAAGAGTCAGACACAACTGAGCAACTTCCCTTTCACTTTTCACTTTCATGCATTGGAGAAGGAAGTGGCAACCCACTCCAATGTTCTTGCCTGGAGAATCCCATGGACAGGGGAGCCTGGTGGGCTGCCGTCTATGGGGTCGCAGAGTCGGACACGACTGAAGTGACTTAGCAGCAGCAGCAGCAGCAGCAGTCAGGGCTTCCCAGGGGAGTTTAGTAAGGGCCTCTGTGTGTGTTTTGGTGTCCTCCAGGCCAATGGACGGAGAAGGCAATGGCGCCCCACTCCAGTACTCTTGCCTGGAAAATCCCATGGATGGAGGAGCCTGGTAGGCTGCAGTCCATCCCTTTCACTTTTCACTTTCATGCATTGGAGAAGGAAGTGGCAACCCACTCCAGTGTTCTTGCCTGGAGAATCCCAGGGACGGGGGAGCCTGGCGGGCTTCCGTCTATGGGGTCGCACAGAGTCGGACACGACTGAAGCAACTTAGCAACAGCAGCAGCAGGCCAATGGAGGGGACAAAGACGGTGATCAAATGATGGCACCGTGGGAATCAGAAGGTGTCCCCCTGGCCTCGAGGAGAGGAAGGCGGCAGCTTCAGGAACTTGACCTGGTTGGGTATGCCGTACTTCTTGGCTGGGGGAGGCAGCACTGTCGGGTGTGAAGAGATGAACTGGAGGTGAGACAGGCCAGGCCAGGACTGCACCTTCTCCCCTCAAAGGCGCATGTTCAACCTGCGGTCTAGCCGGTTTCCGCAGGCCCAGGTTGCAGCAGAATGGTGGGATCCCAGTGGAGACTCCTCCTCAACCAAGGGTGCAGAGCAACTCACCCATCCCAGTGGGTCGTCCCATGGCAAATTCCAGTGGATGAAACCTCTCCCAGGCTCGACGGGGCTTGGTGTTCTCAGCTGCACTGCGGGCTGATCCACAGTGAGAGTCCAGGCAGTGTTTGTCTCCCACCATTTCCACACGTTTACAGGATCAGGTGCCCGGCATACGGGGCCATAGGCCCCTACCTGGCCAAGGTGGCTTTACCTGCTAGTAGTTTAATCTGCTGCTTTCATATCCAGTTTTCCTTTTTACCGCCCCTGCTGCTTACAGGATATAAGGAAGAAGGAACCTCCGGTCACTGTCATTTTTTTTTTTTTTTGCCCCATCTTGTACATCATGACCTTTGCAATGTGACCCCCATCACTATCTGTTCGATGACAGTATCCATCCATGGTTCTCAGCCTTTCTAAGCCCCCCAGGGGTGGCAGCCTGGTTTGCACAGTCCCAGGGGGTAACTTGGGTTAAGCCAGACTCAGTGTCCACACAAACCAGGGCATATTGAGATCCCTTACTCAGCAGGAGGAGGCAAATAATAATCAATTTGCCAATCTCTCACGAGTAGGTACGCCAGTGGACAGCACCACCCTCCCCTGGTAGCTGCCTTGAGCATTGTTTAGAACACACGGGACATGCTGTTTCCACATTAACCGAGTCACTGTCTATCAGGGGCCACCTGGTGGCCTTGGCAACACACCCTCCTGCCCAAGCACCACGTGCCCACACCTCCCATGGGATGCCTAGGGTCATCAGCTGTAGCCACTGAAGGGTCACTTGCCACAGCTCATCCCCAGGCTAGAGCGTCAGCTTCCTAATTGCCAGGGCATATGAGCTGAGATGTGAAAACGGTGAGCATTGCCTCTGTCTCTAACAGGTGAACCCAAATATCTTTCCACCTATCCTGACTCCACAAGGGCTTATCTGTGATCATCCAGTCTCAGCTTCCCATTGTCCAAGCCTTAGAACAGACCCCTTAAAAAAATTTTTTTTTTTGACTAGGGCTGCCCAGCCTGGGAAATTCTTAGTTCCCCAAGGAGGGATCTAACCCACAACCTCTGCAACAGAATCTCGGAGTCTTAGCCACTGAACTTGCATGAAAGTCCCAGAACAGCCCTTTAGAACAGGCCAACTGTCAGTGAAAGTGTTATCAGCCAGGCCTCATAAGTGGTCACCAGCCAAATCACTTGGAGTCCTGCCCTCTGGCTACTGAGGTTCATTCCTGTGTCCAGGTGTCTATGTCCAAGGCATCAGAGGGACTTTCTCCCACTCCCTCCCTACAGACAACAAGAATAGTGGCAGGGGCATTTGGGGAATGTACCTTCTCTACAGGGCCTGGGACACTCACCTTTCTAGAGGCAGTGGGCTGGTGGAAGGGGTGCCCCCCTGCTACAAATACGTATGTGACACTTAGTCAAAGTGGGGGTTTGAGCCAAGACAGAGGTGTATGGATGGAACATATTGTCGACCTACCCCTTGATAGAAAGGGATGTTCTTACCAGGATGTACTGTTCCTTTGTTAGACTCTACCCCAAGGAGCTCCGTATATCCCACTGGGACCCAGTACTCTGTGGGGTATATCAGCTTTATGCTCCCTCCCACTTGTCATTGTTTAGTTGCTAAATCATGTCTGACTTTTTGTAATCCCCCCAGGCTCCTCTGTCCATGCAATTCCCAGGCAAGAATACTGGAGTGGGCTGCCATTTACTTCTCCAGGGGATCTTCCCACCCCAGGGATCGAACTCCTACACTGGCAGGCAGATTCTTTACCACTGAGCCACTTGGGAAGCCCCCTCCCAGAGCTGGGACCAAAATTCCAAAGGTTCTCTCTCCTCTGCTATGCTTGCCGCTGCACCCAACCATACTTCTTGGAGGCCCAGACACACAGATGGTGGCCCTGCTTGGGAGAAGCCCAGAACTTACATCTGCTTCACCTGTTGCTTCATCTTCTCAAAGGCAGCTCACTACTCTGATCCCCAGCCCCACACCTTACCATAAGAGACAGATGGGGAATAAAAGTTCTCCTAAACCCCCAAATCCCTACAAAGGCTGAATGGTGCTTCTTTCATGTTCTTAGAGGTTGGATAGGCTTGCCCATGGTCAACCATAGCTTCTGAGACAACACAAGTCTTATCTGACAAACTAGTTCCCAAAACCTCATGGCAGTGCCTGGGCCTTGATTTTTTTTTTTTTTTGTGGACTCACTGCCCAGACTCTTCTTATAGATGTTCGAGCCAAGCCTGCAGAGGGCTTAGTGCAGAGGCAAGTCTCCACATGTTAACATTATATCAGCAACATGATGGGCCCGTTTGACTGGCGTGGGGAAGGGAAAGAGGGACAGGTCCTGGGGTACCATCCATGATGCATAGTGAGCTGTGCAGTAGCCCTGGGGCAGGTCCTTGAAAGGTCCATGGTTGTCCCTTCCTCGGGAGGGCAAACTGATCTTAGTTATCAGAAACCTGTACTGACCAGAGTCTTTCATGGATCTTCTTTCAAATGATAACATTTGGGAATTCTCTGGTGGTCCAGTGATTAGGAATCCACGCTTCCACCGCAGGGACACGGGTCTGATCCCTGGTCAGGAAATTAAGATCCCACAGCTTGGCCAAATACAAATAAAATGAAACATATTTACGTTAACACTTCTGCAAAAGCATCTGAGTAGAACAGTAATTGTGAATGACGCAAGGCTTAAAAAATGGCCACTGTTAAAAGTTTGACTAGATCGCAGCACTGTTTATAATAGCCAGGACGTGGAAGCAACCTAGATGTCCATCAGCAGATGAATGGATAAGAAAGCTGTGGTACATATACACAATGGAGTATTACTCAGCCATTAAAAAGAATACATTTGAATCAGTTCTAATGAGGTGGATGAAACTGGAGCCTATTATACAGAGTGAAGTAAGCCAGAAAAAAAAAACACCAATACAGTGTACTAATGCATATATATGGAATTTAGAAAGATGGTAACGACAACCCTGTATGCGAGACAGCAAAAGAGACACAGATGTATAGAACAATCTTATGGACTCTGTGGGAGAGGGAGGGGGGGATGATTTGGGAGAATGGCATTAAAATATGTATAATATCATATAAGATACAAGTCGCCAGTCCAGGTTCAATGCAGGATGCAGGAAGCTTGGGGCTGGTGCACTGGGATGACCCAGAGGGATGGTATGGGGAGGGAGGTGCAAGGAGTGTTCAGGATGGGGAGCACGTGTACACCCATGGTGGATGCATGTTGATGTATGGCAAAACCAATACAATATTGTAAAGTAAAAAAAAAAAATAAAAAATAAATAAATAAATAAAAGTTTGACGAGAGTTTGTTATAATGCAATTGACAAGAAAATTTATTTCTGTGACATATCTTTTAAAATTATGACTAATAACATTATGCCAGAACATATCAGACTTTTAGAAATTCCATACAAATATACCATAAAGAAAGTTAAGCATTACTTATTTGACAGTGCTTCTTATTGTAATTGAACATATTTTTTAAAGCATAATTAGTTTAATTTTATAAGGAGAAAGAGCACATCTTTTGAGATACGCCAGGGGTCATCCGGAAAATCTCAAAGTTAGTTCAAAGTTAATAATAATTCACTTAAAGTTTGATTTTTTTTCTAAGGAAATTTGCCAAAAAGGTCAAAAGATTTTAAAATGTTGTATTAAATAGGATCATAGGTCCCTGTGAAAAAATACTTAGTTATCCAGTTAACCAAAGTGACAATTAAAGACTTCAAAGGTAATTGCAGAAAGTTACACAACTGTAAAAAACAAAACAACAAAAAACACTTTGCTGTTTTAATAGAGAAAATTCAGCTTAAGTAATCAAAGATATAATAAAGACAACATGAGGCACAGAAAAATATTTTTGATAAAACACAGAACCTTTGATTTCTAGGCAGCTTATTTAAAAGGGAAAGAAACCTTTCAAAATTCTATTAATCTTATCCTCACATTAGTCCAGGAAAACTTTGTTCTTCCAGTAGGTGAAAGAAAGTTAAGTTTTAGTTTTACATAAGCATACTATTGATATTAAAGTTTATTTTTGTTTAAGCCAATTAAGCAGAGCTCTTTTACAAATTAATTTTGGCAGTACACCCCAGAAGTACAAAGCCTTACATATATATACATTTATCCATAGACATATGTCAACATACAGGCAGACACAGAGACCCTAAAGTTTTCATTCCCAAACTTTAGCCATGGCTCAACAATGTAAAATTCACTTTATAAGTAACAGTTGAATCCAAATGGTGTCTCTAGCAGACAGAACCGGAGAAGGCAATGGCACCCCACTCCAGTACTCTTGCCTGGAAAATCCCATGGATGGAGGAGCCTGGAAGGCTGCAGTCCATGGGGCTGCTGAGGATCGGACACGACTGAGCGACTTGACTTTCACTTTTCACTTTCATGCATTGGAGAAGGAAACGGCAACCCACTCCAGTGTTCTTGCCTGGAGAATCCCAGGGACGGAGGAGCCTGGTGGGCTGTCATCTATGGGGTCGTACAGAGTTGGACACGACTGAAGCGACTTAGCAGCAGCAGCAGCAGCAGCAGCAGCAGACAGAACAAGATAAGGCTACCCTCTCAGATGGCTAAAGTATTTTCCTAATATTTGTGGAGAAGACTTTTCAAATTTGTATTTGCCCTTGACAATCTTATTGACGCTGTGGACTAGATTTTGGGCAAGGGGCTTTTCTATAGCAGTCTGTATTCTTAAAAACCTCTTCCACTTTCTTTTTTTTTTTTTTTCAGTCTAAGGCAATTGTGCACAGTGTTTACATTTCAAATACATGATGAGATTTACAACTTCAAGGGACAGAGAAAGAAGGCAGGCTTTCTCCTAGGAGTTTTGGGGCCCATTTTTCTATTGTCAGAAGTCTAGGGTAATTACTATTTAAATTTTTCCTTTGCATTAGGGGTCTGAGGACTCAGGTTCATTGTCAATCATGGTAACATCCTCCCCTTTTATCTTTCTGCTTTCCCAGGGATTCTGCCTCTTAGCTAATCGGGCTTTGTCACAAGAACTCGGACCTTAATCTGCAGCAGCCCGTGCCCTCCTAGCTCTGCTAAATGGTACACTACATCTCCAACTTATGATTCTATCCTCACACCCTGTCTGCAGCCCCAAAGTGAGCTGTAGATGCCGAATGTCCTTCTCTGACTTCAGCTCCTCCCCCAACTCTCTAACTTGAGCTTCAGCCACTCTTTGTGTGAGCCACAGAGGCCAGCTGAACTGTTCACAGTAGGGACCAGTTGTCCATTCCTCTTCTTTGTCACAAGGGCACTACATGCAGTTCGTCAGGCAAGCACATTAGAACAGCTGGCACTTCCGGGGTGTCCAGATTTCCCCCATGGATACTTCTTTTCCAAGACCCATTTGCCTGGTCTCCTGGCTGGCTTGCCAATTGTTGGTTCTCAAACAACCCCCATACATGGAGGGCAAGGAGACACCAAGGAGAGAGGCAGCCACTCCCAACTGGCAGGTTTAACAAGCAAGGGAACTTGTGTACGAGGCTTGTCTTGGTGGGCTGCAAGGTCAGTAGACCTCCCCTGCTGCCTGCCAAATCTTAAAAGTTTATATAGAACCCTTAACTGGGTTGAGTCTCACCAACTTACTCTCTCAAGGCTATACCCTTGAAACAGCACCTGGTGTTAAATGGTGGGCAAAGTGTACTTTCCAAGGACAGGACATGGGTTAGGAACCTCTCGTTGCCTGGGTCCAGCCAGTTGGGTCAACCAGCAGTCATGTCTTCTCAATGATGTCCTCCAACATCAGGCAGAGAGACACAAATCCCAGTGGAGTATACCTGGTCCTTTCTCTATAGCGGAGAGTGAGAGAAATGAGCTCCTGGTCTAGCAAGGCCCAGCCAGAAACCAGCTTCCTGCATCCCCACCTCGTTCCTCCCACCCCTACCCTTACCTGCGCTGCCTTTCACTCCCTTTCCCCCAGCTCAGATCTGCCTCTCCCCTTGAAGCCTCTTCTTTTCCCAGGATCATATTTTCCCTCAATTCACACCCCCGACATGCTTTCTCATGTGTACAGAAAAAGATCTCCGAGTTGTTCTAATTACCCTCTCTCCCATTTAAACCCGTTCACTTGTTGGAGTCCCCACTGGTGTGTTTTGACCACTACAAACACAAGTCAGCTCAATGTGGCAGAGTCTTTCAGGATAGCCCTGAATTTGAATCTCCAATCTACTACACCCCTTATTGCTCCATAACTTTGGGAAAGTTACTAAAACTTTCTGAACTTCAGTCTCCCCACCTCCCAAATGGTGAGGATTATAATGGCTCCCTCATAGTATCTCTTGTGCAAATGAAATGAAACACAGCTTATGAAGTCTATGGTGTGATTTACACACTTAGCAACAGTTTCTTGATGATTATTCAGGAAAGGTTCTTCCCAGATTGGTGTTCCCTTCCAGGTGCTTGGGGAAACATTAAGAGCTCTTGAAAATGCCATTTTCCCCAGAACGCTAAGTGTGTGTGTGTGTGCTTAGTTAAAAAGTTGTGTCCGAGCCTTTGTGAACCCATGGACGGTAGCCCACCCGGCTTCTCTGTCCATGAAATTTTCCAGGCAAGAATACTAGAGTGGGTTGCCATTTCCTACTCCAAGGGATCTTCCCGACCCAGGGGTCAAACCTGAGTCTCCTGCATCTCCTGCATTGGCAGGCGGATTCTTTACTCCTGCACCATCTGGGAAGCCCTTTTAGAACACTACATACCTGAAGGTATCACCATCCCTACCAGCAGATGGAAGTGAGAGAGATCCAGCCTGGTCAGCATCAAACATACGCCTCGCTCTGTTCTGCTTCCTCTCTGTGCCCTCAGGATCCTCTCAAGGTCTTCCAAAGTGGCTCTTGACCAAAGTTTTCCCAGATGGCTTAGGCCTTTGCGGGTAGGATGGGAGGGTCAGGCGAGAATGGCCCTGATGGTGGATTTCATCACAGAGCACTTGGGTCTGTACTTGACACTGTGTGGGTATTATCAACCACAGTGAGAGAGTGGTGCTCCCAAGCCCATTTTACAAATGAGAAGGCCTAGTACCCAGAGGAGAACTACCTTGCCCAAGGTCTCACAGCTCTCAAGGGGCAGAGCTGATAGTCAAACTCGGGAAGGTCTGAATCTGAAAGATACATTTTCCAATCCCAATAAAAATGCTTCCACAAGATCTCAATAGTGCAGAGTATCATGGCACCAGCTTCGAATATGAAATATCTAAGTTACAGAATATCCTTCAAGAAGCAACACTGCACAGTTTCCTGGCATATATAGCAATTCAACTTGATGGCTAATTGAATGCTGCTACATGGCTCTTGTTAAAGACCCTCTTTAATAGATAAGACTCATTTGCAATTAGCAGTCTGGTTTATATACAAACATCAGATAGTCCAGGATCCTTAAAAAGGTTTCTGTGGTGTTCAGTTGGTTAAGAATTTCCCTCCTCAATCAGATTTACAGTGCACTGTGGTATGTGTAGGGGCTTATGAGGAATGGGTTTAGATTGAGTCCATTTGGCCCAGATTTTCAGACTCTGCCTTAATTTTCTGTAATGGTCTTTTTGATGCATGCAAAATATTAAGTGCAGGATTAAACACTGAAAACATTTCCAGACAAATTCATTTGCAAATAAAATAATCTAATTCCCCAGTAGACAATGGGCCCAGATTTTTGCTGTGGTAAATTTATTCACTTATGAGTGAATAAATGAACACATGGATGAATTCACTTTCTTTGACACTGAGGATGCTTCTCTGAGATGCAAGGAGGGGGGACCCTCTTCTAATCCTGGGAAACCTGGGGCCTCTCCAGAGCCTACTGCCCAAGGAATGTGAGGTTACAAAGTGCAGGTCCCTGCCTCCAGCGTCCTGCAAATACTGACAGGCAAGGTTAGCAAGCTGAGATCTATAATCAGCTTGAATGCTAATCTGCTGCTTAACATGTGCTGGATACAAGTTGCTGCCACCACCATTCCCTAATTTTAAAAAAGATGCATTTCTTTCTATTATACAGATGGCGTTATTAATTATTATTTCAAACTCGGAGAGGCCTCAGTACACAACTTCTTTTTCCTGGCAGTTCATTCCTCTAAAGAAAGCTTAAAGATCAATTATTATAAACCAAAGTGTTTTTCTGCTATTGGTTTATAAATAAACACCTCACACAACAACTATTCCCATTTAGTTACTTCAGTGTACACTTAGCAAATAATTTGTCATGAAGGGTATTCCAGGCAGGGGTATTAAGCAAAGCTGGGCCTAAGTGTAGCTTATTGAGATTTTATTTATAGTTGCTCTATTTTTTTTTTTCCTTTTCCAGGTAAAAACTGCAAAGGCCAGGGCACACAGAGTGGACTTTAGGGGCTCAGCAGCCAGTTGATCTGAGCTCTGGAATGGATCCAGCCTGCTGTGTGGCCATTGGAAAACCACATAACACCTCTGTGCTGTTTGCATTTGTGTTAAATCATTGTGGAGGCTTCCTCCCTATGGCACTAGTGGTAAAGAACCTGCCTGCCAATGGAGGAGACATAAGAGATGTGAGTTCGATCCCTGAGCTGGGAAGATCCCCTGGAGGAGGGCATGGCAACCCACTCCAGTATTCTTGCCTGGAGAATCCTATGGATAGAGGAGCCTGGCAGACTACAGTCCATAGGGTCGCAAAGAGTCAAACACAACCCACAACCAAAGCGACTTAGCACACACGCCTGTGTGTCAGCTTCCTCTGCTGCTGCAATTTGACACAAGCCCTGACCAGGTCACAAATGCCTAGTTAATGGGATAAAAATGAGTTTGAATCTGGGATTCTAGTCATTAACCCCATGTCACCATCTGCTGGAGCAGGGGATTGACAGGGCCAGGTGAATGAGAATCACCCAACACGTTAAAATGCAGATTGCGGCTCCCTTCCCCTTCCTACCCCCTATACCCCTCTGCAGTAAATCTCTAGGATCTCTGCCATTACAGGGTTATGGAGCACAGATCAGGGACCCCACCCAGACCCAGCCATGCCCTGGGAGCTCTTCCTCTCTATCAGGCATGCCAAACTGGTGTCTGGAGTTTTGCTTTTGCATTACCTTCAGCCTAGAGAGATTTCCCCCAGGCTGGCTTCTTCTCATAAGTCACCTGACGGGAGAGGCCGCGGCTGGCCTCCTGTCTCCATCCTCCACCCCGCTTATGATGCCATCACATGCTCCCTTCTCTTCTCTGGGCTCGTCATTGTCAGGAAATTCATCTCACCTCCTTGTGAATTATCTGTTGCATAGACCCACCCCCAACCCCAGGACAGAGACCCTGTCTGGCTTGTTGGAAGCTGTACCCCAGTGTGAAGGACCTGGGAGGGGCTCGTCAGTATGAGAACTCCTGAGTAAGTGAACACTGGGTGAATTCCCTTATTTCTGATGCTGATGCTGCTCCTTTGAGATGCTAGAATGGAGACCTCTTCTGACCTGGGAAGAAGGGATACTGGGACCTGCTCTGAATTTTATTCCTGAGGAAGGTGAAGGCCAGCCCTTCAAGCCTGTTCACTGTGACCCCAGCACCCAAGGAAGACCTCAGTGGAACCAGAGTCCCTGTGTTCAGCAGGAAGCTATGCACCCAGAGAATCTCAGCTGGGGTTATTTGACCAGAAAATCCTAACTTCAAGGGCTTTTGAATAAGCTCTCCTTAACTTCATTGTCTACAAAAACATGTGCTAAGTCACTTCAATCGTGTTCGACTCTGCAACCCTATGGGCTGTAGCCCGCCAGGCTCCTCTGTCCATGGGGATTCTCCAAGAAAGAATACTGAAGTGGGTTGCCATGCCCTCCTCCAAGGGATCTTCCAGATGTAAGGATCGAACCTGCGACTCTTATGTTTCCCGCATTGGCAGGGTGGTCCTTTACCACTAGCACCATCTGGGAAGCCCACAGAAATGTGGGTCCTGGTGAAAGTTGAGGTCAGGTATGAACTGCATGCTAGTTACCTACCCAGTTAAGAGGTTGTTCCATTTGACTTCTCCTGACTTTGCATGGACAACTGACCTTGACACTTCCCATACAAGCTTCTCTCGTCTTTCCTCATCAGATAGGAGAATGATATCATGAAGAAATTACTAAACAAGTGGTGTTTAATAACTGTTTGCCAGCAGGAAATAAGAAAGACAATCACACGAGGGTCTCCAAGCTTTTCCTTACTCTCAATCAATTTTTGGATAACCAAAAATTAGTTTGTAATGAGGCCCTGCCCCCTCCTACAGAGTCAGTGGCTACTTTCTCTTATTTAGTTTGCTTTCCATGAGACACTTCTCAGGCTTCCCAGGTGGCTTAGTGGTAAAGAATCTGCCTGCAGTGCAGGAGACACGGGTTTGATCCCTGGGTCAGGAAAATCCCATGGAGGAGGACATGGCTACCCACTCCAGTATTCATGTCTGAGAAAATCCCATGGACAGAGGAGCCTGGTGGGCTACAGCCCATGGGGTCCCAAAGAGCTGGGCTCAACTTAGCAACTAAACAACGAGACACACTGACCTGTGATTCGTTAGACATCCACAGCCTACCCCTCCAGGTAGGCTGAGGAAAACTCCCAGACAATGCTCATGTTTATCCTATTTGAAGACATACACACACACACAAAAATGGGAAAGAAGGTCTGAGAGGAAGGGGATATATGTATACATATAGCTGATTCACTTCATTGTACAGCAGAAACTAATACAATACCATACTCCAATAAAAATTTTTTTTAATGACACAAAAGTTCTCTGTCATATGAACGAAACAGGCCTGGCTCACATCTACCCCGTGGATAGAAGCAGGTACCCAGGGCACCAAGGTCCTGATGTCTGCTTTGATTTCACGTCATTTCCCTTGTCCTTAGGGTGTGGAAGCCTGCTGCACTCCACCTCTCTCCCGTCCACCCTCTTTATGTTTTTCTCCTCTAGGCCTGATTTTATTTCCTGTTTTTGTCTTTATTCATCCTCCTCTTTGAGTCTTCCTCTGCTCCTCTTTCCCCTGGGAAGGAAGTCATAGAAAGAAACCACCGCTGTTTGCTTTTGCTCTGTCTCTCCCTCCCGAGAGCCAACTACTTCCCACATCAGGACAAAGAAGCAGGAAAAAATGCCCTGAAATCAACAAGCCACAGGCAGGCTTTCAACAAAAACTTTATTAACACCACTCTGGCCTTAGGTGAGCTGGCGAGCTTGCAGAAGGCCAGCCAGAGAAACAGAGGGCCAGAGAAGCAGGTCCTGCTGCTGAGTGGAACTTCCTCTCCCCCTTGTGGTTACAACTGCGTCTGATCTTCAGGAACCAGTCATTGGCGGTAGTGGTATCTTATCATACCGTGATCATTTTCTTATTTCACAGCTTCCTTGACTCATCAACCCACCTACCTTCTTAGATCAGTACTCAACCCCCTTCCACCCCGCTCCCCACTCTATCCATCCATCTGCTCTTTCCAAAAGGGTTTCACTGAGTGCATCCCAGTGCACTTCACTCGGGTACTTATTTGCATTTGATGACTTTTCTGTATCTCCTGTATTCATTTTCATTCCATTTATTTACTCCCTAGCTCTTTCATAAAACAACATGAAATCAAAGCAAAGAACTGGGAATAAGAAAGAGGTAAAGAGGACGGAAGGAAAGGGAGCAACACATTTGTGTTTGTAATCACGTTCATCTTTTTCCCTGCATCTACATGCGTCCCGCTACAGATTCATTACACAGATTTGAAGGTGTCCGAGCCCGCGGGCAGCACTTCAAGGGAATAAACAGGAGGTGGAAAGCATAGCCCTGCTCCCAGGGAACTTTTCATCTCACAGGCGAGGCACTAGTAATGTCTTCTGTCTGTCCCATGGTTGACGTGAAGCTCTTAGGCAGGCGTTTTCCTATCTGATTTCTGTAAGCAGAAGGGGGGCATTGTTTCCACGGTATAAAAGAAGAAACTGAGGCTCACAGAGGTGAAGGATGCTGAGAACATAGGAGGAGGATCGAGATCAAAGCCCAGTCTGCTGGCGCCAGATTTCACGGCCTTTCCACTCTGCTGTTATTCTAACCAAGCTCCCGAGCCCCTGACACATGAAGCCATGTGATGGTGCCATGTGAACTGGTCACGATAAGAATCGCTGGCTCTGGGGAAAATGAAGTCAGTGAAGGCTGGAGAGAAGTGCGAGGAAAGATGAGTGGGAGATGGAGTCCGGAGAGAGATACAGGACTTGGCCAGAAGGCTACACTGGGAGGCTCTTTCAGACCTGTGTGTCCTTGTGTGTGTCATCCGAAGGGCTGCAGAGGAGCCACCAGAGAGGCTGGGTTTTCAAAAGCTTGTTGTAGAAAGAGTAAGGGAGAGGCAATCGTCTTTTCCCTTCAACTCTGTTTATACACATACAAAAGTATGCTATTACACAGCCACTAAAAGAAGCAAAATAGAGTCTTTTGTAGAGATATGGATGGACCTAGAGTCTGTCATACAGAGTGAAGGATGTCAGAAAAAGAAAAACAAATCTGGTATATTAACGCATATATGTGGAATCTAGAAAAATAGTGTAGATGGCCTTAATTTCCAGGGCAGGAATACAGATGCAGATGTAGAGAATGGACATGTAGACACACAGTGAGGGAAGGGGAGGGTAGGGTGAATTGAGAGATTAGGACTGACATATATACACTTCCATGTGTAAAACTGATAGCTAGTCGGGAGCTGCCGTATAGCACAGGAAGCTCTGTTCAGTGCTGTGTGATGACAGCTGTTCTATTCAGTGCTCTGGGATGAGGGGAGGGTGAGGGGTCCAAGAGGGAAGGAACATATGTATACATACAGCTGATTCCCTTCACTGGGACAGCAGAAACTAGCACAACATTGTAAGGCAATTATATTCCAAGAAAAATATTTTTTAAATGTATACATACATATATGCCTCCTTTTTCCATGTCTGATTATGCCTTCAATTAGCAAGAATTTATTGCCTGCTAATTTGGTACAAGCACTTTGATAAAGCCTTGAGGGAGGGTACCAACAAGTGAGAGACATCTTCGCACTGTTGTTAGAGGAGGTAATTGACAAAATGTGACAGCGATTGACCCTCGAGCTGGCCCCGGGCAATGAGAGGCTCCTTACCCCTCCGCCGTCCTTGGAATGTGTGTTTTGCCCACTGCTCCCGCCATGGGAGCTGTTTTCAAGGACACGGGCATGAGACAGCAATGTGTTGCTGAGACCATCTGGATGGTGTACGTGACTGAGCCCAGTTAAGGCTTCTATATAAACTTGTAAGGTTCTGGTGGGCGGGTATAGAGATCTCATCTTGCTGCATCCAAGACAAGCCTCCTCTGTAAGTTTCCCTGCTGTGAAACCGCCACCGACCAATCTGGAGGGCTGCCTCTTCCCTTGGTCTCTCCCTGCCCTCTGAGTCCTGGGGCCAGTTTGTAAATTAATGATTGTTCCTAAGGAGTGCACAGGGCAGGTGGTCTGTGCACAAGGCAGGGAAAGCTCTGGACTGTGGGATACTGGGGAGGAGTGTGGCACTTAAATGTTCCACTGAGTTCTCTGTTACAGATTGAATTTCCATGGAGGGAAGCTGATATTTCCATGTATGGGGAGCTAACATCTCATTTCATCCTGTGAGGTTATTCTGCCCATTTTACAGACAAAGAGACTGAGGCTTAAAGGAATGAAGTAAATTGCTGTGGTCCCACTGCTGGGGGGATGAGCTTCCATGAGAGTCCAGGATCACTGAATCCTGCTGCTGTGTCTTATGAGGCCACGGAGCACTGTGGTCCAGGGCTCAGGCGCTGGTGAGAAACGGCCGTGAGATAAGTCCCAGATCCACTCCTCAGTAGCTCTTTAATTTGTCTAAACCTTGGTTTGCTCATCTGTAAAAGGGGGGTAAATCTGAGTACCCACCCCCTAAGGCAGATGGGAGGATCTGATGAGTTGGAATGTGCAAGCACTAGTAAATGTCTAAGAAAAGCTCAGTCACCATGGCTGCCATTTTTAACACCATCACTAGTATTACTACTATTGTCAAAAGGAGACCCTAGTGACATGGAGCCACACACTGTGATGTGTATAATCCCCACGCCACTCATCCTGTCCCCATTGCATGCAATGTGGGAAGCGTGCAGTGAGGAATCAGTGTTTAAACATGAGATCAGACAAGCAGGGCAACATCGATATGCATGAACCAGGGTCCAGATGAGTCCCGTGAATAAGGAGAAAACTCTCAGAACCAGATTCGGGGCCATCTCCCCTGAGCTGGGTGGGGACACTCTGATAGGGTCGTTTATACCCTTTTGTGCAGTTTCCCTGGTGGTTCAGCGGTAAAGAATCCTCCTGCAATGCAAGAGACATGAGTTCAATCCCTGGGTCAGGAAGACATCCTGGAGAAGAAAATGACAACCCACTCCAGTATTCCTGCCTGGGAAATCCCATGCACAGAAGAGCCTGGTGGGCTAGAGCCCAAGGGGTTGCAAACAGTCGGACACGACTGAGCGGCTAAACAATGCATTGCTTGCAGGTCTCCCCACCCTAAATGTGCTGCGATTTTGAGCTTCTCTTCCTCTTTGAGAACATCACAGCGCAAGGACCTGCACTCTAAATCTTTGTCTCCTTAAGCCCCAAAAGAGTCTCAGAAAGATCTTCTTTGGCTTACAGAAGAAACAGGGATCAGATGCTCACTCGGCTTCAGCTGTTTTCACATCCATTTTTATCTTGACAAACTGCAGGTATTATGATGCTTATCTGATGGCAGAGGCACCTGAGAAGCACAGAAGTTAATTTATTTGCTCACGATTTTGGTAGAATCCTGAGCATTAAGAAATGGGGGGGGGTGTACCTATGTCAGAATTTCTCTCAAAGGTGTGAAATGTGGTTGGAGAAACAGAGAGGCTTGGAGGGATCTGTGTGTCTGAACAGGAAATGAAAGAAACATGCAAATTTATTGACTTCCTCATCTCTGAATAAAACAGCTAAATTCCTCTCAATGCTTTGCACTGATCGGTGTAAAATCCTGATATTTCTTCTAGTACTTACTTCTCTCTTGTATTGTCTGCCTCCCAGCTAAAATACGAGCTCCCAGAAGATAAGGATTGGGGACTGCCTAATTTACGCCAGTTTCTTAACACCAAATCCAGCTTCTAACGTGATCAAGACTCAATTGATATTTGTTGAATGAATCAATGAAACTTAAACTACTGTGCTTCTTGATTTTCCAAAAGAGGCCCTGGTTCCTGGAGTCTTCCATGTGAACAAAGGTATCCAACCAGAGGAGGGAGAATTTCTTTAAAAAGTAATAAAAGTCAAGTCCATAGTGTCTGACTCTTTTGTTATAACAGTTTCCCCTTCTCTGTCAAACAGCAGAGTTGCCCTGTTGACTATAAGCTCTGTGGGGTCCAGAACATGTCCTGTTTGCATTTGATCCTCAAGGGCTAGTAGAAAGCTTAATATGCTAAAGGGGCTCAAAACTATTTAGAAAAAAAAAAAAAAAAAGCATGGCCTCAAAGAAACAGAAAAGCTTGGCCTCATAGTCACCCTTTTCTTCAAATATCCACTAATTTAAACTGCCATGTTCTGGGCTCTTAGGTACAATGTACACACAGCATCACGGTCCCTACCGGCCTCAAGCTCAGTCTACCGAGTCGTTGTTCGTTGCTAAGTCACGTCTGACTCTTTGCAACCCCATGGACCACCCGGCTTCCTTGTCCTTCACCATCTCCTGGAGTTTGCTCAAACTCATGTCTGTTGAGTCTGTGATGCCATCCAACCATCTCATCCTCTGTCACCCCCTTCTCCTCCTGCTCTCAATTTTTCTAGGCATCAGGGTCTACCTAGTGCTTTTGTAAAAATGAGTTCCCAACAGTCACATATTCTCTGATGTTGCAAGATGGACAGCAGGCCCTGAAAAACAAGAAAGAAAGAAAGAACAGAGGGGAAAAGGCTTTGCAATTTCACTCCTTGTGTCTCTTGCCAACAGAGACGAGAAACCACTAGCAATTATGTCGAAGCCATTACTGCAAAGCCAATTTGCTTCTGGAGTTACAGTTGCACTCCAGGAACTTGAGTTATACTCAGAGAGGTCATTACTTGCTGGAGACATGTTATTGAGGGCAGTAGTGTCCTTGCCAGCCTGGGATGCCCTCAGTCAAGTGTGATAGCAGGAAATGGGGGTCAAAATAATTAACCTCATGTGATTTTGGTAGGACTCATTGCAAAATCACCCAGATGCACTCAACTGTTTCTTCTAGTTAAATAATCTAAGTGCATCCATTTCCCCCTAAAGGTTCTCTTCCCACATCCCTGCCTATTTTTTTTTTCTAGCTCTCAATCCATATACCTTTTGATTTGCTCTCTCTCTTTCATTCCTCCTGCCTTCCTCTCCTCTTACGGATTCTACTGGTGATAGTTTTGCTAGGGTTTTCAGCACCATTATTATCACTGTGTGAGTGTGTGTTCAGTTGCTAAGTCGCATCTGACTCTTTGCAACACCATGGACTGTAGCCCTCCAGGCTCTGGACAGCCCTCCTCTGTCCTTGGGATTTCCCAGGCAAGTATACTGGAGTGGGTTGCCATTTCCTTATCCACTCATTCCCTATTCCCACCACATAATCAAGAACTCCAGAGGTCCAGTCAAGATCCCATTCATGAATCACAGCCTTGTTATGGTGACAGGGCTTGTGTAACTCAATGAAGACGTGAGACATGCTGTGCAGGGCCACCCAAGAGGATGGGTCAGAGTGAAGAGTTCTGAAAAACAAGGTCCACTGGAGGAGGGAATGGCAAACCACTCCAGGATTCTTGCCTCAAGAACCTCACGAACAATATGAAAATCAAAAAATGATACGACACCAGAAGATGAGCCCTCTGGGTCGCAAAATGCCCAGTATGCTCCTGGGGAAGAGTGGAGGGCAATTATGAATAGCCCCAGAAATACTAAGCAGCTGGGTGAAACCGGAAATGACACTCAGTTGCAGATGTGTCTGGTGGTGAAAGTAATTCGATGCTACAAGAACAATATTGCATAAGAACCTGGAATGTTAAGTCCATGAATCAAGGTAAATTGGACGTGGTCAAACATGAGAAGGCAAGAGTGAACATTGACATCTCAGGAATCAGTGAACTAAAGTGGATGGGAATGGGCAAATTTAATCCAGATGACCATTAAATATACAGCTGTGGGCAAGAATCCCTTAGAAGAAATGGAGTAGCCCTCACAGTCAACAAAAGAGTCCAAAATGCAGTCCTTGGGTGCAGTCTCAAAAACGACAGAATGATTTCAGTTTGTTTCCAAGGCAAACCATTCAACAGCACAGTAATCCAACCACTAATGTCAAAGAAGCTGAAGTTGACCAGTTCTATGAACATCCACAAGAACTTCTAGAACTAACACCAAAAAAGAGATGTCCTTTTTCATCATAGGGGATTAGAAATGCAAAAGTAGGGAGTCAAGCGATACCTGAAATAATAGATAAGCTTGGCCTTGGAGTACAGAATGAAGCAGCGCAAAGGCTGATAGAGTTTTGTCAAGAGAACACACTGGTCATAGCAACACCCTCTTCCAACAACACAAGAGATGACTCTACACACGGACATCACCAGATGGTCAGTACCAAAATCAGACTGATTATATTCTTTGCAGTCAAAGATGAAGAAGCTCTATACAGTCAGCAAAAACAAGACCAGGAGCAGACCATGGCTTAGATCATGAGCTCCTTATTGCAAAATTCACACTTAAATTGAAAACAGTAGGGAAAACACTACACCATTTAGGTATGATCTAAATCAAATCCCTTATGATTATACGGGGGGGGGGGGGTCAAGAGAACACACTGCTCATAGCAACACCCTCTTCCAACAACACAAGAGATGACTCTACACACGGATATCACCAGATGGTCAATACCAAAATCAGACTGATTATATTCTTTGCAGTCAAAGATGAAGAAGCTCTATACAGTCAGCAAAAACAAGACCAGGAGCAGACCATGGCTTAGATCATGAGCTCCTTATTGCAAAATTCACACTTAAATTGAAAACAGTAGGGAAAACACTACACCATTTAGGTATGATCTAAATCAAATCCCTTATGATTATACGGGGGGGGGGGGGTCAAGAGAACACACTGGTCATAGCAAACACCCTCTTCCAACACAAGAGATGACTCTACACACGGATATCACCAGATGGTCAATACCAAAATCAGACTGATTATATTCTTTGCAGTCAAAGATGAAGAAGCTCTATACAGTCAGCAAAAACAAGACCAGGAGCAGACCATGGCTTAGATCATGAGCTCCTTATTGCAAAATTCACACTTAAATTGAAAACAGTAGGGAAAACACTACACCATTTAGGTATGATCTAAATCAAATCCCTTATGATTATTATACAAAGAGAACACACTGGTCATAGCAACACCTTGACTCTACACACGGATATCACCAGATGGTCAATACCAAAATCAGACTGATTATATTCTTTGCAGTCAAAGATGAAAAGCTCTATACAGTCAGCAAAAACAAGACCAGGAGCAGACCATTTTAGATCATGATCTAAATTGCAAAATTCACACTTAAATTGAAAACAGTAGGGAAAACACTACACCATTTGGGTATGATCTAAATCAAATCCCTTATGATTATACAGGGGGGGTGTCAAATAGATTCAAGGGATTATACCTGATAGACAAAGCGCCTGAAGAAATATGGATGGAGGTTCATAAAGCGGTAGAGGAGGCAGTGACCTAAACCATCACCAAGAAAAAGAAATGCAAGGCAAAGTGGTTATCTGAAAAGGCTTTACAAATAGTTGAGGAAAGAAGAGAAGCAAAAGGCAAGGGAGAAAGGGAAAGATATATCCAACTAAATGCAGGGTTACAGAGAATAGCAAAGAGAGATAAGAAGCCTTCTTAAATGAACAATGCAAAGAAATAGAGGACAACAATAGAAAGGGAAAGACTAGAGATCTCTTCAAGAAAACAGGCGATATCAAGGGAATGTTTCATGCAAGGATGGGCACAATAAAGGACAGAATGGTAAGGATCTAATAGAATAAGCAGAAGAGATTAAGAAAAGGTGGCAAGAATACAGAGAAAAACTACACAAAAAAGGTCTTAATGACCTGGAATACCATGATGGTGTGATCACCCACCTAGAGCCAGACATCCTGGAGTTCAAAATCAGGTGGGTCTTAGGAAGCATTACTATGAACAAAGCTAGTGGAGGTGGTGGAATTCCAGCTGAACTATTTAAAATTCTGAAAGATGATGCTGGTAAAGTGCTACACTCAATACGTTAGCAAATTTGAAAAACTCAGCAGTGACCACAGGACTGAAAAAGGTCAGTTTTCATTCCAATCCCAAAGAAGGGCAGAGTGAATGTTCAAACTACTGTTCAGCAGTGCTCATCTCACATGCCTGCAAAGTAATGCTCAAAATCGTTCAAGCAAGGCTTCAACAGTACATGAACTAAGACCTTCCATATGTACAAACTAAATAAAGAAAAGGCAGGGGAACCAGAGATTATAATGCCAACATTCATTGGATTATAGAGAAAGAAAGAGAATTCCTGAGAAGCGTCTACTTCTGCTTCATTGACTATGCTAAAGCCTTTGACTGCGTGGATCACAACAAACTGGAAAATTCTTAAAGACATGGGAATACCAGACCACCTTACCTGCATCCTGAGAAACCTGTATGTGGGTCAGGAAGCAACAGTTAGCACCAGACATGGAACAATGGAGTGGTTCCAAATTGGGAAAAGGAGTACATCAAGGCTGTATATTGTCACCCTGCTTATTTAACTTATATGCTGAGTACATTATGTGAAATACTGGGCTGGATGAAGCACAAGCTGGAATCAAGATTGAAAGGAGAAATATCAATAACCTCAGATAAGCAGATGACACCACTCTGATGGCAGAAAATGAAGAGGAACTCTTGATGAAGGTGAAAGAGGAGAGTGAAAATGCTGACTTGAAACTCAACATTCAAAAACTAAGATCATGGCATCTGCTCCCATCACTTCATGGCAAACAGAAGGGGAAAAAGTGGAAACGGTGACATATTTTCTTTTCTTGGGCTCCCAAATCATTGTGGACAGTGACTGAAATCATGAAATTAAGATGTTTGCTTCTTGGGAGGAAAGCTATAACAAAACTAGACAGCATATTAAAAAAGCAGAAACATCATTTTACCGACAGAGGTCTGTGTAGTCAAAGCTATGGTCTTTCCTTTTTCCCGTAGTCATGTATAGATATGAGAGTTGGGTGACAGGGAAGGCTGAGCACTGAAGAACTGATACTTTCAAATTGTGGTATTGGAGAAGATTCTTGAGAGTCTCTTGGACTGTAAGGAGATCAGACCAGTCAATTCTAAAGGAAGTCAACCCTGAAAACTCATTGGAAGGACTGATGCTAAAATTGAAGCTCCAATACTTTGGCCACCTGATGCAAAGAGCAGACTCATTAGAAAAGACTCTGATGCTGGGAAAGAATGAAGGCTGGAGGAGAAGGGGACGACAGAGGATGCGATCGTTAGCATTACGGACTCAGTGGACGTGAATTTGCACAAACTCCAAGAGACTGTGAAGGACAGGGGAGCCTGGTGTGCTGCAGTCCATGGGGTCGCAAAGAGTCGGACACGACTGGGCGACTGAACGGAACAAAACCTTGTTTGCGGAATGTGCAGTTTTCAGACTGCAAGGGCAATTTCACCTCATCACCACAAGAGGTCACTGCTGAGGAATTGTCTTATGGAGATCCAGAGACCCTCATTTGCCTTGTCTGGGAGGAGGCCACCCACGCTGGCTTAGATCATTGCCCAGGCTGAAATGGGGACCTACACTTAGGCCGAGGCTATAGTTCTATTAGTTTACAAGCACGTATGCTGAGTTGTCATCCTTAGGTTGGTACACTGTGTCAGGGGTGTCGGGCGCTAAAAGACTTCCAAACTCAAGCAGCTCCAGCCAGGTCTCCCTGACCAGTCCACATAGCCCTTTCTTCCAGCCTCGGGGCTTGGTGAGGGTCCCTGCTCTGAACCCTGCTGGTCTTCTTCATCACATGGCTCTGAGATCAGGGTGACTGTCTCTGCCCCTCTCCAGCGTGTGGGCCTGCAGGATCCCTTTGCAGACCCGTCCACACTTCCCAGCCCCCTACATCACAAGGAGAGAGACAGCTTCCGCCCGCTCTCCAAAAAGTCCTCCAACAGTACCTGCCCCCAAACAACACACTCACAGTCCTGTTACCAACTTCCCAAAAGAATGTGAGCACCTCCAATCAGGCAAGGTCTGTTCCATGCTTGCTGCTGGATTCTCTTCCGTAGGGAAGGGCTACAGGTTTTTTCCTTACATGAGTGCAGTTGTATATGACCAGGTGTCCAGCCTTAGTTTTTAAAAACTCAAAACAGCATAAAACAAACCACTTCCCTTGAAGAGCTTACAATCCAGGGAAGACATCGGTTAATCTCCAGCCACTCCAGAACTGCTCTATTTGATTAACCAAATCCCATCCCATTCAGGAATGCCTTAAAGAAGACAGAGACATCTAGGTGCCCGAGAAGTGTAATATGAAGATGGGCGCTGAGGCCTATGCAGGGAAAGACCACTTAAGCAGCACAAGAGTGTTTTATCCAAAACACCTCCACTGTCATCCACATCCGCACCACTGCCACCCCACCAAGAGTCAGCCCTGAATTCACAGAATCCCAGCGGGATGAGGCTCATGAGCCATATAGGCGTGGATAGATGTGAAAGAAGGGCCAGTTTCTAAATCAGTCTCCCTTCACATCCTTCATGCACTGCGGCTGAGTAAATGTAGAATTTAGGAAGTGAAGGGATTGGGTGCCAAGGACACCCCCACCCACCTTCTAGTTGATTCCCTCTGAAGCACCAGGCCTGAGGCACTTCAGCCTTAAACTGTATTCTCTGTCTTTGCTTCCCTTCCAGGCTACTCCAGCAAGGGGCACCCTCCAAATCTGGGAGAGTGTGAGAGGGAGGGGTGAAGGGCTTGGAATAAATGAAGCAGATAAGGCTGAGCAACTGTGGAAGCTGGAGGAAATTGCTTCCAGCAGTTTCGAGTCATGGCTTGACTCATAATTTAACCTTGAATATAGTTTTCAAAAATCATTAGGTCCCCAAAGCTTTCATCTCTAGCAGTGATTAGCCATGATGCAGTAAGCAAGAAGTTAATATATTTATGTCAAAGGAGGCATGTAATGCATGAAAATCTGTTCGTTCTGAATTTGCTCACTGTCTACTGCTTGCTCCGTTGTCAGCACGGTGCTGGGCGCTGGAAGATAGGGCAATGGACAGACACAGACTCCCTCCCTCCAAGGACCTTACAGTCTCATTTCAGGAGGAGACAAGAAATCAGCACTTCTGAATGCCTGAAATCCTGCCAGAACCATTTGCCTCCATTCACCGCAACACCAACCATGCAATTTGGTGTATTTAATATATCAGTAAACTGAGACTCAGAGAGGTTATATATTTTACCCAAAATCACATGGTTAAAATCAGAGGATTCAGAATTCATACCATGGTCGAATTCCAATATCTGTGCAATGACCACTTTTTCCAAGAGCTAAACAGGCACAGGGGCTGATCCAAACCTTTCTTTACTGAGTTCTGTTTTCCTAGACTGCCCATCTGCATAAAAAAAATGATGAATGCAGTGTTATTTGGGCCAAAACAGACCATAGTATTCTTCCAAACAACATGTGAAGAAGTGGCTTTTAATTTAAAATTATATTAAGACAACCCAAGGGATGAGATGAAAAAGTCAGAACCCTCTCCTGACACACAAGAAAATAATATGCAAACAACAGCACTAGTTATTCTAACACAAACTTACAGAGTAGATATAGTATTGTCCTTATTTTACAGATGAGGAAACCGAGGTACAGAGACATGAAGGAATTTGCCCAAAGTTAAGCAGTTAGTGAGTGGAAGAATAGGAATTTGATTTGAGGATCCAATCTGTTATTAATAGAATGACAGGCAATATTTCTAATGATGATGGTTAAGACAGGGAGATAGATGAATAGACAGATGGGGTGAGAAGTGGAGAATTTCCTGCCATGTCAGTAAACAGGATGTCCCTGTTATCAGCGATTCCAGCCCTCCACCATGAACTGGTGACTCCTAAGGATGCTCAGGAAGGAAAAGAATACCTGTGATCTAACAGCCATCAGATTGCAGCCACTCCCTACAGTGAGCCTAAGGGAGCTCAGGATGTAAAAAGCACAGGATACTGACCCCAGATATCTAAGATGCATACAAAAGGAAGGAGTTCAGTGAACCCAGACTCTTACATCTTCCCATACATAGAGAAGCCCCATAAAAAAAAAAAAGCACAAAATTCCTTAACTTCCCTCCTCCTTGGAGCAGCTCTCAGGGACTTGAGATGCTGTCTCCTGGGCTTGAAGTCCTAAAAATTCCCATGATATAAAACATAACACTCAACTTTTGGGTTGGGACTAAAGTGAACAATGGATGGATAAATAAATAAATACAGACATTCCTCAGAACTATTTTGGGTTATATTCCAGACCACCCCAGTAAAGTGAATAGAGCACTAAAGCTGAGTCACACAAACCTTCTGGTTTCCCAGTGTGTGTACAAGTTACGCTGACACTATATTGTAGTCTGTCTATTAAATATGCAACTGCATGATGTTTAGGAAGAACAATGCAAATATCCTAATTAAAAGTACTTTATTGCTGAAAATGCTACCCATCATCTGACTCTTCAGCAAGTCATTTTTTGGTTGGTGGAGGGTTTGAAATACTGTGAGAATTATTAATACTAAAATGTGACACAGAGGCATGAAGTGAGCAATGCTTTTGGAAAACTGGAGCCAAAAGATTTGCTTGACATGGGGTTGCACAAAATTTCAACTTGTAAAAAAAAACACACACACACACACAATTATCTGTGAAACACAGTAAGACATAGAGAAACTGAGACTTTCCTGATTGGGCCGTGGTTAACAGTGGATCCACTGCAGGGCAGCTTGGGTTCAGTCTCTGGTCAGGGGGCTAAGATCCCACATGCTATGGGGTGAGGCATAAATAAATAAGCAAAGAGCAATAAAACAATGAATACCTATAGATAGACAGATGTATGACTAGATGGACAGGTAGGTGGATAGGTGGATGAATAATAGCTATGTAGATAGATAGATAAACAGACGGCTAGATAGACAGGTAGATGGATAGATAGATAGAAATAGATGAAGTAATAGATGGATGGCTAGATGGACAGTATATAGATGGATGAATAGATGATAGAGATACACAGGAATGATCCGAGGGACACAAGGACCTCCGGGACCTTTGAGGAATTGGAGCCCAGGGACCAGGCCTCCAGCAGAGCTCTCAGCCTGCCACTGTGGCAACACAAAGGCAGTATGGTCCCTAGGAAATGTTCTGCCAAGATTGACCCCAGTCCTTCCTTTCAACCTGGCAGGAAGGTTGGGCATCTCAAATTATTTTTTCTTTTGTCCAGGAACTCATGGCCCTGCTGGCTGGCCTTAGTGATCCTGGAACCCTGACCTCAGTTACCTGGCTGGTAGCAGAGCAAAAAGCAACTCCCACTGGGCTCTCAAAACGTCCTTTATATATGCACATATATATATATGCATTATATGAGGCTGCATCCCTACTGGTTCTTTATACCTTTCACCACAGAGGTGGGAGGGGTTGGGGAAGAGAAAAACTTCAGTGTTACAGAGTTTTCTTGGTCTCCAAAGATAAGAGTAGTTTACTTGGAATTGACTCATTGTATTGATAGATGCTCTTACCTGTCCTACTTCCTAGCCTGTGACATCCAATCCTGTACATCCTCAAAATAATGGATCACTGCCTTCTAGTAAAGGGCTTTCCTGGTGGTTCAGTGGTAAAGAATCCACCTGCCAGTGCAAGAGATGCGGATTCAATCCCTGGGTCAGGAAAATCCCTGGAGTAGGAAATTGTAACCTACTCCAGGAATCTTGCCTGGAGAATTCCACAGATATAGCAGTATGGTGGGCTACAGTCCATGGGGTTGCAAAGAGTCAACGTACACGCCTCTTAGTAAAATAGTTGAGACTGTATACAGGGTAACCATATCTAGCATCCAAAGCCTGAGTACTTTTGAAATGGCAAGAAGGCACTGCTCATAACAGTGCTGGGACCATAGGCGTAGAATGAGACTGTCCGAGCAGCATGCGAATGGAAGGCCAGCCAGATCTTGCAGAGACTCATCTACGTAGCCTGCACTGTTCTTACTACCGTACGTTTGTTAATCCATTTGATTCTCAGCACAGCAGAAGGAGGAACTGCTATCATTTCCACTTTACTGATGAAGAAGCTGAAGTTCTGGATTTCCCTGGTAGCACAGTGGAATAGGAATTCGCCTGTCAGTGCAGGGGACACGGGTTCGATCCCTGGTCTGGGAGGCTTCCACATGCCACGGAGCGGCTAAGCCCATGCACCTCAACCACTGAGGAAGAGGAGAAAGAAGAAAGATGGAAAGGAGGAGAGGAGCATAGGTAGCAAGGTCACACCAGGAAGCTGAGATGCACGATGTTTCTCGCACAGACCTCCACTCACTTTAGGCATGTTTGTGACTCTCTGGATTTGGTATCTGGGGCCTCGAGCCTCCAAAATAAGTATCCTTACATTCCTACACCTGCTTTAGGGGATAGCCCTGCCAGAGCAGGAGGTAAGGATAAAACAGGAAAATATAGGCGTCTCAGCATCTACCTACTACATCCACTGTCCTCCCGTGCCTCCCCAAACAATGGTTCAGTGAAACCTAAGAAGCTTCCAGTTGCCACGGAAGTGGCAAGAATGTATCTAGTAGGAAGTAGGCACAGAAGAAGTTATTGCAACAGCTTCTCCAAGCAATCCCCAATCTATGAGCCTTTTCATCCAGAGTCAAAGATACCTTTCTGGATAACAGCAACAGTCCTGAAGTCTTCAGTACCCTCAGACTGGCACCTGGGTTGCCATACTTTCACCCGGATCTGTTCCAAGTCCACTGCCCAGAGGAAGCCAGGTCCCTTTTCAGCTTGATACGTTTCATGAGATAGTCACTCTGAAATAGATGGTGGAATTGGGCCGGGAACAAGAAAGGGAGTTCCCCGTGATTATACAAAACCGACATAGGAGCATGAGTGCTCAGGGCAGGGAGAGGAGCCCACAGGGGTCTTACCCACAGATCTAAAAAGCAGCTGTGGTGCCCCCAACACCCAGATAAATCAAGGTAATCCCACTTGTGGAGCGATGGTCTTATGTATCAGGCAGACTTCATCCCCTTTCTACCTGGATTTATCAACATTTGAGGGGATCAAGGCTCTAAGAACTAGTTTTACAGGGCGGGTACAGGAGAACCTGGACTTCCCAGGTGATACAGTGGTAAAGAACCCACCTGCCAATGTAGGAGATACAAGAGACGCAGCTTTGATCCCTGAGTCAGGAAAAGCCTCTGGAGGAGGAGATGGCAATCCGCTTCATATTCTCGCCTGGGAAATTTCAGGGACACAGGAACCTAGTGGGCTATAGTTCACGGGGTCACAAAGAGTCCGACACGACTGAGCAGAGCACCGCATTTAACAGGAAAGCCTAGGAGGGAAGTGGAAAATCACAAAGAAGATGGGAAGAAAGAGAGACGATTCATTGCAGATGATGACATTGATGACAAATTCACCACTTTCCTCCCATCCAGAGGGCATTAGGTTCTCATTTCTGAGCCTTAGGCTCTAAAAGACATATTTTCAAGATGCTTCTTTCCAAGTTTTTCTAAAGACTAGATGATCCTCTTTCCACACTGCGAGCTAATCCCAGACTCCCTTATCATACATTCAAACAGTTTGCCTAAATGTCCAAATCTTAATTAGGTGTGTAATTGGGGAGGCGAAGGCAGTGTGAAAATGAGCAAACAGTCCCCAAACTTCCTTTTTGCTGCGACTCCCGGCTCCCTCTCACAGATGCTAAGTACCCAAACGATATTTTTTTTCTCTACAATCATTTCCTTTCCCACTTCATTTTCTAATCCAAAGGCTTAAGGGTTCAAGCCCTCTGGGACTTATTTCAACACCAACTCAGAGAGATCCATTGTCCCTACATTTTGCAAAACAGAGGCTTGCATTAAAAAGCATGAAATGAAACCATTTGCAGTAACATGGGTGAACCCAGGGAGTGTCATTCTGAGTGAAGTAAATCAGACAGAGAAGGAGAAATATTGTATGCCACCCCTTATGTGTGAATCTAAAAGGGAATGGTCCACATGAACTCGTAAAACAAAGAGGCTCACAGACTTAGAAAATGAATTTATGGATATGCCAGGGCTGGTAGTTAGGGACTTCGGGAAGGACATGGGCACACTGCTACATTTAAAATGGATTCATGTTGATATATGGCAAAACCAATACAATATTGTAAAGTAATTAGCCTCTAATTAAAATAAATAGATTAAAAAATAAATAAAATTTAAAAAAAATAAATAAAATGGATAACCAACAAGGACCCACTGCACAGGGAGCTCTGCTCAGCGTTCTGTGGCAGCCTGGATGGAAGTGGGGTTTGAGGAACAATGACTACATATATATGTATGGTCCCTTCACTATTCACCTGAAGCTATCACAACACTGTTCATCAGCTATACCCCAGTACAAAATACAAAGTTTAAAAGGAAAAAAAAAATAGAGGCTTGACTAAGAAATAAACATGCAGGTCAACATACAAATTATTCTTGCATAAGATTTCAAGTTGAATTTAGTTTGAGCTGAGAATTCCACTCTGTCCCTTCATCTGTTTCTTTCTTTTTTTTTTCCAGGGTTATTTATTTAACTTGACAATATTGTATTGGTTTTACCATACATTGACGTGAATCTGCCATGGGTGTACATGTGTTCCCCATCCTGAGCCCCACTCCCACCTCCCTTCCCATCCCATCCCTCAGGGTCATCCCAGTGCACCAGCCCAGAGCACCCTGTCTCATGCACCGAACCTGGACTGGCGATTCGTTTCACATGTGATAATTTACATGTTTCAATCCATTCTCCCATATCATCCCACCATCACCCTTTCCCACAGAGTCCAAAAGACTGTTCTATACATCTGTCTCTTTTGTTGTCTCGCATACAGGGTTATTGTTACCATCTTTCTAAATTCCATATTTGTGCGTTAGTATACTGTATTTCTAAATTCCATATTTATGCATTAGTATACTGTATTGCAGAGAAGGCAATGGCACCCCACTCCAGTACTCTTGCCTGGAAAATCCCATGGATGGAGGAGCCTGGTAGGCTGCAGTCCATGGGGTCACTAAGAGTCGGACACGACTGAGCGACTTCACTTTCACTTTTCACTTTCATGCATTGGAGAAGGAAATGGCAACCCACTCCAGTGTTCTTGCCTGCAGAATCCCAGGGACGGGGGAGCCTGGTGGGCTGCCATCTCTGGGGTCACACAGAGTCGGACACGACTGAAGCGACTTAGCAGCAGCAGCAGCAGCAGCATACTGTATTGGTGTTTTTCTTTCTGGCTTACTTCACTCTGTATAATAGGCTCCAGTTTCATCCACCTCATTAGAACTGATTCAAATGTATTCTTTTTAATGGCTGAGTAATACTCCATTGTATATATGTACCACAGCTTTCTTATCCATTCCTCTGCTGATGGACATCTAGGTTGCTTCCACGTCCTGGCTATTATAAACAGTGCTGTGATGAACATTGGGGTACATATCTCTTTTTTGATTCTGGTTTCCTTGGTGTGTATGCCCAGCAGTGGGATTGCTGGGTCATATGGCAGTTCTATTTCCAGTTTTTTAAGGAATCTCCACACTCTTCTCCATAGTGGCTGTACTAGTTTGCATTCCCACCAATAGTGTAAGAGGGTTCCCTTTTCTCTACGCTCTCTCCAGCATTTATTGCTTGTAGACTTTTGGATCGCAGCCATTCTGACAGGAGTGAAGTGGTACCTCATGGTTTTGATTTGCATTTCTCTGATAATGAGTGATGTTGAGCATCTTTTCATATGTTCGTTAGCCATCTGTATGTCTTCTTTGGAGAAATGTCTGTTTTGTTCTTTGGCCCACTTTTTGATTGGGTCATTTATTTTTCTGGAATTGAGCTGCAGGAGTTGCTTGTATATTTTTGAGATCAATTCTTTGTCCGTTGCTTTGTTTGCTATTATTTTCTCCCATTCTGAAGGCTGTCTTTTCACCTTGTTTATAGTTTCCTTTGTTGTGCAGAAGCTTTTAATTTTAATTAGGTCCCATTTGTTTATTTTTGCTTTTATTTCCAATATTCTGGGAGGTGGGTCATAGAGGATCCTGCTGTGGTTTATGTCGGAGAGTGTTTTGCCTATGTTTTCTTCTAGGAGTTCTATAGTTTCTGGTCTTACATTTAGATCTTTAATCCATTTTGAGTTTATTTTTGTGTATGGTGTTAGAAAGTGTTCTAGTTTCATTCTTTTACAAGTGATTGACCAGTTTTCCCAGCACCACTTGTTAAAGAGATTGTCCTTTCTCCATTGTATATTCTTGCCTACTTTGTCAAAAATAGGGTGTCCATAGGTGCGTGGATTTATCTCTGGGCTTTCTATTTTGTTCCACTGATCTGTATTTCTGTCTTTGTGCCAGTGCCATACTGTCTTGATGACTGTGGCTTTGTAGTAGAGACTGAAGTCAGGCAGGTTGATTCCTCCAGTTCCATTCTTCTTTCTCAAGACTGCTTTGGCTATTCGAGGTTTCTGTATTTCCATACAAATTGTGAAATTTGTTCTAGTTCCTTCATCTGTTCCTATTGAGTGCAAGAAACAGAGAAATCTAGCTTCTAAACGTGGTATGAAACCCAGGCTTTTCACTCCAAGGGTATTGTAGAGACCTTTGGTTTGCTTGGCCACCACAAAAGTCTGCCTGGAAGACGGGAAGCCAAGATTGGGTTTCTGGGCCCTCAAGGGCATCTTCAAGGTCCTTCTAAGCTCACTATGAAGGTGACCCCTCCCCTGCTGCACTTCTTCTGTCTGAGGCCCACATGTGACCAGAATAAACCTCCTTTCTTCACTTTGTTCCCCAGGATGCAGTTGAAAAAGTTTTGTCTACATCTTCTTTTATGATCTTTGCAACGCTTTTGGTACAGAGCATTCGGAGATAGGTATGCATGCTCATGTTATAGAGAAGATCAAGACAGAGGGAGGAGAGAGGAGTTGCTCAGGATCACACAATCGATGGATCAGAGCTGAAAGTATTTTAAATGCAAGTTTGACACACGCCCTCCGCCCCCCAAACCTGTGCTCTAAGCACTCCGCTTCCAGGCTTTGGGGGTCTTGATCAGGAGGTAGGAGAGGGCAGGAGGCGGGGATGGAGGTGGCAGCAGATCAGGAGTAAAAATACACTAGAGAGAGGAATGTCGCTTCCTCTCCTTCAGTGTTTCCTCCGGTCTGCTTTCTTTTCTTGGCTGAGAGCATGCATTATTTATCTCTCACATACAGAATGTTTGCAGTGGTAATAAAGGTCGGAAGGGGAGGACTGAGCTATCTAAATCCACAGCCGTATTCAGGTGCACTTGGAATGACATACTGTGTCTAATGCAATCCATTTGGAAACAAAATAAAGAAGGGAGTTTCATTGTTTACTCTTTCCTTCCTTTATTCTTTTCTTTCTTCCTATAAATAAACAACTGACAAGCAAGTTTATAAGCCTCCTGGATCTGCTCTCCCTTCCTTCCTCCCCTGCCCCCCAGTGCTGTTTTCATTGCATAAATTCAAGAACCTGGAATGAGTTACTGGGGACCCTCATTCTCTCTGGTGTAAGCTTTCCTGCTTTGATTATTGCAACCCTCTTGGATGTCTTCCATTTTCCCTTTTGAAATCCTCAAACCTATTCACTTTAATTAAAACAATATGCGTTCTCTATCATTTGGAAGGCATGACTTCAGGGATGCTGGTGCTGCTAAGTTGCTTCAGTCGTGTCTGACTCTATGCGACCCCATAGACCACAGCCCACCAGGCTCCTCCGCCCAAGGGATTTTCCAGGCAAGAGCACTGGAGTGGGTTGCCATTTCCTTCTCCAATGGATGAAAGTGAAAAGTGAAAGTAAAGTCACTTGGTCGGGTCCAACTCTTAGCGGCCCCATGGACCGCAGCCCACCAGGCTCCTCCGCCCAAGGGATTTTCCAGGCAAGAGTACCGGAGTGGGGTGCCATTGTCTTCTCCAACTTCAGGGATATCAAGACATAAAAGCAAACAGATGGGATATCACAGTTTCCGGAAAGATGGAGCACCCAGGCTGGGCCTCCTGGTTCCATGATGTAATTCCATCAGCCGTGGGGACATTCTGTCACTGGCCTCTGACCTTTCCTGCTCCTCAGCTGACAGTCCCTGACCTTCTTTGCAGTCACGTTCAGCCTCCACGAGCTGTCAAGCTTGTCCATCCACATGAGAGCCAGATGACTCGTTGCTTTCACAAAAGACGTCAAGTAGCTCATTCGTTCTCCCCCATCCCACGAAGACAACAAACCTGGTTCCATCAGAAGAGGTTCAGAAGATTTTTGTCCACTCTCATTCCTGGAGTCCCACCCAAAAGCAACCAAAAAAGAGACAATAGTGTTTAAATGGCTAAAGCAAGAAAGCCATCAAAAACCTCTAAACAACAAATTATTAATTCCATCCACCAAATACTGTGTCAGTGGATATGAGGGAGCCTGGAGGGGGACCACACCTACCACCTCAGATCTCGGGTGGGATGAAGATGTTGGCAAGAGCAGGTGTCCTTGTCCTGGAGTTAATACCCAGGGAAGCTCTCAGTGAAGGGCGGGGGTCCGGGGTCAGGGTGGTCCACATGCTACAGCACAGATGCAGAGACGCTGCTGCTGCTGCTGCTGCTGCTAAGTCGCTCCAGTCGTGTCCGACTCTGTGCGACCCCATAGACGGCAGCCCACCAGGCTCCTCCATCCATGGGATTTTCCAGGCAAGAGTACTGGAGTGGGTTGTCATTGCCTTCTCCAAAGAGATGCTACTACTGCTAAGTCACTCCAGTCGTGTCCGACTCTGTGCGACCCCATAGACGGCAGCCCACCAGGCTCCCCCGTCCCTGGGATTCCCCAGGTAAGAACACTGGAGTGGGTTGCCATTTCCTTCTCCAATGCATGAAAATGAAAAGTGAAAGTGAAGTCGCTTAGTCATGTCCAACTCTTAGCGACCCCATGGACTGCAGCCCACTAGGCTCCTCTGTCCATGGGATTTTCCAGGCAAGAGTACTGGAGTGGGGTGCCATTGCCTTCTCCGGAAGAGACGCTAGAGATAATGAATTCCCATCTGTAGGAACGAAAGAGACTAAAGGGGACCTTAAGAGAAAAGCTATGCATTTTTCCAGATTTGCAACTAATGGATACTTTACTGCTGCTGCTGCTGCTAAGTCGCTTCAGTCGTGTCTGACTCTGTGTGACCCCATAGACGGCAGCCCACCAGGCTCCCCTTTCCCTGGGATTCTCCAGCCAAGAACTCTGGAGTGGGTTGCCATTTTCTTCTCCAGTGCATGAAAATGAAAAGTGAAAGTGAAGTTGCTGAGTCTTGTCTGACTCTTAGCGACCCCATGGACTGCAGCCCATGAGGCTCCTCCATCCATGGGATTTTCCAGGCAAGAGTACTGGAGTGGGGTGCCATTGCCTTCTCCAAATGGATACTTTACAGTTTAAGGTTAATAAAATGTAAGTTTACTGTTAGAGAAAAGGGCTTCCCAGGTGGTGCTAGTGGTAAAGAATCCGCCTGCCAATGCAGGAGACACAAGAGATGCAGGTTCGATCCCGGGGTCAGGAAGATCCCCTGGAAGGGGAAACAGCAACCCACTCCAGTATTCCTGCCTGGAGAATTCCATGGACAGAGGATCCTGGTGGGCTACAGTCCCTGGGGTCGCAAAAGAGTCGGATACAACTTGGCGACTAAGCAGCAACAACAATAATTATTTTATTACGTTCTCGAAATAGCTCAAGTTCGAGATGACTTTCTCTGTTCTACGTATGATTAAATTGATAGTTAAGAGGTTAGATCATCTTAACAAAGTCGAACTATCACAGACACTTTCGCTCAGGGGAGGCGACGTCAAAGTCCATGCTTCTTTGATGACATCATCGCCATTGCCGTCATCGTTGCCAGCGCTACCATCAGTACCATCGTCAGCAACACCATCTTTATGTTCATCACTGACCAGCACTGAGCATTTAAAAGTGTCATCACACTCAGAATATGCACATTTTAAATTTAATTATCACAACAACTCCACCTTGTAGTCTAGTAAACTGGGGCTCAGAAAAAGCAAAATAACAGTCTGCAGACCCCAGGTGTGTCTGATCTACTGTCTCCCCGGATGTCCAGGCAGACCCAGGGATTCCACTTACTGACTAATGAATCACCTTTCGTCTCCTGGACTGGGCTTCCTCATCTACCAAATGATCAGTTTGTACTAAATGATTTGTGATTCCTTGCTGATCTGATCTGACCATCTAAGCTAATTTCAGAGTAGCAGGAGGAGGGAGATGTTTTTGGCTGGACTTTTTTTTTTTAAATTTTTGAAATAACCTGTCTTCTCTCTTCCCAGGAGAGGAGCAGTAACTATACAGATAGACAAAGCACAAAAGAACCTACAAAGCCTGTAAAATGAAATCACATGGCAAAACGTAGTCATTCTGAGGAAAAGAATGAAACAGTCCCACGGGCAGTTTTCTGAGACTTTTCACTCAGCTGTCAATCAGAGGTACAGCCTGGCATCCTTTCAGAAGAGCTGCTCTATTCAACCTAATAATCTGAGCAGACAGTTTGAACTCAGCCCAGTGATATCCCATGGCCTGCGTCCAGATGTCCAGGATGGGCCTCCCTCCCACCTGTGTGCACCCCATCAATCACCAGGTCACACTGATTTCGTCTCTGGAATAACTGCAATCACCATCTGATATCCAGTACCTTTATCCAAAGTCTTATTAACTCTTTCCTGGATGAGTGTGGTAGCTTCCCAAGGACTCAAGGTACATACAAGCCACCTTCCTCAATGTTAGTAGAGCAGTATTTTTCAAACACAAATGTGATCATGACACTCGTGTATTAGCCATCTTAAATATGTATTAGAAGGCCAGTCACAGTCTGTCCAACCCTACATATCCACATTCACCTCTCTCTCAATCCATTCCCTTATGCCTCAGCTACACTGGACCACTCATGCTTCTCAGACATGGGATGCGTCCCATGCTCTCTCATCTTTTTCCCTCACGCCCAGAATGCTCCCTAACATCTCTGCCACCCCTGGACTCTGCTGCCTGGAGAACTCCTATTCATGCTTCAAGGCCCAGCTCAGTCACCAGCTTCACTAGGATATGCCCACTTCACTGTGCTTTCTCAGCTCGAGTTAATCACTCCCGTAGCTCTGAAACTCTAACCCCAAAGAGACAACACTTTCGGTAGTTGGTTTTGAAAATTCTCTGGTGGTCCAGTGCTTAGGACTTGGCGCTTTCAGTGTGGTGGGCCAGGTTCAGTCCCTAGTTATGGAACTAAGATCCCACGAGTTTCAGGGCATAGCAGGGGGAAAAAAGATTCTTGGTTTTGTCTTTATTGTCTTCTGGGCTGAAAGCTTCCCAGGGGAAAGGAAGATGCCTAAATCCTAAACAGATGGCACAACTCAGAGAGTGTGTCAATACCTATTTAAGACTAGACTATGCTGGTAGCTTTGCTAGGTGAATTAATAAACACTAGAATGATTTATTCAAATGAATTAAGTCAGAAGCTAAGGAACATCCACCCCAGAATATTCAAGAAAAACAAGTTTATGAGGTTTATTCAAGAAACACACATTAGATGTTACGTGGCTACAGTTTATCCTAAAATTATGCAGAAAACAAAAGAATTATGTGACAGCTTCTTCTGAAATTACTGATGGTCTTGGGAGGGAAATCAATATTCATAGCCATGAAATAATCAAAAAAGAATTCAATATATCACAAATTAAATTATGGGATTAATAAAATTCAAAACTTCAAAGGGCTTTTTTATTTTTTAATCTTGACAGAATGAAATTCATTTGGGAGATCAAAAACAGACACCAGCAATCGCAAACAAAATCCCAGCAGGTTTTTGTGTAGTAATTGGTAATCTGACACCAAAATGCGTATGAAAGAAGAAAGGACCCAGTGTTTCTCTGAGACAATCTTAGAGGAGAACAAAGCTAGAGGGCTTATGTTGTCAGGTAGTAGGACTTATTTGGAAGTTTTAATAAAACTGAGAGCTTGAACACCACAGCTAAAAGATCTTACCAACACAGTGAAGACCGAAGATCCCACATCTTTCAACCAAGGCCTGGTGCAGCCAAATAAATAAATAAACGAATATTTTTTAAAATTACACATGAAAAAAACAGAAGCCCAA
Organism: Bos mutus; assembly: GCF_027580195.1. Lineage (NCBI taxonomy): Eukaryota > Metazoa > Chordata > Mammalia > Artiodactyla > Bovidae > Bos > Bos mutus. The sequence goes on from NC_091635.1 coordinate 46,143,843, forward strand.
TTCTCCTTATGCCTTTCAGTTTAACTTGCAAGCCCTTTTTTTCCCCTATCAATATACCTATTAATAATAATATAACCCAAATCATAAACACTCAAGAATCATACTTTTTTAAATTTATTTTTTAATTGAAGGATAGTTGCTCTGCAGAATTTTGTTGGTTTCTGCCAAATAACAACATGAATCAGCTACAGGTATACATATCATACTTTTAGAGACCAATAAATGACATGGGAAAATAGTCTGTGCTAAGGGAAAAAGACCTAGGATATGTACAGTATATTTTGATACACACATATACTGCAAGATGTTTCTAAAGAGTAATGAGATTAATGGCTGATTTTTCACTTTTAATTCTTACGTTTTTGAATGGCTTGAATTTTTGAAAATGTGAAGGTGGTCACTTTTATAATTATAAAACAATGAAGCTATTTTTGTTTTGAAACGAAATGAAGCAGTCGTAAGAATGATGTTACAATCGTGATTTCCTTCTTTAAAATTGCTTTTGGTTAGGGAATGCCTTTTCAGATGAAATCTTACATGGGAAATTAGTACAGTTACTCTGTACCCTGCCTTTGCAAGTCCCACATCCACATAAGGAACCTGAGCGTCTGTGGATTTTGTCATGCACAGGGTGAGCGGGTTTGAAACCAATCTCTTGCAGATACTGAGGGAAGACTGTAGCCAAAAAAAAAAAGGGGGGGGTGCATCTCTGTTAAGTAGGAGTGACAAATGCAGACCTTGCCTGCATGGTCTCCTTGCGCTCCATCAAACATTCATCTTCTCCCCAACCCCCAGGACCTGAGACGTGCCAAAGAACTCCAGCACATCATGGAACTAAATTTAAAACTCTTACTTCAGATGACCATTCACTGATACACTAAGCCTCTCATGGATTACCCCTACGTGTTAAAAGTAAATTATAAAAGAATTTTTCAAGTAAGATCGCATTTTCTGAAACTCCCCCATATACCATATAATTAGATATATGACTCATGTTCAACTCTTTGTGACCTTATGGACTATAGCCCACCAGGCTCCTCTGTCTATGGGATTCTCCAGGCAAGAATCCTGGAGTGGGTTGCCATTTCCTTCTCCAGCGGATCTTCTCAGCTCAAGGATTGAACCTGGGTCTCCTGCAGTGCAGGCAGATTCTTTGCCATCTGAGCCACCAGGGACACCCATAATTATATATACATGTAAATAAACATACAGACCCTGAAAAGTAGTGGAAAGAAATACACTGGTGTGTAAAATCTTGTTATATTTGAATGTGGAACCAAGGTTGTCTTTCATCTTTATATCTTTTGCTCATCTGTATTTTCTAAGAATGTGGAACCAAGGCTATCTTTCATATTTATATTTTCTGCTCGTCTGTATTTTCTAATTTTCCTACGATGAACTTGTATTGCTTTTATAATAAGAAAAAAATGCAATTTTTAAAAGGCATGTAGGAGTCGAGAGAATGATTTATTTTAGATACGGTCTAGTGTTATTTTGCTGTCAGTAGGAGATCCAGGTGAAATTTAAAAATTATGACTTAATGTCTAATTACTTTCGTTAAAAAAATGTGCAGCCATATGTTATTCTGGCATACTTTATATACAATAAAACTTTCAAATCCAAAGCATATAGCTGGATGAATTTTGGCATACATATATTCCTGTGAATGTAATTATTTTGTTGCTGTTGTTGTTCCTCTCTTCAACTTTCATATCTAGCTCTGGATGCTGCTTCTTAAAAAAAATTTATTGAGGTATAACTGATTACAACAACCTGCACATTTTAAAAAGTGTACAATTTGATCAATTTTAACATGAAAAGGAGGGTCAATTTTACCTGGATTGCAAATTCTGAATCTGGAACTTTCGTGACCTTAGGTAAATTATTTGATTTCTTTAGCCACAGTTTTCTCACCTATGGCTCATATAGGAGCCTGGCGGGGTGCAGTCCATGGGGTTGTAAAGGGGTCGGATGCGACTGGACACAGACTAAACAACAGACAAATAACTATGTGGTGATGCCCTGGCCCCTAGAGCGCATGCTCAGTCATGTCTGCCTCTTTATGACCTCACAGACTGTAGCCAGCCAGGCTCCTCTGTCCATGGGATTCTCCAGATAAGAATACTGGAGTCGGTTGCCATTTCCTTCTTCAGGGGATCTTCCCAACCCAGGGATCAAACCTGCTTCTCCTGTGTCTCCCTCTCCTGTGTTAGCTGGCAGATTCTTAACCGCTGCACCACCCCTGAAGACCACCCTGACCCCTAGGGACCCAATAAATAATGACTGGTATTATTGCACTTCTCATCTTTTTCCAGATAGGGAGTGTGAGACACAGTGAGGTTACAAATGTGCTTAAAAGGTCACTCAGCTGGACAGAGAACGAAGCTGACTGGTGACCTGGCTCTTCATGTTGGAAATCTTTAAAGGTGCCTTCAAAAGGGATCTCCCAGTGTGAGGGTGGTCCTCTTGGCCAGGAAATGCGAGAACAGTGCCTCTCCGGTGCTCTGGCTCCCTTTTCTGTAACACTGGCTTCGGAATGAGTGACGGGGTGGGAGTTCCTGGAGGTCCATCAGTTAATAAGACTCTGCTTCCACTGCATGGTGTGCAGGTCTGATCCCTGGTCCAGTAACTAAGACCCGGCATGCCCTGCAGGGCAAGGCATTGGAGCAAAGAATAGCAACTTTATTCAGAAAGCCAGCAGACCAAAAAGATGGCATATTCATGTCCCAAAGGACTATCTGACCTGAGTTAGAATTCAGGCTTCTTTTATACCAAAAGGGGAGGGGATGTGGCTGGTCCTTGCAAAATTCTTGGTGCCAGAATCCTTCTTATGCTGTCCACCTAGCCCAGTCTGGTTCACAATGTTCCTGCAAACCTCCAACAAGACTAACGTTATTCTCCCGTTTACAACTTCTTCATGGAAAAGCCTTCTACCTTTAAAGATCAGCACCTTGAGAATGGACTCTCGGTATATTTCAGGCTACAGGCAACATTCTTTTACAAAAGGTGCAGATCCAGAGGCAACAGAGCTCAAGAGTTAAAGGAACAGATTCAACAGTGGAGTCAGGTTTATTCTTCTCTTGTTACTGTGTAGCTTCAGGCAAGTTGTCCTAAACTCAGTTTCCCAATCAGTTAAAGGGAGAAATGAGATCAGGAAGAGCCACCTTTGGAGGCTCCAGTGGCATTAGATGAGATAACAGCTAAAAATCAATTTTTAAAACTCCACAAATGTGACTCAATGGTTCAACATTAAGTTCTTTGAGAGAGAAGAACTGGAATTTCACAGAAAGGACCTCAAGAATCACCATGTGCTAATTTCTAGTCCACCTACTGATGTAATAATAATAATAATAATCATACTTATTGATAAAACAGCTATCCTGTGTTGAGGTTCTACTAAGTGCATTATGAGGCAGTTTTTCAGATATCGCTTCATCTGTTCTTCATCACGCCAGGCTAGAATAGACAGTACCTACCAGGCTAGGTAGACAGTACCAGTTTCACTGTACAGATGAGAGAACAAAAACCAAGACAGTTTAATTGTCTAAAGTTTCTATAACAGTATTCCTCAAATAATTTCAGAAAATAAGGAGTGCCGGGAGCCGGCATATTGCATATTGAGTGCATATTGCATATTGAGTGCAGCACTTTCCACAGCATCATCTTTCAGGATCTGGAATAGCTCAACTAGAATTCTATCACTGCCGGGAGCCAGCGTGAGGAACTCTGCCCATGGCAAAGGTCATGAGGAAGGAGGCTCGGCATACGCAAAGGCGGGATCGAGCCTCAGGTGTCCCCCTGGAAATTCTCGAGCATCTACCCCCAAAACCAGAGTCTGCCTACTTTCTGCTTTGTGCTCTCACCTACACCTCTGACTTTACGGAGGGCTGTCCCCCACTACCTCTCTCTGAAAAAGGAGTTAGCTTACAGCTCCAGTTAACAATTCCTGGGTGTGACAGTGTTTCAACCTACAAACTCCTTTGGAAGTCCTCTAGCCTGCCTGAATAGGTTTTTCCAGCCACATGTGATTGTTCAGAGCCTCCCAACTGTGAGACGCAGGAGATGTTCTAAACTGTCTAAATACAGAGTCCTTTGAGTAGTTAAAAGATTGATTAGAAATTGTATTGGTGAAGGGTTTTTCACTTATTGGGCCAATGTTTGCTGCTAAGTCTCCATACTCCTTACCTACTGTGTCCTTGGCAGTGTATTGATTAATATAATGGGTGTGTAGAAATGTAAGTAGTAGTCTCAATGTTTGTAACCTTGGACCCTTGAGTTAATTCTTTTCTTGATTGAGCCCACCTCACCTTTGCCCTATAGGAATGTAGCTTTGTCCAATGCTTTTTTGGAGGCTGGTGCCTGACTTTGGAATAATCACCTTTAGAGAAAGATAAGTTTCTTAAAATGTTAACAGGCCTCCTGGCCAGAAGATGATGTAAATCACCTGAACTTTTGCATATGATAAGTTTGAAAGCCTGGCTTCGATTAGAACCAGGAACTGCTGTCCTTGCATGACTCCACCCCTTCCCCCATTATCCTCTATGCACAACTTAAGGTATAAAAACTACTTTGGAAAATAAAGTGCGGGCCTTGTTCACCGAAACTTGGTCTCCCCATGTCGCTCTCTCTCTCACTCTGGCTGAGTCTCCATCTGGAGCGCGGAACCCACCATGCTTACTAATTATGCCTGGGCTTCTAAGATCCGACTGGGGAGGCCTCAGTGTCTCCTCTCCTTCGGGAGAACGGAAGGATGCCTGCGGCCTACGTAAGTGGTGCAAACTTCTTGTCTTGAAGTTTTATTGGTCTCCCGCGTAAACCAAGCTACTCAGCCTTTTTTCTCCACTGAATTTCCTCACTGAGCTATCCCCATTCTATTACTCTTTATATCCTTAATTAACGTTTAATTAAGCAATTGTTTCCTGATCCTCGCTGATGCCGTCTCTCCTTCGAATACCCTGGATCAGCTGGGGCTGGACCCCGGCAAAGGAAAAAGAATTCCTGCTTCATTTCGTGAGCCCAGCAAAACCTTAACACCAATGCCGATTAAGAATACTATAAGCCATGAAAATTCTAGACCAAAATTATCCATAAACATAGACACAAAAATTTTCAAAAAGAGAAAGGCAAATTGGGACTTCCCCGGTGACCCAGTAGTTAAGACTCTGCCTTCCAAGACAGGAGGCATGGGTGCAATCCTTGGTCGGGGAACTAAGATCTTACATGTTGCTTGGTACAGCCAAAAATTTATTAAAAATAAAAGGCAAATAGAACCGTTTTTCCAGTGGTCATGTATGGATGTGAGAGTTGGACTGTGAAGAAAGCTCAGTGCTGAAGAATTGATGCTATTGAACTATGATGTTGGAGAAGACTCTTGAGAGTCCCTGGGACTGCAAGGAGATCCAACCAGTCCACTCTAAAGGAGATCGGTCCTGGGTGTTCATTGGAAGGACTGATGTCATGCGAAGAGTTGACTTATTGGAAAAGACCCTGATGCTGGGAGGGATTGAGGGCAGGAAGAGAAGGGGACGACAGAGGATGGGATGGCTGGATGCCATCACCGACTCGATGGACATGAATTTGAGTGAACTACGGGAGTTTGTGATGGACAGGGAGGCCTGGCGTGCTGTGATTCATGGGGTCTCAAAGAGTCGGACACGACTGAGCGAACTACATATTAAAAAAGTGAACTGAACTGAACTACATATTAAAAAAGGATAGTATATCACAACAAAGTGAGATTTATCCTAGCAAAGCAAGGGAGTTTCAACATTTAAAAATAAACTAATTCCCCGTATTAAAAAAAGAGAAAAAGATTATGTGATGATCACCTCAAAGTATATGGGAAAATCATTTGATGAATTCAATACCGATTCATGATTTAAAAAAAAATAAATATTCATAAACTGAGAATAAAATGGAATTTCTCAATCTGATAAAAGGTAGTGATAATTTAAAAATCTACAAATATCAAAATACATAATAGTAACAAGATAAATAGTTTCCATTATAGACTAGGACCAGAGCAAGGATATTTACCCTTCTTCTATAAGATACAGCACTGGGTATCCTAGCCAGAATAATAAAACAAGATAAATTCATTAAAAAACATACAAATTGGAAAGGAAGAAATGAAGCTATCTTTAGTCACAGACAACAAAATTTTAAAATATGTAAGTCCTAAGGAATCTTTAAAAAAATAAATATAAGTGCATTAACAAGGATCCATCACGCCAGGTCATCCCTGATAGCTCAGTTGGTAAAGACTCCACCTGCAATGTAGGAGACCTTGGTTCAATTCCTGGGTCAGGAAGATCCCCTGGAGAAGGGAAAGGCTACCCACTCCGGTATTCTGGCCTGGAGAATCCCATGGACTATACAGTTCATGGCTCCAAATAGGAAAAGGAGTACGTCAGGCTGTGTATTGTCACCCTACTTATTTAACTTATATGCAGAGTACCTCATGAGAAACGCTGGGCTGGAAGAAGCACAAGCTGGAATCAAGATTGCAGGAGAAATATCAATAACCTCAGATATGCAGATTACACCACCCTTATGGCCAAAAGTGAAGAGGAACTAAAGAGCCTCTTGATGAAAGTGAAAGAGGAGAGTTAAAAAGTTGGCTTAAAGCTCAACATTCAGAAAACTAAGATCATGGCATCTGGTCCCATCACTTCATGGGAAATAGATGGGGAAACAGTGGAAACAGTGTCAGACTTTATTTTTGGGGACTCCAAAATCACTGCAGATGGTGATTGCAGCCATGAAATTAAAAGACACTTACTCCTTGGAAGGAAAGTTATGACCAACCTATATAGCATATTCAAAAGCAGAGACATTACTTTGCCAACAAAGGTCCATCTAGTCAAGGCTATGGTTTTTCCTATGGTCATGTATGGATGTGAGAGTTGGACTGTGAAGAAAGCTGAGCGCCAACAAACTGATGCTTTTGAACTGTGGTGTTGGAGAAGACTCTTGAGAGTCCCTTGGACTGCAAGGAGATCCAACCAGTCCATTCTGAAGGAGATCAGTCCTGGGTGTTCTTTGGAAGGAATGATGCTAAAGCTGAAACTCCAATACTTTGGCCACCTCATGTGAAGAGTTGACTCATTGGAAAAGACTCTGATGCTGGGAGGGATTGGGGGCAGGAGGCGAAGGGGATGACAGAGGATGAGATGGCTGGATGGCATCACCGACTCGATGGATGTGAGTCTGAGCAAACTCTGGGAATTGGTGATGGACAGGGAGGCCTGGCGTGCTACAGTTCATGGGGTCACAAAGAGTTGGACACGACTGAGTGACTGAATTGAACTGATGTGATTTATTTGAAAAGGCAAAGCGTCTATAATAGTCAAAATAATTATGAAAGGTAGATACTTTCAGTACCTGATTTAAGGATTTAGTGTAAAACTACAACAATCAAGACGGTGAGACATTGGCATAGTCAAATATACAATGAAATAGGAGAGTCCAGATGCAGGCACCGTCTGTGTTGTCATAAACCTCTTTTAACGCAAGGTGGCATTAGAGAGCACTGGAATGCCATTCCCGCTCAATCCAGCAGATGGCAGCAGGCTCCCACCAACCTCTCAAGACACCAGGCTGAATTTCCCGGACCCTCTGTTTCCTGCGTGTTCCCTGTTTATTTCTTTCCTCCAATTGCCATTATCTCTGGCCAGTCAGTCTGTCATACAGAAGGGGGACACTTAAATGAAAGAGCAAAGAAACACACCCAGGAGCCCCATATATGCCAGGTGCTGTTCTCCACCTTAGTAAGCAATATTTCATAACTACTTGAACTGTATATCATGGGAATGATTTTTTTATTTGAAAGATAATCAAACAGAAGCTCAGACAGGGAGAATATGTTCCTAAGTACTGAGCTGGAAGTGCTGAAGATGGGGCTTGAGCTTGGCCTTTCTTTCCACCTGGTGGTGGTTTAGTTGCTAAATCATGTCTGACTCTTGCAATCCCATGGACTGTAGCCTGCCAGGCATCCTGTGTCCATGGGATTCTCCAGGCAAGGATACTGGAGTGGGTTGTCATTTCCTTCTCCAGGGGATCTTCCTGACCCAGAAATCGAACCTGGGTCTCCTGCATGGCAGACAGATTCTTTACCCACTGAGTTACGAGGGAAGCCTTTCTTTCCCCATGCTGCCTGCCAAGTTGCTTCAGTCGTGTCCGACTCTGTGCAACCCCATGGACTGCAGCCTACCAGGCTTCTCCATCCATGGGATTCTCCAGGCAAGAACACTGGAGTGGGTTGCCATTTCCTTCTCCAATGCATGAAAGTGGAAAGTGAAAGTGAAGTCACTCAGTCGTGTCTAACTCTTAGCGACCCCATGGACTGCAGCCTATCAGGCTCCTCCATCCATGGGATTTTCCGGGCAACAGTACTGGAGTGGGGTGCCATTGCCTTCTCCCTTCTTTCCCTATAACACTGTCCATATCTGTAGCCCAAAATGCTCAGTGTAGGATCCAGCAGGCAAAGTTCCTATTTACTGAGTGCTTGTTGGAGCAGCATTGTAACCACTTTACATGCATTAACTCATCTATATTCACACCTGAATGAGGTAGGGACAGTTTTTATTCCCATTTTAAAGCTAGGTAGTGAAACAGAGGCGCTGAGAAATTGACACACTTTGAAAGGTCACACCCTTGGTAAAGGCTGGAGCTGGCACTGGAACCCTGCGTTTGGATCTGGACCCCAGATCCTTAACTACTGAACTATGTGCTAAATGACCGCTTTAACAAGCTCTGTGGGGAGTGGAGGAGGCTCCTGGCTGTAGTGACAGTCCCAGTCCATTTCTCCCACGAGTGGTGAAGAATTGAATGGCTTCTTCATCCACTGCATCCCCTGGGGGGCCCAGTGGCATTCCAGGGGTCCACTGTTTATTCTGCTTCATGTCCGCAGTTCTTAGAATTCTTCTAAGACCTATGACTGTCTGTTTAGCCAGCCAGCCTTTAATGAGTAATTGTGTGTGTGTGTACTAAGTCACTTCAATCAGATCTGACTCTTTGTGACCCCATGGACTATAGCCCACCAGGCTCCTCTGTCCATGGGATTTTCCAGGCAAGAATCTTGGAGTGAGTTGCCATGTCCTCCTCCAAGGGATCTTCCCAAGCTAGTAATCAAACTCCCATCTTTTCTGTCTCCTGTATTGGTAGGCAGGTTTACCACTAGCTCCATGTGGGAAGTCCTTGTGCTGTGCTGTGCTTAGACGCTCAGTCGTGTCTGACTCTTTGCAACCCCATGGACTGTACCCTTCCAAGATCCTCTTTCCATGGGGATTCTCCAAGCAAGAATACTGGAGTGTGTCACCATGCCTTCCTCCAGGGAACCTTCCCACCCTTACCATCCACCAAAAAAGTAATGCTGCTGCTGCTTCTGCTAAGTCGCTTCAGTCATGTCTGACTCTGTGCGACCCCATAGAAGGCAGCCCACCAGGCTCCCCCATCCCTGGGATTCTTCAGGCAAGAACACTGGAGTGGGTTGCCATTTCCTTCTCCAAAAAAGTAATCCGGAAGGCTGCAAATAAGAAAAGAGTTAATGGGACTTCCCTGGCAGTCCAGGGGTTAAGACTCTGACCAGAGAACATGGATTTGAACCCTGATTGGGAAAGTAAGATCCCACCTGCCTCACAGCAAAATATTAAAACAAAAGAGAGAGAGAGAGTTTATTTGGAGTCCTAAGAATTGCAATGCAGGAGACATAAAAGTTGCCATGTGGTTGTTAAAAGTTTCCTGGTGGAATCATTATAGACTCCAAAGCGACTGGAAAATACTTTTTCTTAAGGAATCACAAGTTGTTTCAGCGTAAGGAGTCCAAAAAGCATCTTGAATCTCTGACAGGAGTTCTGGATGACTTCATCAGGTCAAAAGGTCAAATTCCCATCCAAGCTGAAATGTGCATGTCACATTATTTTTTTATTGGCGTAGACTTATTTACAATGTTGGATTAGTTTCAGGTGTACAGCAAAGTGAACCAGTTATACATATATCCTTTTTTTTAGACTGTTTTCCCATATACGTCATTATAGAGTAGTGTTCCCTGTCCTATACAGTAGGTCTTCATTAGTTATCTGTTTCATAGACGATGTGTATTTGTCAACCCCAATCTCCCAGTTTATCCCCACCCTCCCTTTCCCCCTGGAAGGTCACACTTTCTTAAAGGCCTCCTGCCCGGCTCCCCTTTGGAAAGCTCACTTAGTAATACTGATGTTGCTTAGTTGCTAAGTCGTGTCCTGCTCTTTGCGACACCGTGAACTGTAGCCCACTGGGATCCTTGGTCCATGGGTTTTTCCAGGCAAGAATACTGGTGTGGGTTGCCATTTCCTTCTCCAGGGAATATTCTCAGGCCAGGGATCAAACCCACATCTCCTGCGATGGCAGGTGATTCTTTACCACTGAGCCACCTGGGAAGCCCTCGCTTGGCAACACTGACTCCCTTTTGATTTTCCTTTCACGCTGGGAAATGCCAAACACAAACTATGGAAACATAGTGCCTGCCTGCAAAGAGTTCTCGTCTTGTGGGGAAGATCATATGCAAATGCAAGCAAAAACAAAACTGTAGAGAATTCTGTGAGTGACTAATTAGCATGTGAATGGCACCAAATTTTTGTCTAGTCAGGGAAGACTTCCTGGAGGAGGAGAGTCTTCCACTTGAGCCTTCAAGGGTGAGTAAGACTTGGAGTGGGGAAGAGGTCAGCGTATAGTCTTGGCCTGAGTGGGGAGCCTTAATGGGAATAGGGAGGTCGGCTAGACTGGTTGAAAGCTCCTGGAAGGGAACAAAAGGGAATAAAGCTGGACGAGTGGGTTGGGGACAAGTTGTGGAGGTTTCTGAGGACCCAGAGGAGAGCCTTTAAGTGTACTTTATGCACTGGTGTCTTATGAAGGCTCAGAGCTAGGGTAGGTGGGCAGGAAAGGAGTGGCGAGACAAAGACAGCTCTTAGGGAAGATTAACATGAGGCAGCCTGTTAAGCTGCAGAAAGAGTGAGAGTGAATCGAAGGGTGCCGGGGACCAGCCCCAGCTGATCCAGGGTATTCGAAGGAGAGACGGCATAAGCGACCTATTTATTTAAATATTTATCAAAGATATAAAGAGTAATAGAATGAGGATAGCTCAGTGAGGAAATTCAGTGGAGAAAAGAGGCTGAAATAAGGATAGCTCAGTAGGAAAATTCAGTGAAGAAAAGAGGCTGAACAATTCAGCCAGAAGGTAAGAGAAAGAACGACATGGGGAGACAAGTTTTGGTGAACAAGGCCCGCACTTTATTTTCCAAAGTAGTTTTTATACTTTAAGTTGTGCATAGAGGATAATGGGAAGGAGTGGAGTCATGCAAGGACTACAGTTCCTGATCCTAATCGAAGCCAGGCTTTCAAACTTATCGTATGCAAAAGTTCAGGTGATTTACATCATCTTCTGGCCAGGAGGCCTGTTAACATTTTAAGAAACTTATCTTTCTCTAAAGGTGATTATTCCAAAGTCAGGCACCAGCCTCCAAAAAAGCGTTGGACAAAGCTGCATTCCTATAGGGCAAAGGTGAGGTGGGCTCAATCAAGAAAAGAATTAACTCAAGGGTCCAAGATTACAAACATTGAGGCTACTACTTACATTTCTATACACCCATTATATCAATCAATACACTGCCAAGGACACAGTAGGTAAGGGGTATGGAGACTTAGCAGCAAACATTGGCCCAATAAGTGAAAAACCCTTCACCAATACAATTTCTAATCAATCTTTTAACTACTGAAAAGAATCTGTGTTTAGACAGTTTAGAACATCTCCTGCCTCTCACAGTTGGGAGGCTCTGAACAATCACATGTGGCTGGAAAAACCTATTCAGGCAGGCTAGAGGACTTCCAAAGGAGTTTGTAGGTTGAAACACTGTCACACCCAGGAATTGTTAACTGGAGCTGTAAGCTAACTCTTTTTTCAGAGAGAGGTGGTGGGGGACAGCCCCCCGTAAAGTCAGAGGTGTAGGTGAGAGCACAAAGCAGAAAGTAGGCAGACTCTGGTTTTGGGGGTAGATGCTCGAGAATTTCCAGGGGGACTCCTGAGGCTCGATCCTGCCTTTGCGTATGCCAAGCCTCCTTCCTCATGACCTTTGCCACGGGCGGAGCTCGCTCCTGCATCTCCCCCTTTTTTATTTCTTAAAACAGCCAGATGCAGCTCAGTCGCAAGCTTCTGAATGTTCTGCCGAAGAATCCTGACAATACAAGCAAGAATGATTATGAGAAGCAAAATTAAAGCACCAGCAGCTATGTATCCAAGGATATTAGACAGAATGTTTTTTCCTGAAATGAAGTTAGAGAAAGTGTGAAAAAAGTCATTAGCTGCTCCAGCAGTGGTAAAATCCAGTCGAGAGTGTTCCAGGGTCTGTATTTGATTATGAAGTTTCCCTAAGTCCAGGCCAATGTCAGAGCTATTCCAAACACCTGAGATATGATTTTTGATTTTTTCCCATTCATAATCTGTCTCGTTTACCTTTAAAGATGTCACGCATATCCATCGGTAATCAGCGTGGCATGACAGAGCCATTTTCACTTTTAAAGCCTGTAACTCAGTCCCAATATGCATTATTGCCTCTTCCAAGGCATCTACTTTCATCTCTAATTTCCTATCTATAGCTTCCTGTGTTGCTAGAGTTAGAGAAACATTTTTAGACATGGTATCAACATATTGGGCAGTATGCACTTGTTGAGTCAATGATATTGCTGCTGCAGTAACAGAAGTAATTGCTGCTATCAAAGCTGATATTCCTAAAATAAGTAAGCCCACAAATTGCCGTTGTCGCATTAAATCTTGTAGTTGTTGTAACACGGCGAGGCCGTAATTGTCATACCAGTGGCTAGTCACTGTCACAGGTATCATGAGATATGGTGGGTGTTGTAACACCACAAAAGAGCAAACATTATATTGAGGGGTCAAACGAGATGAAAGCACACATTGTTCACAAGTTACTATATTAGGTCCACCAGTGAAAGTCATATGTACATTAGGTTTTCCAGAATCTTTGGTAAAGAGAAAAACTTAAGGAGAGGGTAGACAAGCCAAAACAGAATAAGTAGAATTATTTTCTGGTTGGAGTTCGTGCTGCAGCAGCCTCGTCAGTCTTGCTGGGATCTCGATGTTTATCTTGCCTCCCCTTCTGGCAGGCTCCTCTTTTGTGATCGAAGCAATGGGGGAACTGGATGTCTGGGGGTCTGCAACATGGCGAATCAGCCTGTCCCGGATCTAAATTGGAGAATCTGCATCCTGTGGAAAAATACAAGCACATCCTCGACCGCTAGTTAATAATGGGTCAGGACCCTTCCATTGTCCTGAGAGGAGGTCCTTCCATTTGACTAATGGTTTTGCATTCAATTACTCTGGGTACCAATGGCGAAGCATTGCAATAGTTCCGGCTGAAATCAGTATTTAAAATATTTATTACGAAAAAAAAATAAATAAAAAATAAAATATTTATTACGAAAAGAGCATGTTGCAAGATTTGATGGGGAGAACTATACTTAAACTCCCCTTCTTTTAGTTTTTGAATTTGGATTTTTAATGTTTGATGTGCTCTTTCAACAATGACCTGTCCCTGGGGATTATAACGGATGACAGTATTATGTTTAATTCGAAACTTTATACAAAATTCCTGAAAAGACTTAGAAGTGTAAGCAGGAGCATTGTCAGTTTTCAAAGCTTTTGGCAGGCCCAAATATGAAAAACAAGTAAAGAGATGTTGTATCACATCTTTAACTGCCTCTCCGGTACGAGCAGTTGCAATAATAAAGTGAGAAAAGGTATCTACAGTTACATGAACAAAGGACAGTTTTCCAAATTAAAAGACATGAGTTACATCCATTTGCCAGAGTACATTAGGTTTGAGACTGTGAGGATTAACTCCCATAGGTAGACTATTATAAACAGTGGGGCAGTGTAGGCAAGAACGCACTATCTCTCGGGCAGTCTCTCTGGGAATTTGGAATTGATATCTTAAAGCAGTAGCATATTGACGATGAAGTAAGTGAGAGGCTCTGGCCTCCTCAATCACAGTACCACTGTATTTCTGGTTAACAAGTCAGCCAAATCATTAAAGGCATTTTAAGGGCCGGGCAATCTGGAATGAGCCCGAATGTGTCCAATGAAAAATATTTTATTTCTTTTCCAAATATGTTGCTGTAATTTAGTTAACAAATGAAATATGGTAGTTTTATTTTCAGGCAAAACCACAGTTTCAACGTGTGGAAACAACCTGACAATATACTGAGAATCAGAATAAAGGTTAAATTCCTCATCTGCAAACATAGCAAAAGCCTCTATGACTGCTGTTATTTCAGCTCTTTGGGCTGAAGTTTCCTGTGTTTCTAAAACCTTTTGGTGATTTTTAGTAACTATGGAGGCTTTACTGTTTGCTGCCCGTCAGTAAAGGCTATCTGAGCATTTGGAATAAGAGACTGTTTACATCTGACAGGAAAAATAACTGGATGTCTGGATATAAAATTCAGCAAAACATGTGAGGGTAAATGATGCAAAATTTTGACCAAAATAGTTTCCTATAGCAATCTGCCAATTTTCAAACATTAGAAGAGCATCATGTTGTTCCTTATTATATGGAATTACAATTTCTGATGTCTCTTTACCAAATAATTCAATGCTCTGCTTTTTTCCTTTAATATCAAAGTAGCTGTCAATCCTGGATAAGAAGCCGCTACTTTTTTAGTTTGAGCGGGAAGATGGACCCACTCTAGGGGGCCGTTTTGCTATAAAACCAATTTTTTGTCTGGTTACCCCAATTACACCTATGGGGGTTTTATGGCAAAGGAATTGTCAAGCAGTTGTCAATCTAATTTTTTTAATTTACATTTTAACAACATAAATTTAGAGATATGTTAATTTAAGTCTAATGTTTAGTTTAGGTCTCTGTATAAATTTAAATAATAAATGTATAACCTCCTTATCTCATTTTGATATACAGATATACCTAAATGCAAAATGTATTTATATATGTATTTATATATGGCAACAAGTATAAACTTATTGACATAATCAATATACTTGAATTAATCTTTATAATTAATACATTAATTAATATATATTACAGCAATCAACACGTACACAGCTAATACCAACCAACACAAACCAATGTACTGTAATAATACATGTCACTCATATATAATTATACAGTATATAGAACATATATCATCACAGCACATCAATCCATACCAATTAATATCAGCCACACACATTATATTACTGCAATATATATTTAATTATACAGTATATATATAATATGCATATATAGTATACATATTAATTTATATACAAATTAATTAAGTATAGATCTATAAATAGAATTAGGTATACCTTTGTTATGTTTTATTTATACCTATACCTAATTAGGCAAACTGTAATCAGGCAAATATATTTATATTATGTATTTATAACAATATATAAAGTATTGTTAATTGTACCTCCTGTTGATAACTAAGAAATTGAGAAAACCCTTCTCTGAGTATCTCCTATTTGAGACAGCACGTCCCTCGCCCATAGGGTAAAGGGGAGCGTAGGAACTACATAGGGTTGGAAAGTTCCACAGGTATCCTCAAACTGCCAGTCTCACATTTTTGAACTTTTAACTACTGTGGGGGCTTGAGGGCAAATGAAACAAAATTTGACCCCTGAAATCTATCAGGGCAACTTGCCAATTATCACTATTTTGTAAAAGACTTGCAGTTGATCCTTATTGAGTGAAATTATTATATTTGCTACTTCTTTTCTAAAAAGTTCCACACTTCTTTTTTCCTCCTTTTATAATTAATTGGGCCACCAAGCTGGGATAAGATAAAACTATTTTTCTTGGGGTCATTGGTAGATGGAACCAATGGGCCTTTTTGTCACAAGCACCCTGTAGGTGTATGTTTTATGGCAAGAATAATTTAATCTCATCTTTTGGTAATATTAATCCTAATTAACTGATAATTTAAAGTCTCATCTACTTTAACAAGAGCCGACTCTGTCTCATTAGTCAACTTTCTCTTAGAACTGGAATTAGGATCGCTTTTTAAGCAATCAAATAAAGGCTTTAAATCTGCAGTAGTCAGTTTTAAATGTGGGCGTATCCAATTAATGTCCCCTGATAATTTTTGGAAATCATTTAAAGTTAGTAAACAATCTCTCTGCAGCTTCAAAGGGGCATTATCAGTTTTTAAAACTTTTGGCAGACCTAGATATGAGAAGCAAGTAAAGAGGTGTCACACAACATCTTTATAAGCTTCTCCAGTTATCGTTTTGTAACCTAAATCTGGTCTATAGCTTTTTAGATGACAAGCAACCATCTAATCTTTGCTTGGATACTTCCAGCAATGGGGAACTCACTATTCTTCAAGGTTTTAAACTCTCCCTCACCTTTTTCTCTACAGCACTCCCACCCTGTATACCACTTTCTCTAATCCCACCAACTCATTTTCAGTAGTATGTGTTGGCCAGGATCTGGGTCAGTCTTTCCCGGAAATGTTAAGAGATGTCTGTTCCTGGGTCTAATAGCCCTGACATTTTATTTTCTTGAATTAAAAAAAAAATGTAAAGGTCTAGAAGCTGTAATGTCCTGTACCCAAAAGGCTAGATCACTAGATCTAAACGCTCTGTGGCTCTTAGCTTAAGAAGTCAAGTTTTTTCCTGTCTGATAAGGTAAAAGCAAAAACTGTGTTATTCTTTGACCTTTATTAATTTGCACAGTTTTGGTAGGCGGCAAGATCAAAACTTTAATTTCTCCAATATAATCAGAATCTACTACATCATACACCACCGAAATTTCTTGAAAAGAAAGCGAGCTACGCCCTAGCACAAGTCCTACGATGCCCTCAGGTAGGGGGCCAGCCACTCCCATTGGAATCGGAGCAACCAGCACGTCAGGGGTTAATACTGTTGCTAAATCCCCTTACCGTTCTGCTTGGTCATAAGAGAAACACTTTTTATTTGTAGAATCCTTTTCTACTACGATTATTTTTCTTTCCTTTTTTCTTTTTCACTTTTTTCTTTTTTCTTTTTATTTTTCTCTCTCTCTCTTTTTTTTTTTTTTTTGGCTTGGGTGAGGCCCCCCTGAGGGGTTTTTCTGCAAGGAGCGGGCTCTGTATATTGTGTATTCTTTAAAAGCCCCTTTGTTTAAAAGAATTTTTAAAAAATCTTTTCAAGCCTTAGGCAATGCTCTGGGAGACTTTGGATGTAAACTGGGGGATTCCTAGGCCCTGGGAGGTGCAAGCGGAGGTGGGGTAGTCGCCTTAAATCAGAAATTGTTGGATAAATTTTTAAAGGTTTGTGTAGAGGGGGAGGGGGCTTGTCAGGGCGCCCGGCCGCAGCGTCCTGTAAGCCCTCTCCTTCCTCGGGAGGTAGAGCACAGTCTCCCTCCTTCCATTCGTCAATGGCAGAAAATATGATCTGCGTGGAAGGTGGAGACCCACTACCATCCACCGCTATAGCCTCTCCCATAGGCTATCCCACAGCCTCATGACAAGGATCCAGAACATTTTTAATCATATTTATAGGATAAGTTTTTAGTTGTTTTTTACCTTCACCCAAATATCTAAATTAACAGTAGCCTCTTTAACAGTTTCAAGATTACTTGTATAAAGAGTTGCCATTCTTAGATTCAGTGTTACCCATGCCAGAAAATTAAGTATAATAGAAGATAAAGCTTTTAGCTTTTAAAAGATCAGGCTTTTCTTTGGCCTTTTAACTTCAGAAACCATTTTCTCTCTCTAAGTCTAACTCTTTAACACTTTCAACACTTCCCACTCCTCTCGCCCTGTCTACTCTACAGGGGGGTCCGCGGCACCCTGAGTGGGGTCCTAGCCGTCCCGAACCCTGGAAGAACAATAGGGCTGATGACCCAGATTGTTCCGAGGGAGGAGCAGTAGGCTGATGACCCAAACTGTTCCGAGGGAGGAGCAGTAGGGCTGGTGACCCAAACTGCTCCGTGGGGGAACAAGAGGGCTGATGACCCAGATTGTTCCGAGAAGGGGCGCAATAGGGCTGATGACCCTAATTGCTGGGAGTTTACCTTCGAATAGCCTGTCTTGGGCACCACCTGCTGGGGACCAGCCCCGGCCCATCCAGGGTATTCGAAGGAGAGACGGCATAAGCGACCTATTTATTTAAATATTTATCAAAGATATAAAGAGTAATAGAATGAGGATAGCTCAGTGAGGAAATTCAGTGGAGAAAAGAGACTGAACAATTCAGCCAGAAGGTAAGAGAAAGAACGACATGGGGAGACAAGTTTTGGTGAACAAGGCCCGCACTTTATTTTCCAAAGTAGTTTTTATACCTTAAGTTGTGCATAGAGGATAATGGGGGAAGGGGTGGAGTCATGCAAGGACAGCAGTTCCTGGTCCTAATCGAAGCCAGGCTTTCAAACTTATCATATGCAAAAGTTCACGTGATTTACATCATCTTCTGGCCAGGAGGCCTGTTAACATTTTAAGGAACTTATCTATCTCTAAAGGTGATTATTCCAAAGTCAGGCACCAGCCTCCAAAAAAGCATTGGACAAAGCTACATTCCTATAGGGCAAAGGTGAGGTGGGCTCAATCAAGAAAAGAATTAACTCAAGGGTCCAAGGTTACAAACATTGAGGCTACTACTTACATTTCTACACACCCATTATATCAATCAATACACTGCCAAGGACACAGTAGGTAAGGGGTATGGAGACTTAGCAGCAAACATTGGCCCAATAAGTGAAAAACCCTTCACCAATACAATTTCTAATCAATCTTTTAACTACTCAAAAGAATCTGTGTTTAGACAGTTTAGAACATCTCCTGCTTCTCACAGTTGGGAGGCTCTGAACAATCAATCAATCACATGTGGCCGGAAAAACCTATTCAGGCAGGCTAGAGGACTTCCAAAGGTTGAAAGACTGTCACATCCAGGCATTGTTAACTGGAGCTGTAAGCTAACTCTTTTTTCAGAGAGAGGTAGTGGGGGACAGCCCCCTGTAAAGTCAGAGGTGTAGGTGAGAGCACAAAGCAGAAAGTAGGCAGACTCTGGTTTTGGGGGTAGATGCTCGAGAATTTCCAAGGGGACTCCTGAGGCTCCATCCCGCCTTTGCATATGCCAAGCCTCCTTCCTCATGACCTTTGCCACGGGCGGAGCTCGCTCCCCACAGAAGGGCCTACTGGGGCACGCGGAGGAAACTCTGAGCATTTCCTCTGTGGCAGGCTTTGAGCACTTAGCATATATTATGCCATGTAATCCTCCCAAAAGCCCTGGGAGATTTGCGTCATTAGCCTCCCCGTTTCACAGATGACTAAAGTGAGGTTAAGGAGTCTCCCCAAGGTTACCTGGCTTAAAACCAGCAGAGCTCGGTCCTCGCCTCAGCAACACATGTACTCAAATTGGAACAATACATAGAAGATGAGCGTGGCCCCTGCACAAGGACGGCATGCAAACTGGAGAAGTGCTCCACAGTTTAAACAAACGAGCAAAAAATAAAAGCAGCAGCAAAGAACAAAAACAGACAAACAAAAATGAACAGAGCTCAGATTTTGAACCCGCAGAGCCCACCCCCCGAGCTCACTCTCTAACCCCTATGCTATATCACCGTTGTACCGATGACCTAGAAAACTCCAGACTGACTAAGTCTGAGACAATCACCTCATCTGGCATATCCAGCAAGGCGGAGCGTGGAGAAAAGTACGTAGGACTGTGCCCAGGAAGATGCCTGAGTATTCAGGACATCCGATGCCTCTAAACAAAGAGTTGGGAATTGTTGTGTAAGTTAGCTTATGATTGCTTTTGATTGCTTGTTTCGCCATGCCACTTGGCTTGTGGGATCTTGGTTCCCCAACCAGAGACTGAACCCAAGCCACAACGGTGAAGGCATCAGGAGCATTGAGTCCCAACCACGGAACCACGAGGGAATTTCCAGCTTTTGGTTGTAATGGGAGGGGCCGACATCAAACTTTTGATTGCTGAGGCATCCACTTCAAAGACATCCATCTCTAACAAGCACATTGTGGGCTACAAAATCAGATAAAGGGTCAGGCCACTCCACCCGTGGAGTTCCCCTTTCAGAACGCTCTGGGTAACCTAGCCAACTGACCACTTGAGTGACCCCAATTTTCCCTTCCCTGCTTTATTTCTTTTGTGTTTTAAGTTCACCCAAACCCATGGAATCCCAGGTAACCTCACCCTCACCCCAGTAAAGGCAGAGCCCCAGGTCTGAGTTCGCTGTCTGAGGCCTCAGTGTGTGGCCACTGCAGTGTCATGGACCCTCCAGGACCGTGAGTAGCAAACTTGTCTTTTCAAAGTTCCCTGATGGTTGCTGCCGAGGTGCATAGGAAGAGTCACAATAGCTGGTCCAGCCTCCACACTGGCTTCAACTGGGGAAGACTCAGTGGTGCTCCCAGGAGGAGTGCAACCCAGGGGAGTGCCTGCAGGCGTTCCTAGCTCAGAGCATCAACAGACTGAGACTCACACGAAACAGAGATACAGACCCAGAACTGGAGAAGTATGGAGAGTCTCATGCCTGGATTGTGGAGAGAGCCTTTAGAAATGGGTACATGGTGGAGACTATTTTTCAAGTCCCATGGAAGCCAGGGAGACAGGCTCCACAGAGAAATAACACCAGCATTACCAAGACTAAGCAAGTCCATCGCATGCCGCCTGCAAGTGTGGGTTTCCCAGGTGGCTCAGAGGTAGAGAACCTGCCTGCCAATGCAGGAGCCACAGGAGATCCAGGTTCAATTCCAGAGCAGGGAAGATCCTCTGGAGGAGGAAATGGCCACCCACTCCACTCTTCTGTCCGGGATGCTCCCATGGACAGAGGAGCCCAGCAAGCTGCAGTCTATGGGGTCCCAGAGAGTCAGACACAACGGAAGCAACTGAGCATTTTCCTTGCAAGGGAGGAGATGGACCCTTTCCTGCCACACCTGAAGTCCAGGTACACCTGAAGGCTTAGGGGTAGGGTGGGGAGGAAGTACTTCTAAAAGGACATGGAAACTTCCCTCCAGCCTTTGGGTGTGCCTGCAGGTGCAAACTACAGATTTAGTTTGTGAATCTGGTTGGGCCAAGCCCTAACGGGATTTCATCAGAAGCAGGCAGAATCCTGTCTGAAGGAGCAACAACAGCCTGTGGTATAAGAGCTGGCAGGCAGCAAGCATCCTGTGAGGCTGGCCAAACGCTGCAATGTGCATGGAACCGCTGCAGGAAGAGATGGGAGTGTATATGCGGGAGAGAAATAGCAGGGGTCAGGCCATCATGAGAGGAGACTGGAAATGAGGTCAATGACAAAGCAACATTTGTACCTCGTGAGAATGTAGGGAAACCTGCCGAATACACAGATCTATGCTGTTTAGTGTTCAGAGTCTGGAAGGTTGGAATCCAGGGTGGAATCAGTTATTGAGAGAAGAGACCTTTGCAACAGGGACACCAGTGAGGGGCGCTGGTGACGTGGTGATGGTGACGGTGGGTCCAAGTGAGGCTCTGCCAAGTGAGAGCACCTGTCATGAATTCACAGAGAATCCTTACAAGGAGCCTTCTGGCTGTGGAACTGAGCCATCTCTTGAAGAAATCACAGGTTAAGGGAAGAAGAAACCTGGCCTGTTGAGCTGGATCAGGTAAGGACATCTTGGTTAGGAGAGGCAAAGTTTATTTTGGTGCATTAGTCAGCAGAAGCTAGGTTGTGCTGTGTAACAAGCAAGCCCAAAATCTCAGTGACTTTACACCTGAAAGTTTACTTCTTACTCATGCAAAGTCTAACCCTGGGGGAGGACTCTGTCCCATTCACTTATGGACCTGGCATCTGGGATGTCACCAGTTCCTAAATAAGGGCAAGAAAGTGTAAGTCTCTTGAGCTTCCAGTGGGAAGTGACATCACATTGACTGGTCAGAACTAGTCACATGGCCTCACCAAATGCAAGAGGAGCTAGGAGATGCTGAGGAGCAGACGGAAGGTCTGGTGAGTATCCCTGTCCCTGCTGCACTTAGCAGAGCTGGCATTTGTCATTCAGTGAAATCTCTTGACCCTTGGAGAGCAGTAACTGAAAGCTAAAGGAGTTATTTTCCTGAAAATTTTGCAAGGCATGGAGGGTTAACCTTGTTGCTTGGACACCCCTCTACACAAGATTCACACCTGTGGTGGGGGGTGCGGGTGGGGATGAACACTCTCCCCCAGAGACAAGTGCATATGATGGAATGCAGGGTGCCAGGAGCACAGGCACCATGGTCCCCAGAAGAATGCTGCCAGGCTTCTCAGGGCAGAGGCATAGCATGGCACCAGCAGAAGGTGTACACGTGGGTAACACCTCGTTAGAGTCCCCACTTGGCTGCATTGTGACTGGGGGACTGTTTCAGGAGACTCAGATCCTTCATAAAGCGTGTGCAGGATAAGAGCTGGAGAAAGTGACCTCCTGTTGAGTCGATAAGGCTGGTGACACTCCAATCACCTTGTGCCCGTATGGCACACAGGGAAACAGATTTGAGGAAGTTCACTGACTTTTCAAGGTCACCTGGTTAATGAATGGCAGAGCCTGTTGATCTCCTGGCAGGATTTGAAAGCATGAGATGCACTGCTTGGAAGGCATGAGATGCGTGGGAAAGATGGTGAGCTGGAACCAGGATCCTGGGTCCTGGTTACAGGCCTTGCCATGGCCCTGCTAAGTGGCTCTGGGCACATTTCCTATCTCAGGGCCTTGGAAACCTGGCATTAGAACATGGCCTGCTTCCTCCTCTTCTAGGCCTTCTTGACAAGCTCCTTCACAGGTTGGGGTGTCACTGGACCACTGGGAATGGAAGGATGCTACTGCGTTAGAGCCTGGTGGGGCCCGTCCGCTGTTCCAGCCTGGCCAGCCCCCAGAAGCCACCAGCCTCGGCCCTGGTGTGGGACAGTAGAGGTCAGGGGTCAGAGGCAGCCCGGGCTGCCCCTTCCCTGGGGCCTTGTGTCCACGCCGGTATATCTCTGCCCTGCCGTAGGCCAGACCCCCATCCTGAGTCCTGACAAACAGCCTGATGAGTGAGGGTAGGGAGGCAGCTAGTGGGGGAGAGAGAGTGGAGCCAGGGGGAGGCAGAGGAGAGTCAGGAGGGAGTTTGTGGCCGGATCTCAAGAGTTCTGAGTCCTCTACAGAGGGTCAGTCTAGCTGACCTCTGTCCTTGTCACTGAGCTCCCCCAGAAACTGGACCTCCAACCTTCATGCTGGGATGCAGCTCCCCTCTCCAGCACCCAATTGGCTCAGCAGTAAAGAATCCACCTGCAATACAAGAGACACAACAGATTCAGGTTCGATCCCTGGGTCCGGAAGATCCCTTGGAAAAGGAAATGGCAATCCATTCCAGTATTCTTGCCTGGGAAATTCCATGGACAGAGGAGCCTGGTGGGTTACAGTCCGTGGGATCACAAAGGGTCAGACAAAACCGAGCTACTCAACACACACACACACACACTCCAGCACCCACGCCTCCCCTCCGTTCCTTCCCATCCCTGGCCTGGGACTTCCCTGGTGGTCCAGCGGTTTAGACTGCACTTCCAATGCAAGGGGCATGGGCTCAGTCCTGCTTGGGCAAGATCCCACATGTTGCGTGGCATGGCCGTCCCCAAAAAGAAATCCACCGCCCATCACTGACCTGCATCTTCCCAGTCCTGAGCACAAGTGCATCCTTGGCAGTAAGCCTCCCTCATGCCTGGAACCGGGCACTGCCAGCTTCGTGCTGGCCCCTGACACTGAGCCGCCTCCGTCACCCCTGACACTCAGCACCTCCCACGTCCAACAGTGAGCGTCTCCCTGTCCCCCATCCTTACTCTATCTCCCACACATTGCCTTGCCTTGACTCTGGGCCCTCCCTGTCCTACCCTCTTACCGCTCTGTAGTCTTGGCTCCTCTGGTCAGGTTCATCCAGAAGTTCCTGGATGAACTGACATTCCAGAATGAGCTCATTCAACCACACGTCCCAGACTCCTGAGTCCCTGCATGTATACCCTTTCCCTTCCACCCCACATTCCTCCTTCTCCTGTGTCCCTCACCTTGACTCAGCCCATGGAGCCGCCAAAATTTCAGAAGATTCCAGCACCCAGTAGGGCTATGTTCACCGGGCTGCCGGGGTTACCTTCCCTGGACAATGTGCTGTAACTCCCATCCCCCACAGAGATAGAAGGGTAACTGCCTCCAAGGATTACGATGCCCAAGGTGTAACATTCTCCTTGTGGATTTTTTTTCACTTCTCAGTCTGAAATCCCACCCTGGACAGCAAACAATTGAGCATCCAATCTCAGGCTCCTTTCTCTATGTCTGGGCACAGAGAGGGAAGAAGACGGACGGACAAATTGAGAGAGTAGCGTTGACCCACATACGCTACCGTGTGATAGCTGGTGGGAAGCTGCTGTTTAACAGGGAGCTCAGCTTGGTGCTCTGTGATATCAGACCTTGAGGGGTGGGATACGGTGGGGGTGGGAGGGAAGCTCAAGAAAGAGGGGATATATGTATACATATAGCTTATTCACTGCATTGTACAGCATAAATGGACACAACATTGTAAAGCAATTGCATTCCAATTAAAAAAAAATGTTGGGTCAAAGTAGATTAAAAAAAAAATTAAGGAACACTTTGGGATGACTGAAAAAAATCTCGGGCTCCATTCTTGGGTCAGTTTTCATCTTAGACTCCACCCGCCCCCACGTCTCAGGTTCCTCCTCTGAACTGATTCCCTGCCTCCATCTCCGCCTTCGGTTGGGTGTGCCCTACCCCATTCTCACACACACTAATGGAGAAGGAAATGCTTCTCTAGTAAAGAAAAGTCAGCACGGCTGACCAAAGAAGTTCCCTTTCCGCTTTCTAACATCAAACACTGAGATCTTTATTTCAACCCTTCCCTTACTGTGGAGGCCTGGAGATCCGAGACCGCTAACGGCACTGCTAACAGCATATTAAAAAGCAAAGACATCACTTTGCTGACAAAGGTCTGTATAGTCAAAGCTATGGTTTTTCCGATAGTCATATTTATGTGAGAGTTGGACCATAAAGAAGCCTGAGCACCGAAGAATTGATGCTTTCTAACTGTGCTGCTGGAGAAGACCCTTGAGAGTCCCTTGGACTGCAAGGAGATCCAACCAGTCTATCCTAAAGGAAATAAACCCTGAATATTCATTGAAAGGACTGATGCTGAAGCTGAAGCTCCAATACTTTCACCACCTGATGTGAAGAGCAGACTCATTAGAAAAGACCCTGATGCTGGGAAAGATTGAAGGCAGGAGGAGAAGGGGAGGACAGAGGATGAGATGGTTGGATGTCATCACTGACTCAGTGACACGAGTTTGAGCAAACTCTGGGAGATGGTGAAGGACAGGGAAGCCTGGTGTGCTATAGTCTATGGGGTCGAAAAACAGTCAGACATGACTGAGCCACTGAACAACAGCTGGGCCCTGAAAATACTTTGCCACATGGCATCACAGGCTTCCTCTGTCACCTGATAAACTGGAGAATGGTTTCTCTTTGTTTTCAGTACCTTTTTTTTTTTTCCTGTGGGACCAACATTGACTTTCTCTGGATGCCATAAGCCTCATATTTGCTAATTGAAGGGTGGAGAATGTTTGCAGAATTTTTGAGTGATTTCCAGCTCTGATGATCTGAGATTTGCCTGTAAATCATGAAAGTGAGCCTGAGGCCCAGGAGACATCAGGCTTTCAGGAAATCGAGACTATAAACTTGACTTTCAGTCCAATAAGCTGACGCCACCAGGCAGAGGTTCTTAGCGGTGAGCAGACCAGGCTGACTTCTTTAAAAAACCACACTGGGAGAAGAACAGGAAGAAGAAAAGAAAATAAACATTCACTGAATACCACTTCTATGCCAAAGGATATTCAGGGGTGTATATGTATTATCCCATAGCTTTTTTTAAACACTGAGATTTTATTCACACATTAGTAGTATTCAACTCTTTAAACTGTAGAGTTCAGTGGTTTTAGTATAAAGTTGCTCAACAATTACCATTATTTAATTCCGGAATGTTTTTGTCCCTCCAAAAAAATCACTCCACATTCAATAATACATACACTCTCTGTTCCCAGCTCTTGGCAACCACTAATCTATTTTCTGTCTCTATTGATTTTTCCCTGCTGGACATTTCACATGCAATGTGGAGCATTTTTTAATGGGCTTCTTTCACTCAGCATAATATTTTCCAGATTTATCTATGCTGTAACAGCTATCAGTACTTTATTCCTTTTTATGGCTAAATACTAACTATTGAATGGATAGACTACATTTTGTTTCCTCACCTGGTGGACATTTGGTTTGTCTCTACTTTCTGGCTAATGTGAATGATGAGTCTATCAATACTTGTGTACAAGTTTCTGTTTTGAAGCATATGTTTTCAATTCTCTTGGTTAGTTTCCCTGAGTAGAAAACTGCAGGGTAATATGTTAACTCTATGTCTGATTTTTGAGAAAGTGCCAAACTGTTTTCGAAAGTAGCCGCGCCATTTTACCGGCAATATACGAGGGTTCCGGTTTCTCCATATTCTCACCAACACTGGCAGTCATCTGCTTTTTTGATTGTGGCCATCCTTGTGTGTCCAAAGTGATACATCATTTTGGTTTTGATTTGCATTTCTCTAATGACTAATGGTGTTGAGCATGTTTTAATGAGCTCGTTGAATTGTTATATGTTTCTTTTTACCTCTTTGAAAGTCATGCTCTTCTAATCCATCCTGCCAAACTCAGCCTTTTACAGGGTTCAATCATCTGCATTTAATGTAATTACTGATGAGACACGATTTAAATATGCCGTGTAGTTATTTGTTTTATATATGTTTTACATCTTTTTTATTCTATTCCTCCATACTTTCTTTTAAGTGGATTTTTTCTAGTGCACCTTTCTTGTCTTTTTTTTTTTTTTTCTTTTCACTATTCTTTTAAACATTTATTTTCTGCCAGGCTCTTCTGTTCATGCGATTCTCCAGGCAAGAATACTGGAGTGGGTTGCCATTCCCTTCTCCAGAGGATCTTCCTGACCCAGGGATTGAACCCAGGCCCCATTTGGTTAAGTGATTTACACAAGATGTTCATCAGGCAGTGTGAGGCACTAGATTCAAACCCGAAGCCATGCTCTTTCCTGAAACTTTCATGGGTGTTCTTCTTCCATGCTCACTGGGAATCCTGGTTTAACCCAGCATAGAAGCCCTCCCTACCAAGTTTGAGAATGAAACTCCTCGTTGGTGGCAGGTACCTGGAAGAAGGTAGTTAAAGTCAAAGCTGATTCTAAGGAATCTCAAGAATGGAGGAAGGAAGGCTTGGGCCATGTATGATAAGTAGGGGACAGTTATCTTTGTGTAATTGGGAGGGGAATTACGGAATTAAGGATGAGGGAAACTTCAAGGACATCGCAAGTGACTCCAGCCCATTTCATTTTAATGTTTATTTATTTATTTGGCTGTGTTAGGTCTTGGCTGCTCCGTGTGGCATCTGTACTACAGTGGGCTGGCTCTTGAGTTGTGGCCCGTGGGCTTAGCTGCCCCATGCATGGCCTGTGGGATCCTATTTCCCCAACTAGGGATCAAACCCACATCCCCTGCATTGAAAGATGAATTCTCAACCACTGGACCACCAGGGAAATCCTCCAGCCCACTTTAAAAGCCATCATCTGTGAGACCCTCACTACAGATACCTGGCCCGATGACAAGCACTTGAGCTATAGTAGATCTGTGAAACAGCACAAGGGATCTTAAAGTGGCATAGGATTCCAGAGTCTAAGGCCTTTATTTCTAGGATCAACCGATCTGTCTTTACTGAGTCCTTTCCGTACAGTCCTTGACAGATGGTCACCTTCAATGATGGGGGGCTCACTACCTTTCAGGGCAACACACTCCATCTCCAGGCTCCTCTGCTTGTCAGATTAACAGCCCAGCTCAGCAGGGCAGTGTCTTCAGCGCCTAGAGGTTTAGTTCTTGACCTCACCCTTCTGATCTGTGTGACTTTGCCAAGTCACTTCCTTTATCTGAACCCGTTTGCTCATCTGAAATACGGCGACAGGAATGCCTGCTTGGCAAGGCTGTTGGAGGACAGATAACATAAAGCAATTCAGCGTACTTGGCGGAAGGCTCAGTAACAGCAGTGACTGCTGAAGTTCTTCCATATGAGGGACTGAAGTCTGTGTCTTGGCCATTTCCACCCATTCTTCCTAAATCTGTTTGTTCAGTTCACTCTCTCATTTCCCCAGCTCACACTTTCAGACCATCATATAAGCAATTACTTTGCTTCTTTTTCTTTATGCTGAGTTACTCTACTATTGAAACTGCTACCCAGACATACAGTCTTGGCTCCTTCCATCACCCTCTTTCCTCTCCTTAAGAGATAAGACCTACTATCCCTCACACTCACAGTGTAGGAAGGTCTAAAGGCTCTGCTGACAAGCAGAGAAAGAAAAGTGAGTCTCTTACCCACTCATTCCAAAGCTTGTTCCTCTAGTAGTGCAGTCCAAGGCACCTTCACTTTTCTCCTGCTTATGTCACGTGGTAGACTACCCAAGTCCTGTTGTTTGCACTTAAATCTGTGAAGTACAAGGTCAGTATCTTTCCCACCCCTGTAAAAATACATCTTGTTAGAGTTAGCATATGTCCCAGGCTGTTGGGGTCCTGATTTTTCACATCCACCTCAAAGCCTATTAGTGGGCAAATAGAGTGGGAATAAATCCAACTATATCTTCTGACTTCTCCCCAGTCTCTCCATAGCCTTCCACTCACCGACTGCAGGTGTCCTGGGTAGATGAGCAACCAAGGCTATTTCAACAAGATGCAAGACCAGAAGATGCTGAATTTAAGTCCACGAGTATGCATTGGTCACCTTGTATGTAGCAGGCACTTGCAGACCCCCAGCTCACGTGACCCTCAAAACAGCCCTCAGTAGAGGACATCTTAAACCCATTGACAGATGGGAGTCCACAAAGTCAAGGGATGGGCAAAAAAAATCATGCAGCTGTAGGGCTGGGGGACACATCTGGGTTTAAGTGACTGCAGAAGCTTTTCCCTATATTGTCCATGTTCCTCATTTTGCTAGTGGGGTTTATGAGTATTTTCCAAACTTCAAAGTGAGTAGGAATCAACTGGAAAATTTGTTAAAAATAACATCCACCCTCACTCCCCAAATTTTAATTCACCAGGTCCATAGTGAGGTTTGGACACTGATTGACACATGCACACTGCTACATATGAAATAGATAACTAAGAAGGACTTACCATACAGCACAGGGAACTCTACTCAGTACTCTGTAGTGGCCTATGTAGAAAAAGAATCTTTAAAAAAGTGGATATATGTATACACATAACTGATTCACAGTGCTAGACAACAGGAACTAACACAACATTGTAAGCTAACTACACTCCAATAAAAAAAAAAAAGAAGTGCTAGATAATTCTGTGGCTAGTGGTTCATATGCAGCAGCCTGTCCCAGCTTTTTCATTTTCATTTACCACTCAGTCGCGTCTGACTCTTTGCAGCCCCAAGGACAATAGCCTGCCAAGCTCTTCTGTCCGTGGAATTTTTCCAGCCAAGAATACTGGAGTGGATTGTCATTTCCTACTCCAGGGGATCTTCCTGACCCAGAGATCAAACCTGTGTTTCTTACATTGCCTGCATTGGCAGGTGAGTTCTTTACTGCTACTGCCACAATACTGGTTCTCAAAGCCAATTCTCTAGCACTGCCTGGTGGCACTTAGGGCTTCCCTAGGGGCTCAGATGGTAAAGAATCTGCCTGCAATACAGGGGACCTGCGTTTGATCCCTGGGTCAGGAAGTTCCCTTGGAGAAGGAAATGGCAACACTGCAGTATTCTTGCCCGGGAAATCCCATGGACAGAAGAGCCTGGTGGGCTACAGTCCATGGGGTCACAGTGGACTTGCAGCATTTGGGCTGCTTCCTGCCCCGGGGTCAGCACAAATATCGGGGCCAGCCAGCCTCTCCTGGAGGGGGATAGAGGGACCGTCAGAACCCTCCTCAGTCACTGTCTCTTGTTTCCTCCATGGGATTTTTCTGCCTGGACTCTAAACACTGCCTCTTTCTGTGATTCTTTGATTCGCTCTCCAGATCTGGCCAGAGAAAATGGGAAAACCCAGGCATGGATGTTGCAATAGCATATTATTTAACATGACTGGAGTGCTCCCTGCACCCTGAAATCGCCCACGATAGAAAATGAGACATTCCTGGGCCTCCTGCCAGGCCTTGTCCTCAACCCCGAGCATTTACGTGAGAAGCAAGCGGCTCTTTGCCCTCCCTGGCCCAACTAGCTGCTTCCTTCTCACCCCTGCCCCACAGCACCAAGATGCTGAGGCTTCAAACGTTAGCATTTCAAGAAGGTTGCTTCATAGGCTGGCATCTCATGCACTTCCCTATCTTCACCTGCTATCCTGCAGACTTGTTCCTTAAAGGAACCCCTTTTGGTCACAAGATAAAAAGAGAAAACTGCTTCTTCCTTCCTTTCTGGATATGAGTAATGATTGACTTTTTCTCGTGGTCACTATGTGGTGATGGTTTCTGAGGAAAGGATCTAAATTTATTAAATTCCTGAGCTTTCTGACTGCATCCTGTGTACTCTCTATGGCAGAAAAATTTCAGAGGGACTGGGTTAAAGTGCCTGTGTGACTCTGAACAAGATACCTAACCCCTCTGAGATCCATTTCCTTTATCAGTAAAATCCATGTTTTACCAAGAGTCCTGTCTCTTGGTTAAGAGAGCTGAATGAACTGGTTGTTCAAAGGGCTCAGCAAAGTTGCTGGTGCATAGTAGGGGCTCTGTGTACCCTTGTTCATTGTCATCATTCTGTACATCTTGTTATACAGTGAGGTCCCCAGAGAAGCAGCATCTGCATCACCTGAGATCCTGTTAGAAATGCAAGAGTTCAGGCTTCCCGGGTGGCTCAGTGGTAAAGAATCCACCTGCCAATGCAGGAGACACAGGTTTGATCCCTGGTCGGGAAAGATCCCGCATGCCGCAGGGCAACTAAGCCCATGTGCCACCATTACTGAATCAGTGCTCTAGGTCCCAGGAAGCACAACTACTGAGTCCGTGCACCGAAAATATTGAAGCTTGCAAGACCTAGAGTCTGTGTTCCACAACAAGAGAAGTCTCCACAATGAGAAGCCTGAGCACTGCAACCAGAGAGTATCCCCGACTTGTGGCAACAAGAGAAAAGCCTGTGCAGCAACAAAGACCCCAAACAATCAAAAATAAACAAATAAAATTATTTTTTTTAATAAATGCAAGATCTTACGCCCCACCTCCGACCTATCCAATCAGAATTTGCTTTTAACATTATTTTCCTGGGGATTCGAATTATATTAAACTTTGAGAAGCAGTGCTGAGCTCATTATGCAGCAAGGTGGAGAGCCTGGGAGTGGGCACAGCAACAGCTTTCTATCCAACTCTTTCATTTTTTTTTTTTGGACTGCTCACCATCTCTCCCAAAGGGTGCCTAATTCATCTTGCATCTTCCTGGGGTAGTGATCTCACTTAAAAAGAACTGTGGTCTCATCACTCTCTTGTGAATTGAGGACTTCCTGTTGCCTAAAAGATAAAGGACTAAACTCCTTGGAATGGCATCCGAGAACTTTCCCAGTCTTGCTCTGGCTGTCATAGACAATGTCCGCCCTTTTCCAAAGGCAGTCCTCATTTGCAGGTCTCAACTTTTAATTCCAGAAATGATTGCTTCCCCAAGGGGCCCTGTCCTTTCATCACCTTTTCCAGCTTAGACTCTAGCTCTACTTTCTGGAATGTTCTCTGTCTCCCAAACCCTGCTCAGCCTTTAAGGCTCAGCTTCATTGCCATTGTCAGAATACGTACAGATCGAGCTATTGATGGATGAGCATCTCAGAGTCAAGAACTTGGCTTCTTCCTTGGCCCACCAACAACTCCCCAGATCTCTTTGGATAAGTTACCTGAACTTTGAATTTTGGGTATTCCCATCAAGCCTACCTGGGTAAAGGAGACAATAAAAGTCTCAACTTCAAAGTACTGTTATGAGGATTCTTTGGGGTTATTGCGTTTAGCACAGTGACTGTAAATGAGTGACAGAATTTAGCCAAACTCACTATAGAGTAAATCTACGTCAATGTAAATTCCATAGACAGCAGCACCTGTGTTTGTGCCATTCACCATTTTCATCCCAATATCTGGTCCAGTTTCTGATACACAGCATATTCTCAAATAAATATTTGGTAAATAAATGAATGCCTAAAAAGTGTTACAGAAGTCATAAAGCGCTGTGCAAATAAAAGCTTACTATATTGTTTGGTTTTATTTTAAAGATCAGAGTTTAGATGCCCTGAGGGAAAAACTGAGATCATAAATGTATTACTATTGCAATTGCTGACTTATCGCTGACTGCCAGCCCCATGGGAGCCAGCTATGACTTCCTCACACATGATTCAAAGAATATACGCTGTGGGTTTTTTCTCCCATTATTTCAACACTTGTCCAGTCTGTTTACCATCACCATAACAACCTGCACCCCCATACCTAATAACATAATTTTGAGCCACACTTTTCTCTAGAGCTTCTGGCATCACCAAATAGGCTGTAAAAACTCCTACACTTAGTCCATGTTCCACTTCTAGGAGTCTGTGTCTGTCCATGATTACCCATCAATCTCGGGACTTCCCCAGAAATCCAGTGGTTAAGACTCCATGCTTCCACTGGAGGGGGTGTGAGTTGATCTCTGGTCAGGGAACTAAGATCCCACATGGCCACATGTGGCCAAAAGGGAAAAAAAAGATCAACTCTCAATCTCAAAAATACTCGAAAGACTGAAAACACCTATGTGCTAATATATACAAAATAGATAACCAACAAGGACCTACTGTATAGCACAGGGAATTATAGTCAATATTTTGTAATAACCTATAAGGAAAAAACGAACATATATCAGAGTCTTGTATGTATGTATATATAGGCTTCCCTGAATGGCTCAGCAGGTAAAAGCATCTGCCTGCAATGCAGGAGACACAAGTTCGATTCCTGGGTTGGGAAGATCCCTTAGAGAAGGAAATGGAAAACTACTCCAGTATTCTTGCCTGAAAAATCCCATGGACAGAGGAGTCTAGCGGGGTACAGTCTGAAGGACAGCAAAGAGTCGGATGTGACTGAGTGATTATATACATGTACACACATATGTATATGAACCGCTTTGCTGTACACCTGAAACTAACAAAGCGTCGTAAACCAGCTATACTCCAATTTTTAAAATGCCCAGGAGAGATATCTTTTCTAAGAAACAATACGAGAGGTCCTGGTAGGATACAGTCCAAACACCTGGCTATGAGATCTGGGAGAAGACGAGCTCCAAAATGGAGCTCTTAGTTAGGAGGTAAGGACCACAGAAAAGGTTCATTAGGCCATGGGGCCTGCACTTGCCCAGAATGACCATTATTACCTGTTTTCCAGGCCCTCTGAGCTGACTCTCACCCCTCACACTCTGCCTTCTTTGAAAGAAAGTGTTAGTCGTTCAGTCGTGTCTGACTCTTTGCAACCTCTTGGACTGTAGCCCACCAGGCTCCTCTGTCCATGGGATACTCCAGGCAAGAATACTGGAGTGGGTTGCCATTTTCTCCTCCAGGGGCTTCTGACCCAGGGATCGAACCCAGGTCTCCTGCATTAGAGGCAGATTCTTTATGATCTGAGCCACTGTGTCTCTTTCAATTGCAGGTACTCAGGCTAAAGAGGTTGGAGATGACCTCTAAGCTACATTTCATTAAATGGCAGGACTGTCTTCAGTTTCTGTTAAATGGTGAATTCTGAGTCAGTAGATTTATGCTTGGGCCTGAGATTCTGCATTCCTAATAATACAGGTAATTATTCATTTATAATTAATAAACTAATATTTATTATTAGGTAATAAAAAGTTTCTTGGTATGTGGGCCACAGTTTGAGTAACAAGGGGCTACTCCATCTTTGGACTATGGATCCCATCATTCTGGAACCTCAGAAATCCAGTCCTCAACTATATACTTAATATTTTTTTTCTTATCAGTTTGTTTGTTGGTTATATCTCTATAGAGCTGGAAAAGATCGATTATACATATGGAAAAATACATTAGAACTATGGAAAGTTTAATTCAGATTAGCAATTGACACCACAAATTAATAGATATTAAGTATTTTGGGTTTGTTTTTCAACTTTTTTTTTTCTTTTCTCCTCATCGTGTGGCATGTGGCATCTTAGTTTTCCAACCAGGCATTGTTCCTATGGCCTCTGTAATGGAAACACAGAGTTTCTTAACCACTGGACCACCAGGAAAGTCTATTTATTGATTATTTAGGATGTAGAATAAAAAAGGAGTTCTAATTACAGAGCACACTGAATACTTACTATCTTAGTTTTTGAGATTTCTTAGTCCTTTTCATAGAAATAGAGTTTTGTTTTGTTTTTTTAAACACAGCTTATACAGTATTTTGTTTGTTATTTTTAAGTTCTTCTCTCTCTCTCTTTTTAAAGTCTGCAGTGGAGCTGGAAATCTGTATTTTTATAATAATAATTGTTATTCTATTTGGGAGGGGTCACTGCAGGGCATGTGGGATCTTAGTTCCCTGACCAGAGGTTGAACCTGTGCCCTCTGCAGTGTGAGAGTGGAGTCTTAACCACTGGACCACAGGGGAATTCCCAATTATCCTTCTCTTTTAATGCTGTTTTACTGCTAATATTGTGTTCATAATCTAAGGGATCTTCCTTTAGACAGCAAGTAGGATGAATGATGACTTGACTAACTGGCAGTAAAGTTGATGATAGTTTACTAAAACAATAACAAAACATTTGTTGAGTATTTATTAGGGGCCAGGCACAATGTTATGTAAGTTACAAGAATTAATCTCATTGAGTCCTCAGAATAACCTCATGTAAAAACTATTATCAATTTCCACTGTAATAATAAGAAAATTGAGGCCAAGAAAAGTTAAGTAAACTTTCTCCTATTCCCTTAGGCTGGACATTTTTTTTTTTTTAACTTAGAAAAGAAATTCAAGAACGTATTTTACTTAAAAAAATTCAGAAAGTACAAGAAATTCAAACACTCTTCGGACATCTGCCCAATCACCACAGACCCTTTTAAGAAACATTAATACACATTTAAAATTAACAAAACAATCTTGTTGTCTTTGTGGACAGATGGCCAGAATTATACATTTTGGAAAAGTAGCATACAATTATGGTAGGATCAGGCTTCCAAAAGCTGCCCCTGTTCTGAACTGAACCAATTTAAAACAAGACAAAAGAGCCAGAAATGCCTAATCTGGCTTGAGTGAGTGTTAGTCACTCAGTCGTGTCTGACTCTTGAGACTCCACGGGAGCCCACCAGGCTCCTCTGTCCATGGGATTCTCCAGGCAAGAATACTAGAGTGGGTTGCCATTCCCTTTTCCAGGGGATCTTCCTGACCCAGGGATCAAACCTGGGTCTCCTGTATTTCAGGCAGATTCTTTACTGTGTGATCCATCAGGGAACATGGGTCTAATCTGACTTTTAGGGACCAAACCAGTCTTTTAGGTATTTGCTTGTCTGGGTCTACAATGTTGTTCGACTGCTTATTTTTCATTTGACACTTTATATTAAAATAAGTAAAATCTTATCCACAGTTTAAAATAGACTAAACCTTCTTTCACAGATATGTTGAACTTGGATTGGGACAATTCTACCAAACAGAATTAAAAAAAAAAAAAAAGGATACTTGGAAAGCATTGCTTCAGCAAGTTATGCCAATATTCCAAATGTTAGCATATTTCATTTTGTGTAGACAATTATACTCACTGGTTATCACCAGTACTCCCATCAGCAAAGTCTTTACGTACTGGGAAACTAGCACAGCTCATGGTAGTGAATACAAGTTTTCCAAAATTCTAAATTTCACTCAGTTTTCCCCAGTTTCATTGAGATATAATTGATACATAGTGGCTTCCCTGGTGGCTCAGATGGTAAAGAATCTGCCTGTAATGCAGGAAACCCGGGTTCAACCCCTGAGTCAGGAAGATCCCTTGGAGAAGGGAATGGCAACACAATATTGCTCTCCAAAATGGCAACTCCAATATTCTTGCCTGAAGAATTCCATGGACAGAGGAACCTGGTGGGCTACAGTTCATGGTGCTGCAAAGAGTCAGACACGACTGAATGACTAACACACAATTGACATATAACCTTGTAATAGTTTAAGTTGTACAAAATAATGGTTTTGTATATGCATATATTGTGAAATGATTACCACAAAATCTAGTTAATATCCATCACCTCACTTAGTCACAAATACTTTTTTTGCTCATGATGAGAACTTTAAAGATGTACTCTTTCAGCAGATTTCAAGTATATCAGACAGTATTGCTGATGATACCCATCACTTCAGCTGAGTGCAGTTCAGTCACTTAGATGTGTCCGACTCTTTGCGACCCCATGGACTGCAGCATGCCAGCCTTCCTTGTCCATCACCAACTCCCAGAGCTTGCTCAAACTCATGTTCATTGAGTCGGTGATGCCATCCAACCATCTAATCCTCTGTCATCCCCTTCTCCTCCTGCCTTCAGTCTTTCCCAGCATCAGGGCCTTTTCCAATGAGTCAGTTCTTTGCATCAGGTGGACAAAGTATTGGAGTTTCAGCTACAGCATCAGTCCTTCCAGTGAATATTCAGGACTGATTTCCTTTAGGATTGACTGGTTGGATCTCCTTGCAGTCCAAGGGACTCTCAAGAGTCTTATCCAACACCGCAGTTCAAAAGGATAAATTCTTCAGTGCTCAGCTTTCTTTATGGTCCAACTCTCACATCCATACATGACTACTGGAAAAACCATAGCTTTGCCTAGATGGACATTTGTGAGCAAAGTAATGTCTCTGCTTTTTAATATGCTGTCTAGGTTGGTCATAACTTTTCTTCCAAGGAGCAAGTGTTCTTTTAATTTCATGGCTGCAGTCACCATCTGCAGTGATTTTGGAGCCCAAGAAAATAAAGTCTCTCACTGTTTCCATTGTTTCTCCACCTATTTGCCATGGAATGATGGAACTGGATGCCATGATCTTAGTTTTTTGACTGTTGAGTTTTAAACCAGCTTTTTCACTCTCCTCTTTCACATTCATCAAGAAGCTCTTTAGTTCTTCTTCACTTTCTGCCATAAGGGTGGCATCATCTGCATATCTGAGGTTATTGATATTTCTCCCAGCAATCTTGATTCCAGCTTGTGCTTCATCCAGCCCAGCATTTCACATGATGTACTCTGCATATAAGCTAAATAAGCAGGGTGACAATACAGCCTTGACATACCCCTTTCCCCATTTGGGACCAGTCTGTTTTTCCATGTCCAGTTCTAACTGTTGCTTCTTGAATTGCATACAGATTTCTCAGGAGGCAGCTCAGGTGGTCTGGTATTCCCATCTCTTGAAGAATTTTCCACAGTATGTTGTGATCCACACAGTTAAAGGCTTTGGCATAGTCAATAAAGCAGAAGTAGATGTTTTTCTGGAACTCTCTTGCTTTTTCGATGATCCAACGAATGTTGGCAATTTGATCTCTGGTTCCTCTACCTTTTCTAAATCCAGCTTGAACATCTGGAAGTTCATGGTTCATGTACTGTTGAAGCTTGGCTTGGATAATTTTGAACATTACTTTGCTAGCGTGTAAGATGAATGCCATTGTGCGGTAGTTTGAGCATTCTTTGGCATTGCCTTTCTTTGGGATTGGAATGAAAACTGACCTTTTCCAGTCCTGTGGCCACTGTTGAGTTTTCCAAATTTGCTGGCATCTTGAGTGCAGCACTTTCACAGCATCATCTTTTAGGGTTTGCAAGAGCTCAACTGGAATTCCCACCACTACATCCCCATAAGTTATCAATCTTAATCTTTTAAAAATTATTTGTTTATTTATTGACTGCCTTGAGTCTTCATCGCTGCATGCAGGCTTTCTGTAGTTGTGGTGAGTGGGGGCTACTCTTCATTTCAGTGTGAAGGCTTCTCATTGCAGTGGCTTCTCTTGTTGCACTGCACAGGCTCTGGAGTATGGGCTCAACAGTGGTGATTGTTGTTGCTTGGTCACTCAGTGGTGTCCAACTCTCTGTGACCCCACGGACTGTAGCCCACCAGGCTCCTCTTTCCATGGGATTTTCCAAGCAAGAATACTGGAGTGGGTTGCCATTTCCATACCCAGGGATTGAACCCCCATCTCCCATGTCTCCTGCATTGCAGGCAGGATTCTTTACCTGGGACACAGCCTTGGTTGCTCTGTGGCACATGAGATCTTCCTGGACCAGGGATCAAACCTATGTCCTCTGGATTGGCAGGCAGATTCTTAACCACTGAACCAACAGGGAAGTCCCAGTCTTATCAATCTTATACCTGTAATTTTGTACCTTTTGACCAGGGTCAACCAGAGACATTTTAACATTTGTTGTATAGCTACTATATGTCAGTCTGGGTACTAGGCATTTCAGCCAGCTTATTTGCTGTTATATGTTCGCATCCTCACTTTACAGATGAAGAACCTGAGTCCCAGAGAGATGTATGGGGTCTTTCAGTCCATGAGCTACAGAAGTGTGGGGCTGAGCTGCATCTGGGGATGCTCTGGCTGCCGTCAAAACCCACCCTCCCAACACTAGGACACAAGTGGGTGTTTGCTCTGTGTATCTACATTTCTGCTTCTACAAGTCAGTCTCCAGGATCTGAAAGTGGATTAGTACCCACTTGCTATAACCCACACAAGTGATGGGCGTTTCTCAAGAAACTGGGCTCCGTGCCATCTTTGTTAGAGTTATGGAAGATGCTCACAATAAATACAGACTTATAACCCCATCCAAGGTCATGACTGAGAATTCGCCAAGTTCTCTTTCCTTTCTGGGCACACAGATGGATTCTATTTCCCAGACCCCTGCGTGGGGCCACAAGACTAGTTCTGGCTGATTGGATGTGAGTGGAAGTGACGCAGTGACCTGTTTGCTGTGGCTCACACCCCACTTCATTCCCTTATTTGTGGAATGGACACAGAAGACTCAGCAAAGGACTCTAACATCAGAGGGAACAGTAGAGCCACTAGATGGGTGTCCCAGAATGACAAGATGAAATAGAGAACTCTCCCCAACGACCCATACTGTGGCATGAAAAACAAACCTTTATCATATTCAGCCATTGACGCTGTAGGGCAGTTTGGTGCAAAGCTTGCCTTCCCTGATGAATACAAAGATCTAACAGATCTCAATAGGAGAAGCCCAGAAATCTGCATTTTTAGAAAGCCTGAAGCTAATTCGGAAAAACTGGAGTTTCAGAAAAGGGTCAGGTCCAAGACACAGGGTGGAAATATATTCGTGTGGCCCAAAGAGTTGTATAAAAGGCAACACATAGCAATAATGTTTTCACATCATCCATGACCTTCATGTTGACCCCAACCACCCCCCCACACCCCACACTCATCCTTTCCCATCTCCTGGAAAATTGAAATCTCAGCCCGCTCTTTGTTTTTTTGACTTGTGGGATTTTAGGTCCCTGACCAGGGCTTCCAGTGAGAGCCTAGAATCCTAACCACTGGGCCACCAGGGAATTCTCTTAGCCGACCCTTTAGAGACTGTCCTGGTAACATGTCTTTCCTTGCTGATGGGAAAAATTTATTTCTGGAAAATGAGTTCAATCTCATAGCACTCTAATAAGATGATTGAAAACAGAAGTCACAGACCTCGATGCAGATCAAGTAAGTACCTAATCTATCAAAACTGCAAAGCTCCGTCGTCTGTACTTGCCTGTATATCATCTTGTCTGTCACTTTGGAGCCAGGAACCAAGCCCTGGGGCGGTGCGGGGGTGGGGGTTAAGTGAAAGTAAATGCTAACAAACCCAGATTGTAGAGAGTAGGAGAGTGCGTGGGGCTCTGGAAGTTGTATTTCAGTGGCCAACAGATGCTTGGAAGCAAATACCTGCCAACCCAAAGGACTGGCTTCCAAGTGACTCTTGTGTTTCTGCCTCCTGTGGGACTCTAGGGCTACAATGGAGTGGTGGTTCCCTCCACCCTCCACACACATCACACACTTAGAACCTCCACCCAGCCCCCTCACCCGAGGCAGAGTGGCCCCTTCCCTCTGCTTTTGGCTGGCCTAGCTATCAGCTGGGTTGAGGATTGTGGGAGGAGAGCTGTTACTATTAATGAGAAATCTGTCTCCCTTGTCATCTTCAAGGAACCTGTAAGGGGCTATTCCTCTGTTACTTACTCACTGTTTCTCTTAGTTGGGTGAATGGCTACTCTGGTGAGTCACCCTTTTTCCAGAACTTCCTAAGACTAGCAGACTCTGGCCGGGAGAGGACAGGGGGTGGGGAAGGGATGGTCCTAAAATCTCAGCATCAAATGGCCGGAACAATCTGTGGATGGGGCAGCCCCGAGGTTACCTTCAAAGCCGAGGCAGGAAATCTGTTGTACCCGGTGTTCTGGACTGGAAGAAACTGGCCCCCTTCCCATTCTGAAGCCAAAGGAATCTGTCTTCAAAGTCACAAGAAGGATGATTCCCTGATCCTGAATCACAAGCACACATCTGTCTTAAACCCCTACCTGTTCCCGGGTAGATGGAGTATGGTGGGTCTTCCTGGCTCAAAAGGAAAGAGACAGATCCCAAGGTAAACCCAACACACCAAAGCAGGACCAATCTCCAAGGTCTGAAAACTCAGAACTGAAGTTGGAAAATCTGGATACTGTATATTACACAGACTTTCTTTGCAGCTGCTATAATGTGGGAATACAACAGGTTGTTGGGGATCCACAGACCCTGACTTACTCATCACTGTAATGCCAAGGGCGTAGTAGGCACTCAATAAACTACTTGCCAAATGAGTGTGTGAGTGAATGAAAGACTCAGTGTCAAGAGATCGGTTTTCTGCAGGTTTTTTATAAAAAACCCAACTTGTTTAAGTCATGTCTGACTCTGTTCAACCCTATGGACTGCAGCCTGCCAGGCTCCTCTATCCATGGGATTCTCCAGGCAAGAACACTGGAGTGGGTTGCCACTTCCTCCTCCAGGGGATCTTCCTGACCCCAGGATCAAACCCACGTCTCTTACATCTAACCTGCTTTGGCAGGTGGGTTCTTTACCACTAGCACACGTGGGAAGCCATCATGAAGAACTATCAGTATCTCCAATATGTAAGAAGATATAGGAACTAAATTACATGAATGCTCAAGGCCCCCCCCAGAGCCCACCCCAGTTTTAGCTAAGTACATGACTCACGAGTATAAAAAGGGGTTATCCCCTACAGATCCAATGATCTGCTGCTGCTGCTAAGTCGCTTCAGTCGTGTCCGACTCTGTGCGACCCCAGAGACAGCAGCCCACCAGGCTTCCCCGTCCCTGGGATTCTCCAGGCAAGAACACTGGAGTGGGTTGCCATTTCCTTCTCCATCCAATGATCTGGTTTGAGGTTAAATTTATTCCTTGTGACCTGATTATTTTAAGTAGTCTCAAGCATCCAGAACTAAGTCAACCAAGCCACATCCAGAAACTGGGAAAAAAAATGGAAAAGTAAATAAATAGATATGTGTACTGGATGAAAGGTTGCTGTGGCCTTGAAGCTTACATTATAAAATCAAAAAGAGAAAAAAAAGCTAGGACTCCAATTGAAGCCACATTTCTGAGGTTGGGTGTAATAAACAAAGCATAAGATAGGGCACTCTACACTTATTCCTCCAGCCTCTGTTCCCAATGGTAGAGTCTAATTCCTTTTACTATGTATGTCTCCATCTCCAATACTGAATATGTTGAAAGAATTATCAATGCTTCTATGGTTCTGAGGTTCCTATCATTGAAATGGCATTGACATTGGGCTGTATAGGGGTCAGTTAAGGGCTGTAGAGTGTCTTGGGAGGAAGGGTGACAGGGCAGGAAGCTGTGGAACTAGCATTCAAGCAGTCCTGGGACCGTACCTCAAATATGTCACTGATCACAGTATGGGGTCGCAAAGAGTCAGACACGACTGAACTGAACAGTATTTTTAACAATAGCAGTATATTTAATATGGGTATCGCAAGGATTAAATGAAATATCCTACATACCATGCCTCACACCTGAGACATAGATAGATAAATTTTAGTCCTGCTCTCTTCTCTTTGCATCGGAAAGCTTCCACATGTCTGTTTTTCTCTCTTCTCTTCATCCTTTATCTAATATTTCACCTCCCTTTCCAGAGGCCAGCACAGTGGTGGATATCTTGTAGATACTCACTAAAGGAACATTTGATTCAAATGCATCTGATTGAATTCAAGCCAATGAAGTACTTTTCCTGGTGTGTTTTCTCCTCCTGAAGCCTTGGTGCTGATCATCTGTGGTTCAGGTCAGTTCAGTGTTTACAAGCCCTGGACCAGGGACTCAGAGTACAGAAAATGGTTGGTCCCACCTGATTACTGACAGTCTGGAGAAGGGTTTAGGGGAGGAAAGAGATGCCCAAGCAGATCTTCTTGGAGTTTTATGTGCCATGACCTTCCTTTTTGCAATGGATGTAATTCCCTAGCATGCTTCATCCAACTCTATTGACCACTGCACGTGGATAGGAGATTTCCCTACCAAACACATCTTGCCTAGGTAATAGGTACTAATGAATTTGTCTTATTCTTTCTCTCATTGTTGCCTCCCAACACACACACACACACACACACACACACACACACACAAAAGGTGACAGTTGCCCTAAAACAGATACTTCAGGTGTCTGACCCTGGATCTATCTGCCCCTCCCAAACTGTGCAGACTTGAACAATATCAATAAGAAATACCCTTTCTGAGCCAGCTTCACTTTCATAGTATGCGAATTGGATTTCATGCAGGTATTGGAAGGAGTCAAGAAAATAAATTGTGTTCATTTCTTTGCTATCTTGTGTATAGTTGAATCTCTCAGCCATGTACCCAGCCCTGGAACTGAGTCTAACTCATTCACTCTCAGCCCGTGGGATAGGGATCCTGGTCTTGAAAAGACCTCCAGCCGGATTGGTGCTGACAGGCTCACACTGTCCTAGGAGGGTGCCGTGCCGTGTCCCCTCCTCTGAACCAGAATCCATTCAGCTACCCAACACAGGGGCTGCCCCGGCTGCACGATGCCCTCCCTTTCAGGCTGGTCCAGAGACCGCTGGCTTCCGAACCTGTGGTTCTCTTCTTGCCTCATAGGCTCTCCTGGCTTCCTGCTCTCTCCCTTGGCTTCCCGGCTGACTTAGAGATCTTGTTCAGACTTCAGCAGCATGTCTCCCAGTGTACTGGACACGCAGCTAGGATGTCATCATCTACCTCCACCACACACTAACTATGAGACTTTGGTTCTCTCTCTCTCTTTCACACACACACACACACATTCCACCCTGGAACTCTGCTTCCTCCTCTGTAAAGGAGCTGGTGCTAACATTCAAACAGTACTATTTTAGTAAAGCATCATGCTCTTGTTCTACAATCAGATCCCCTTGGGCACATGGCACACTGCTGGCTGGGTTGGGTTGGGGTTGCCACCAGAGGGATGCAAAAATCCAGCCAGGGATGTCCCCTGGGAAGGTCATGGACCAGTGCGGTAGGACTTTATCTTCTCAGGTCATGTATGACGAATGTCCATGACTAGATTCCCTGCAGGAGAAGACCCAGGGGGACAAAGTGAGGCAATAACAGGGCCAGACATATCCATGCACTCATCATCCCAGCCCACAGAGCCAGTAACTGAGGGGCTATCAGCCTCCCTGAAGGTCCTTGTCCTCAAGAATTACCAAGGAATCTGGAGCCAGGCGACCACAGCCGAAGTCTGATTCCTCTGCCCAAGCCCTGCCCAGCTCCCCCCGGGGGCCCTGTTTCCCAAGGGCCTGGAGGCGGACACAGTTGCACCCCTGTCCGTGGGCCCCTCTGGCTCCATGCGCTGCAAGCAGATGCTCCAGAGGCCCTGAGAACCCCCTTGCCTGCCCCCAGGAAC
Source organism: Bos mutus (assembly GCF_027580195.1). Lineage (NCBI taxonomy): Eukaryota > Metazoa > Chordata > Mammalia > Artiodactyla > Bovidae > Bos > Bos mutus. The sequence continues at coordinate 46,187,738 of NC_091635.1, forward strand.
CCCACAGGCAGCAGGGGAAAAAAAGCAAGCAAGCAAGAAAAGAAAGCTTGGAATTTCCTCCCAGACTCTGAAATTGGGAAATTCCCAGTTATGTTGATTGTCTCCATAAGGCAAACAAAACCCCACTGACAGGCCTGTCCTCCCAGCCCTGAGGGCAGGTCACTGCTGCGGGTGGGGAGGGCCTCTTTCCAGCAGTTAGTTCGGTGAGTCACATCTCCCTCTACCCAGCTTGCATCCTTCCTGCTGGTACTTTGGGACTTCTCCACCAGTGCCCCTCTCCTGCCCCCTCCCCCACCTTCCCCAGGGAGACAGGAAGCCACCCCGGGTACTCTGATGGTCTGGACACTTGTTAGAATCAAAGGAAGGCAGAAATGACTTCCAATCATCAGCAGCCTTTGTCTCCATACCCCTGAAATGGGGCCAGGGGTGACCTCCCAGAATTATGGTAAGTAAGTAAGTGTTAATCGCTCCATCGTGCCTGACTCTTTGCGACCCCCTGGACTGCAGCCCACCAGGCTCCTCTGTCCATGAGATTTTCCAGGCAAGGATACTGGAGTGGGTTGCCATTTCCTTCTCCAGGGGATCTTCCCGACCCAGGGATCAAACCGGGATCTCCTGCACTGCAATCAGATTCTTTTTGTAAAGATGGGGCTCCACATAATGTGTTAGTTTAAGTCTTTATATCACATTATTAGTAAATTTTGTTCTTAACGTTATTATGGTGACAGTGAATAAAACAGTATGGAGCAGGAGGTTTGGGGAATGAGGTTGACTCATTTCCCAAATGAGTGAACTCAAACTTGCTGGAGGCAGCAGACTGTCTTACCCACTGAGGCGGCACCAGACCATGTGGGCAAACAGCTCAGGTCTACACCCCTAACCTGTGGGGGCTGCCTCCCAGTTCTGCCTCTCCAGCGATGGTTAGCCTCTCTGGGCCTCCTCCTCCCCACGTGTTAACCGGCGATGATTAGACTGCCACGTTTAAAGGAGCTGAGGCCTGTCAGGCGCCCACCTCTGTGCCTGGCAGGTGGGGTCTCTACCCTGGACACTGACCCCATGCTCCACTCACTTCTCAACACACTTTCATCATCTCCTCTGCCCACCACTAGCACATCTCATCTGGTTTTCTGAGAAGTTTCCCTTCTCTTTTGTGAAATGGGCAGCAAATAGAAACGGCCTTGCCCTCCTAAGAGGAAGTCCTCCAGCCCCAGGGCCTTCCCCCAGCTCCACGTGAGGGCCTTTGCTGAGCCACCCGGAGGGCCTCCAGCAAGTTCTTCTTGGGAACAGCAGTCAATTCCCTCTTCCCCAGTCTCCCAGGATCTGCCCAGAGCCGCAGATGGGCAGAATAGGAGTGAGCCAGCTCTTTCTTGGGGCTTCCTCATCACCCACTATCGTGTCCTTGGCACTCTAAGAACACCCGGCCTCAGCCCACTTTCCCCAGAACTCTGTCCGGGCCGTTTGCCCTGGCACGGCCCGTACCATCTGGCTGTCCCTGAGCAGCCCTCAGCGAAATGTGTCGGTCCTCCTTGTTAGATCTCAGCTCCACAGAGCCCCACAGTGTGTTAATAAGTGAAGATCACTCTGTGAACTGCCCCATGGTGACAAATGCATAAGATGTGAAACCTTAGTCCGCAGTTGTCTGAGACCAGGTATCGAAGCATGGTATAGAAAAGCATTGTCTTGGGGATCTCCCTGGTGGTCCAGCTGTTAAGAATCTGCCTTCCAATGCAGGGGACAAGGGCTGAATCCTTGGTCCAGAACATCACACGTGCTGCGGAGAATCTAAGCCCCTGTACCACAAGTAGTGAGCCTGGCCTCTAGAGCCTGTGCTCTGCAACAAGAGAAGCCATCACACCGCAGCTAGAGAGTAGCGGCCCTTCGCTGCAACTGGAGAAAGCCCGTGTTCAGAAACAAAGACCCACCGAAGCCAATGTGTGTGTGTGTGTGTGTGTGTGTGTGTATATATATATATATATATAAATTAAAAGGAAAGCATTCCCTTTTCTATTATCTTTTTTAATTGAAATAAAATTGATTGACTGTATGTGTTAATTTCGGGAGAAGGCAATGGCAACCCACTCCAGTATTCTTGCTTGGAGAGTCCCATGGGCAGAGGAGCCTGGTGGGCTGCAGTCCATGCGGTCGTGAAGAGTAGGACACTACCGAGTGACTTCCCTTTCACTTTTCACTTTCATGCATTGGAGAAGTAAATGGCAACCCACTCCAGTGTTCTTGCCTGGAGAATCCCAGGGACAGGGGAGCCTGGTGGGCTGCCGTCTATGGGGTCACACAGAGTTAGGCACGACTGAAGTGACTTAGCAGCAGCAGCAGCAGCAGCAGCATGTGTGTTAATTTCAGATGTACAGCACAGTGATTCAGTTTCTTTGCTGATTATACCCCATTATAGGTTATTACAAGATATTGGGTATAATTTCCCGTTTTATACAGTAAATCCTTGTTGCTTACCTATTCTATGTGTGATTGTTTGTATCTGCTAATCCCACACTAATTTGTCCCTCGCTCTCCTCTTTGGTCACCACAGGTTTTTTTTTTTTTTTGTATGTTTTTGTTTGTCTTTGAGTCTGTGTCTGTTTTGTATAGAGATTCATTTGTATTGTACTTTAGATTTCACATCTAAGTGATATAGTATGACACTTGTCTCTTTGTCTGCCTTACTTCACTAAGTATGCATGCTAAGTCACTTCAGTTGTGTCTCACTCTTTGCAACCCCATAGACTGTAGCCCCCCAGGCTCCTCTGTCCATGGGATTCTCCAGGCAAGAATCTGGAGTGGGTTGCCATGACTCCAGGATCTAACCCGTATCTCTTACCTCTCCTGCATTGGCAGGTGGGTTATTTACTACCAGTGCCACCTGGAAAACCCCTCACTAAGAATAACATTCTTTTAATTTTTCTGATTTGAACAAGAAGAAAGTGCTAGTACTTCCCAACGTCCCTTCCTTTCTCTCTCTCTCTTCCATTTTTTCTTCTATAAGAGAGAGTAAATCAAGGACTCAGAAGAGCAGGCAAGCAGTTGCCTCAAGTTCAAATTGAAAAACAATATTTGCTTTGATTGTATACAGTAGATAGCAATAGTATGCAGGTCAAGAAGCAACAGTTAGAACCAGACACGGAACATTGCTGCTGCTGCTAAGTCGCTTCAGTCGTGTCCGACTCTGTGCGACCCCATAGATGGCAGCCCACCAGGCTCCCCCATCCCTGGGATTCTCCAGGCAAGAACACTGGAGTGGGTTGCCATTTCCTTCTCCAATGCATGTAAGTGAAAACTGTGGACTGGTTCAAAATTGGGAAATGAGTATGTAGAGGCTGTATATTGTCACCCTGCTTATTTAATTTATATGCATAGTACACCATGCAAAATGCTGAGCTTGATGAAGCACATGCTGGAATCAAGAATGCCAGGAGAAATATCAATAACCTTAGATATGCAGACGACACCACCCTTATGGCAGAAAGTGAAGAGGAACTAAAGAGCCTCTTGATGAAAGTGAAAGAGGAGAGTGAAAAAGTTGGCTTAAAGCTCAACATTCAAAAAACTAAGATTATGGCACCTGGCCCTATCACTTCATGGCAAATAGGTAGGGAAACAATGAAAATACTGAAAGACTTTATTTTCTTGGGCTCCAAAATCACTGCAGAGGGTGACTCTCACTATGCAATTGAAAGATGGTTACTCCTTGGAAGAAAAGCTATGACAAATCTAGACAGCATATTAAAAAGCAGAGACATTACTTTGCTGACAAAGGTCTGTCTAGTCAAAGCTTTGGTTTTTCCAGTAGTCATGTATGGATGTGAGAGTTGGACCATTAAGAAGGCTGAGAACCCAAGAACTGATACTTTAGAACTGTGGTGTTGGAGAAGACTTTTAAGAGTCCCTTGGACAGTAAGAGATCAAACCATCAGTCCTAAGGAAATCAACCCTGAATATTCATTGGAAGGACTGATGCTGAAAGTGAAGCTCCAATACTTTGGCTACCTGATGCGGAGAACCGATTCTTGGAAAAGACTTTGATTCTGGGAAAGATTGATGACAGGAGGAGTAGAGGGCAACAGAGGATGAGGTGGTTGGATGGTATCACCTACTCAATGGACATGAGCTTGAGTAAACTCCAGGAGATAGTGAAGGACAGGGAAGCCTGGTGTGCTGCAGTCCATGGAGTCACAAAGAGTCGGACACAACTGAGTGACTGAACAACCACAACAAAATTATAAAAAAGACAAGCATACAACAAAACAACAAAGATTAAACCTGAGCTTCACCAAGGTAGGAATCATGCCTGCTTAAGGAGTTAACATAGACCCAGTGTCTGTCTCATGCTAAGTTCTAATTATCTTCATGAATAACAACAACAGACAGCAAGTAATGTTGACTTTAAATGTCTAACAGTTATAAAATGTTTCCTTTCAAAGTGAATTTAAGTTAAAAAATTGAGTTATCTCAAAGAAAATCACCAAGCAAATGAAAGAATGGTGTTACAAAGACTTGTGAAAAATCACAAAGATAGAATCCCAGAACTGGGAATGTACTTTAGCTGAAAGACACACGGTGTAGCAGTGAGAATTCTAGACCCTTCAGACCAGGTGATGGGGAAAGTGTCTGGTTCCCAGACTTTCTTAACATGCCCTCCAGTCTCAGCTCTGAGGGTGAGTTTCACGTATCCTTAGGATGAATTCCACCTATTTCCCCCTGTCTATTCAGTCATTCAGCAAGTAGATATGTTAAAAAAAAAAAAAAAAAAGACTACAAGACCCAAATTTGCTGAGCAGAGAGTCCCATCCAGCACCAAGTCTGAGCTCTGGGAGGTGAGGTTAGGAAGAGAGGAGATGGGGTTGGCAGGCAAAGTCTCTGGCATTACAGATTGCCCAGAGAGTTCTGAGTTCATCAATCAGGTGAGACCAAGTCTGAGTGGAGGTGAGCTCTGGGTGACAGTGGTCAGCTGCTTCTGATGTACATGTGACCCGTCTGAGTCAGAGCATTGCACCGAGACAGGTCTACACCAGTGCTGGAGGCCAGACAGTGAGGTCACCGGTGTGACTTATTCAAATGATGTCATAGAGAGACCACAAGAATAGGAGTCAGGAGCCCTGAACTCTGACTTCAGTTCTGATTTCTGTTAGTTTTAAGACCTTGGGCAAGTCACTCTATACCCCCAGACCTCAACTTTCTCATTTGCAGAAGGGCAGGGATGGGTACTACCTCTTAGCTCATTGGGCTATCGTGAGCATTAGAAGTGAGATTTAAATAAACAACAAGGACTTACTGGATAGCACAGGAAACTGTTTTCAATATCTTGTGATAATCTGTAACAGAAAAGAATCTGAAAAAGAATATATATATATCCCAATTATTTTGCCATACACCTGAAATGAACACAATAGTGTCAATCAACCATAGGTCAGTGGTTAAGAATCCTGCAAAAGCAGGGGGCACAGATTTGATCCCTAGTCTGGAAACTAAGATCCCACATGTGCAGGGCAGCTAAGCCTGCACAACAAGTACTGAGCCCATGCTCTAGAGCCCAGACTACTGAAACCTGTGAGCCCTACAGCCCACGTTTCACATCAAGAGAAGCTATTTCAATGAGATGCCTGTGCACCGCACCTAGAGAATAGGCTGCAACTAGAGAAAGCCCTTGTGCAGCAATGAAGACCCAGTGCAGCCAAATAAGTAAATGAATAATAAAATTATTAAAAAGAAAAACAAGCAAACAAAAAAAAGTTATCCCTGAGCTTCACCAGGGTAGGAACCATGCCTGCTTAATGAGCTCATGTAGACCCAGTGTCTGTCCCTGGTGGCTCAGACAGTAAAGAATCTGCCCTCGGTGCAGGAGACGTGGGTTCAGTCTCTGGGCTGGGAAGATACGCTGGAGAAGAAAACGGCAACCCACTCCAATATTCTTGCCTGGAGAGTTCTATGGACAGAGGCTATAGTCCATGGAGTTGCAAAGAGCCGGACATGACTGAGCCACTAACAGCATCTGTTAGTTCTAATCCTGCTAAGTTCTAATCATCTTCATGAATTAATATGTAAGCTGTCGAGCAGAAATGTCCTATTGAAGACCCTATTCAAGACCCTATTGAAGGGTCTTGAAAATGGTAGGTCTGATGATGCAATCATTCTGTCTAGCACCAGCCATTTTCTGCATTGAGGATGAATCCATGGCAGAACAACAATGAAGGAAGCCAGTTGAGTTAAGTGGTTCCCCATGGATTCCAAGAGACTCAAATATGGACAGATGCCTGGGTCCCAGTTCTGAGGTGCTGCAAAGCACCTGTGTCCTGAGCTCCTCCAAGCTCCAGCTTTGCCAGTTTGCCCCTGAGTTAAGAAGAGCAGAAATGTTCTGGGCTGAATCTCTGACCATGAAGCAGAGAGAAATGGCAACTGGCAAGAGAGAAAGGTCAAACAGTTTATTATTCTCTGGAAACCTGCCCAAGGACCTGTACTAGAGGCAAAAGCTACAGGAAAACATGTGGACTTTCCCAGTTACAATGACTAAGCTGCTCTTGCTTTTCTGCAGCATCTGTGGGCTTGAAAGAGACCCATTTGTTCTCCAGAAAAACAGACCCAGACACATTCCTGCCTTCTGAGCTCCAGCCACCCACGAGGGTGGACCAAGTGGACTGCATTTTGCAAGCTGCTTTGGAGCAGAAAGGATAAATAGCTTCTTTCTTTGAAATGTCTCCTGTGTTCATTTAATAGAACATGATTAAGCATCTTCTTGGTCTAGGTGAATAGGGATCCAGGATCTCAGAGATAAATGAGGGAGACAGGTGAGATCAATAATGCAATAGCGTACATGAACCCTTGTGTGGCGTGAACAGCGATGCTGTAGAAATGTAGAAGAAAGGCCTCTTTTCCAGCCTTGGCTTCCAGGAGGAAAGAGCCTCTGAGCTGGGTTTTGCAGGATGAGTGATGTCCAAAACTCAGCCTCTGTACACCCACACTGAATGGAATCTTGAAGACAGAGTTTGGGGCAAAGTAGAAAAGAATAGCTTTATTGCTTTGCCTGGAAAGGGGGGACACAGTGCACTTATACCCCTCAAAACTGTGAGTCCCAGCCTGGAGGGATTTTGTGAGGAGTTTTATAGCAATGGCTCAAGGGAAGGGTTGCTAGTAAGTAGCAGGGTGTGTTGAAGCCTCTACTCCTTTCATCTGGCCTCAGGTGTTCTCTTGAAGAGTTTCTCTAGTCCCTTTAGTCTGGAATGAAGAATGCTAGATCTTCAGTTTGTTGTGGGTATTACTTTCCTGGTGGCTCAGATGGTAAAGAATCCGGGTGCAATGCAGGAGATCTGGGTTCTATCTCTGGGTTAGGAAGATCCTCTGGAGAAGGGAATGGCAACCCACTCCAATATTCTTGCCCAGGTAATCCCATGGACAGAAGAGCCTGACAGGCCACAGGCCACAGTGTCACAAGGGGTCAAGCTGAGTGACTAACACAGTTCTGTAAAGAGTTCCAAGATATTGTTATATGCGTATCCCTTGGAGTGGAACCAGAACCCAACCCCAAGGCCGCACTATCGTTTCTTGGCTGCTCCTCCCTTGTCTCTGCATCCCTTCTCTTCCCTGATTGGCAACTGTTCAAATCTGCCCTTTGGAACTCAGGGAAGGTCATGGAGGCTGGAGTCTATTCCCTACAAGAAACAAGGGGACATGGAAAGGTTTCTGTGCCCAGGAGCCCCTCAGGGTCCTTCTCAGTTTCATGAGTAGAAGTTGGTCTGTTAATAAAGAAGAGCAAGGTCCTCCAGGAAAAGGAAACAGCTTATACAAAGACCCAGAAGTCTGCCTTGGGTGGAGAGAAAGGAAAGACACAGTCCCTGCAAACCGCTTGGCCTTTCTGGTCCTGTAATAATCATGGTGCCGGAGGTAAGAGAGGACAAATAAAGCTAGAGGGAGCTAGAGGGAGGGGCCAAGCCATCCCCAAACTCCAGGAGTGCACATGGAGAGACTTGGAGTTTATCCTGAGGACAGGTGGGAACCAGAAAGGATTCTCAGCAGGAAAGAGACACAATGGGATGGGCATTTCAAGCTTTTGGCATCAGGGTGGAGGATGGATTAGAGGTGTGAGATTATGGGTTGAGAGCCCAACTGGGAGCCTTGCAGTATCCAGGAAAAGTATTTTAAGAACCCGAAGAAGAGCAATGCCAATGATGATGACGACACAAGAGCTGGACTTGGAGTGTAACGAAGACTGAAGTGCCCAAGGTGACATAGTTTTCTCTTCAATCTGCTGAAGCTCAATTGAACTCCTTGAATCATGTACCATATTTTGTCAATTCCTGGCATCCTAAGCAGCTAGCAAAGCCTTGCACAGAATGTGTGCGTGCATGCTCAGTCGCTCAGTCATGTCCAACTCTCCTTGGACTGTCCAGGGAAAAATACTAGAATGGATTGCCACATCCTACTCCAGGGGATCTTCCAACTCAGGGATTGAACATGTGTCTCCTGCATTGGCAGGCTGATTCTATCACTTCACCACCAGGGAAGCCCTTCCACAGGATAGATCTTTGATAAAATCTTGTTAAAGGTGGTGGTGGTGAGGGTGAATGAGTGAGTGGTGAGTGAGTGAATGAATGAATAAATAAAATCTTTCACTTAACGCCTCTCAAGGTCACTGCTAATCTAATCAATGATGGTGTCACTTCTTGTCTTATTTTCCTTCTAGAGACAGTGGTCACCTTAGAAAGATGAGGGTGAGAGGACACTTCAGTCAGTTAGGATGAGAAAGCCCCTAACTTCTCTCAGAAAGGCCCAACTTGAGTCAATGGAGAGAGAGAGCTCTGGGCAGGAAGCTGGGTCCTGGTCATTGGCCTGACCTTGGCCATCTGCCTATTTGGCTTCCAGGGCCTAGATGGGGAGTTCTCCATGGGGCTCAGGCCTGAGTATTTGGGGAAATGCCAGACAGTGGGAGGTGACCTGAATTTGTGAACTAGTCAATTATTTACTGAATTTCAATACAGGTGAATTTATAAGACTGCTACAGAGGACTAAAGAGGCAACGTTGTTGAAGGTGTTTATTGACATTCAGTCTCCAGATCACGTCCAACTCTTTGTGACCCCTTGGACTGCAGCATACCAGGCTTCCCTGCCCTTCACTACCTCACTGAATTTGCTCAGATTCATATCCATTGAGTCTGTGATGCTATCGGACCATCTCATCCTTTGCCGCCTCCTTTTCCTTTTGCCCTTAGTCTTTCCCAGCATCAGGGTCTTTTCTGGTGAGTTGAGTCTTTGCATCAAATGGCCAAAGTATTGAAGCTTCAGCATCAGTCCTTCCAATGAATATGCAGGGTTGATTTCTTTTAGGATTGACTGGTTTGATCTCCTTACTGTCCAAGGAACTGGAGTCTTCTCCAATTCCACAGTTTGAAGGTGTTTATTATGATGAACTTAATTATTATGAGTTTCTGTGTGAGAACAACACAGCAAAAAAGCCCAGATTTAGAGCTTTGGTTCTGTTGTTTTCTATCTACATGGCCCTGGCTAAGGTGTTTAACTTCTCTGAATCTTAGGCTCTCAGCTGTAAAATGAGATAAAAGAGTTTTTCTAGAGCAGTATGGCAAAAGGCCAGATATGAGATACATTGTGCAGATGAGTTTGCATGCTTGTTCAGTTGTGTCCTTCTCTTTGCAACCCCATGGACTCTAGCCTGCCAGGCTCCTCTGCCCTTGGGATTTTCTAGACAAGAATACTGGAGTTACCACTTCCTCTTCAAGGGATCTTCCCCACCCAGGAAACCAAACTGCATCTCCAATGTCCCCTGCATTGGCAGGCAGGTTCTTTACCACTGAGCCACCTGGGAAGCCCTGAAAATGAGCTTAATCAACTAAAATGCAGCCTATCTCTAAGGGATCGTAATTTTGATTAGAATGATCAGAATGGGAAGGGCAACTTGAAGATGGCTCATCTTTGGGAACAGATCCTTTGGTGGCCTTGGAGAGTTCTCCCTTTTGTGAGTGCAAAGAAGTGTCCCCGTAGCTTTGAGACAGGCGTGGGGATGACCAAAAGGCCCTGCCTCCATGTCCTTCATCAAGGCTTCAAAGAGCTGAAACCATGTCTGCAAAGAGCTTCTGTGGCCAGTGTGTGACCATGTGATAGGACCCCCTCCAAGGAACTTACTCAAGTTTAGAGGTATGAAGTAGAAATGACTGCAAGTGATTTATCCAGAACCTATGCTTAAAGATCTTGCAAGTCATTCACCAGAGGTCCCTGGGGCACCAAGAGCCTTGTGGTAAGGAAAGACTTCTTCCCAGAAAAAGTCATCAGAGACCTAAATTTCAGCCCAAACCCTGGTCACTAGTTTGCAGTGTGAGCAAGCCACTGCTTTCTCTGTGCTTCAGAAGCCTCACTCTGCAAAATGTGGCGTGGGCACCATGATCTCTTTGGTGCCTTCCCATCAGCTTCCCTGGTGGCCCAGACTGTAAAGAAATTGCCCATAGTGCAGGAGACCTGGGTCAGGAAGATGCCCTGGAGAAAGGAATAGCCACCCACTCCAGTATTCTTGCCTGGAGAATTCCATGGACAGAGGAGCCTGGCAGGCTACAGTCCATGGGGTCGCAAAGAGTCAGACACAACTGAGCAACTAACACTAACTAACATACCATTTTCAATGTAGACATGCAGTGCTCATGTCAATCAACCTCTTCCCTACGGCTGTACCCACTGATTCAAGGATGGTCTCTTGAGCTGATAGGGTGTTAGTAACCCTGATCTCTGGTCAACTTAAGAAAAGGTCACAAGCAAAGGTTGAGGATCTAGAGTCAGAGTTGCCTTTTGATTTCTGCAAGAGCCCAGCTAAGAAATGCAGAAGCCCCCAACAAGGCGGCTGCTTATTTAGCAAGATGCAAATAATAGGGAAGAAAAGGACTTTCTGACTTTACTTTTCCTAGAAGGTCTAAAAATGAATATCATCTCTGGAAAAGTCAGTATCATCTTTCTAAATGGGATGTCTGATGTCACTGAAACTGCCATTTGAGATGATGACACATCTGAAGGACACAAAAAATGAAATGAGAGAAAGAAAAATGCAGAACTTGAAAAAACAACTGTAAGAAAATTTGAGCTGCGGAAGCTGATGACCAGAAAGGGAACCAGGGTCTTAATGTTTGGCCCAGAGCAGTGAAGATAAGAATTACATTGCAAAATATATCCGAGAAATGGGGATAAAGAGGATGTGGTTTTGGCCAAGATGTGAGAGCAGACCCTACTGTAGACCACGCTGGTTTCAAATTTGGGTATCCAGACATACTTTCTTGCCAAGATGCCCGGCAAAGCACTACTATCGGAGAGTCCCAAGCTGGGCTGGTTTTAGATGCAGAAGACCTGCTTTCCAATCCCTCTTCCACCACCTTCTTGCACTTGACTTCACAGGTCATGTGACCTCCCTGTATAATGGCATGATGGTATCTGATCTGCTCATTCTTGCAAGTATCAAGTGAAATGATCTGAATGTGGGGCTTGTGGGCAGGAAACCCAGCAGCCATGGGGAATTTCCAGAACTGAGATATAGCCTCCTCCTGCAGCTGCCTCGGAAGTGAAGAAGTAAAGGGACAAATGAAACTCTGAATTACAAAGAATTTCAAAGATTGATCATTTCCCTTCTGCCCATGAGGGCCCACAGTGGCCAAACACTCAGCCAAGGTAATAAAGTGAGCCAGTGGTTGGCGGTAAGGAGGGGAGAGGCAGGGGTGGGGTGGTGTAGACAGGGATGAGTGTACTGGGTGGATGCCCAGTGTAGCTCTGCTGCTGCTGCTACTGCTAAGTCGCTTCAGTCGTGTCCGACTCTTCGTGACCCCATGGACTGCAGCCTACCAGGCTCCTCCATCCATGGGATTTTCTAGGCAAAAGTACTGGAGTAGGGTGCCATTGCCTTCTCTGCCAGTGTAGCTCAGACCAAGTCAAAATGTAGTCAAAACACAGGTTAGGTTTTTTCAAATTTTGACTCTTTCACTGAGCTGAGATCTTACTATTCCCAGGCTCTCCATTCATTCAGCAAATATGTGCCTAATGTAGAGTTCCCGTCCAGCATAGACTAGGCACTTAGTTCTGTGCTTCATCGCTCAGTCATGTCCTACTCTTTGTGACCACATGGACTGTAGCTGGCCATGCTCCTCTGTCCATGGAATTTTCCACTCAAGAATACTGGAGTAAGTTGCCGTTTCCTACTCCAGGGGATCTTCCTGACCCAGGGATGGAACCCTCATCTCCTGCACTGGCAGGTGGATTCTTTACCACTGAGCCACCAGGGAAACCCAGGCATTTAATTATTGCTTGTTGAATGAATGAATGAATAAGTGAGTGAATCCTGGGCTCCGTTCTAAGTGCTAAGATAAAGTCAAAGAAGAATAGGTAGATCTTGCCTATCCTTGCTCAGAGCCCAGTGCAGAAGACAAACATATAAATGACCTTTAATATACAGGGCCCAATCCAGAGTTGTACAAAGGAAAGTGTGTAATGTTTTAAAGGGATAGTGCATCTTAAGGAGTCTGGAAAGGCTTCTTGAAGAAGGCACAACTACCTTTACAAGCAAAGGAAATAATATATTCAAGGGCTATGTTCTGAGAAAGATGAGCCAATTGGTGTCACCACACCCGACAAAGGTCCGTATAGTCAAAATTACAGTTTTTCTAGTAGCTATGTACGGACTTCCCTGGTGGCTCAGACAGTAAAGTGTCTGCCTACAATGCAGGAGACCTGGGTTTGATCCCTGAGTTGAGAAGATCCCCTGGAGAAGGAAATGGCAACCCATTCCTGTATTCTTGCCTGGAAAATCCCATGGACGGAGGATCCTGGTAGGCTACAGTCCATGGGGTTGCAAAGAGTTGGACATGACTGAGCGACTTGACTTTCTTTACTTTCTTTCTTTCTATGCATGGATGTGAGAGTTGAACCATAAAGAAGCTGAGTGCCAAATAATTGATGGTTTTGTACTGTGGTGTTGGAGAAGGCTCTTGAGAGTCCCTTGGACAGTAAGGAGATCAAACCAGTCCATCCTAAAGGAAATCAGTCCTGAATATTCATTGGAAGTACTGATGCTGAAGCTGAAGCTCCAACACTTTGGCCATGTGGTGCGAAAAGCTGACTCATTGGAAAAGACCCTGATGTTGGGAAAGATTGAAGGCAGGAGGAGAAGGGGACGGCAGAGGATGAGAGGTTGGATGGCATCACTGACTCAATGGACATGAGTTTGAGCATGCTCTGGGAGTTGATGATGGACAGGGAAGCCTGGTGTGCTGTAGTCCATAGGGTTGCAAAGAGTTGAATGTGACTGAGCAACTGAACTGAACTGACACCCCAGGGTATTTGAAAGGATTGACGCATGAGATGTGGCCATTCTAGGCCATCAAGTAGACATGCAGAGCTGCTGAAATATTTTTAGCAAATCAGATTGGAGGTTTGGGATAGATACTTTTGACATCAGTACAAAGGATGGACTCGATGGTAGATTTCTTTTGGAAGGAAATCACATTAAATTCTTTTAATAGAATTCGGACTAAGGCAGGGTCATTTGGGACAAAGAAGAGAAGGTGAAGGCAAGAGATGCTTCAGAAGTGCAACAAATGGCAAGCAATGGAATATGACTCGGTGATAAAAAAAGAATGAAAGTTTGCCATTTGCAGCAACAGGACAGAACGGGAGATTATCACACTAGGTGAAGCAAGTCAAAAAGAGAAAGACAAATAGCATATGATATCACTTACAAGTGGAACCTAAAATATGACAAAAGGAACCTATTTATGAAACAGAAAAAGACTCACAGACATAGAGCATAGACTTGTGATTACCAAGGGAGAAGGGAGTGAGGGACAGATTGACCAGGAGTTCAGGATTTAACAGATGCAAACTATGTATATAGAATAGATAAACAACAAGGTCTTACTATATAACACAGGAAACTATGTTCAATTCCCTGAGATAAACCATAGTGGAAAAGAATATTAAAAGAATGTATATATCTGTATAATGGAATCTCTTTGCTGTATAGCAGAAATTAACACAGTCATGTCCAACTCTGCATCCCCAGGGACTGTAGTCCAGCAGGCTCCTCTGTGCTAGGAATTTTCCAGGCAAGGATACTGGAGTGGGTTGCCATTTCTTTTCAACCCAGGGATCAAACCCATGTCTCTTGTGTCTCCTGCATTGGCAGGCAGATTCTTAACCACTACCACCACCTAGACCCCCAATACAAAGTTGTAAATCAACTATATTTCAGGAACAAAATTTTTAAAGGAGTTTTAAAAAGAAGCGCAACAGATGGATCTTAGTGACCGATTGGATATATGAAAAGGAAAAAAACCTAAGGAATCCTAAGGATGGCCTTTGCCCTCTGGCCTGGCCACCTGGCTGAATGGGCATGGGAAAGCTTGGCAGGGGAAGCAGATTGGTGGTTCTGGGGACTGTGGATCAGGACAGATCTGCAGGTCTTCTGCTCAGCATGGCACTCAGCAGAGTAGTCACTCACACAAAGAAATGGCAGCAAGGGATGGGAACTATAAAACTCGTTATCAAAAATTCTCCATAGACTCCCTGCCTGAAGCCATCTCAAATGAACAAACTAAGAGAAAAGGCTGTCCATATTATAGAAACACAGCCTCAACACTGGTCCTTTACCGCATCTGCCAACCAAACTGACTCCCCAAGGTAGGAATTCTGCATCTGCCACAGGGGCTTATTCCATCTTGGTTGAAAAAAGTAAAGGAAAAAAGAAGAGAGGGAGGGAAAGGAGAGAGTCAGGAGTGGGAAGATGAATTTGTTGAAGTTGAGTGGCATCCAGGTAAATGCCAAGTGGGCGGAAAGAAACATAAGTCTAGAGTTTATCTAAAGACTAATTAGCTTGATTATGAAACATAAATGTGGGAGTCCATGGGAAAAAGAGTCCAGACCCTGGGTGATAGATTCCATTCTAAAAGGAGCCAGGCAGATGGGATAAGTGAGTGAAGGCAGTGAGCAATAGATAGAAGAGAGATTGTGGAGCTGTGAGAAAGGGATTCTTTGGTGAATCTGTGAACATAGGCTTTATCCAAAGGCACTGCTGCCTCTCTGCTCTCATGGATCGTGGCCATGTAAGGATGCAGGCTCAGTGCTACTAATTCTGATTTTACCAAGACAGAGCATATATCCAGTTTGTTTGTTTTTTGAATGAGAAACCTCTTCTGCTTTAAACATTAGCAATTAATTTCATTCTTTTGAATCAAGGTACAAGACAAACAGAATGAATCTCCAGCCCAGAACAAGGAGAGGGACCAGCAGGCTTCAAACTCTGATGAAGAGTGAGAATACACCTATGACTCCTTAGAGAAGAACAGGACTTAGGGGCGAACAGAGAGGAAATGCCAGTGAACGCAGTGTCAAAAAAGAAGAAGCAGAGAGTAACACAAGGAGACGAACAGAGCCCCAGACATGAAAGGAGGGCAGGATTTCCTGAAAGAGGGAGTGATAGACGATGATTTCACAAGGGATCAGAGTTGTGAAGAGTTCCTTTAAGTGAGGAGGTAGCTGATGAGACTCTAAGAATTGCAGTTGAGTAACAGATGTAGAAAGTAAAAGGCAACAGTTAAGGAATGAATTGTAGGGACTTCCCTGATAGAAGACTCTGTGCTTCCACTGCAAGGGCAAGGGTTTGATCCCTGGTTGGGGAGCTAAGATCTTGCATCCCATATGATGTGGCCCCCAAAAAAATTTTTTTGAGGAATTAATTGTAAAATTCACTGAGAATGTGGAGGCCACAAGTAGAGACTAATCATTCAATCATTCTACTATGGATAGAGGAGAAGGCAATGGCACCCCACTCCAGTACTCTTGCCTGGTAAATCCCATGGATGGAGGAGCCTGGTAGGCTGCAGTCCATAGGGTCGCTAGGAGTCGGACACGACTGAGTGACTTCATTTTCACTTTTCACTTTCATGCATTGGAGAAGGAAATGGCAACCCTCTCCAGTGTTCTTGCCTGGAGAATCCCAGGGACGGCGAAGCCTGGTGGGCTGCCGTCTATGGGGTCGCACAGAGTCGGACACAACTGAAGCAACTTAGCAGCAGCAGTGGCAACTATGGATAGAAAGAAAGGGGAGGAAGTATTTGAGGGAAGATGGACTTGAAAGAAGTTTTTTTTTTTTTTTTTTAACAATCAAGAAGACTTGAGTGTGTTGGTTGGAAAGAAGGAAGAGAAGATTAGAAAGAGCGAGATCAAAAAGGCATGGAAATAATGGAGAATGCCAAGTTCTGGAAAAGGCTTCAGGATATTAAGGATATGGATTGATCAGTGATCCTCAACCAGAGGGACCAGTTTGTCTTCTAAGGCAGGAGAGAAGAGGTACCCTAACATGAAGAGGGAATTAAGTATTGATACGGGCACTGAGGCTGGCATTGAGGGCATTGTCATGTCACAGTCTATGCTTGTACTGAGGAGGGTGTCTCCTGAGAGCGCTGAGGTTGCAGCAAGAGATGTCAGAGAATGGTGAAGGTTTGGAGAGCCATCGTGGAGCATGGCAGAAAGAAATAACTAGGCGTACATAAAAGCATTGCTGCCATAGCCATCGAGGAAAGCAAGATTTTCAGCAAACCCTGACCACCTGGGAGTGCTTGGGAATTGGGGGTTGGATCACCTGAGTCTGGGCACTGACTGGGAGGTGGGGGGACAGAGTGGTAGAAATGAGAGAACTGGTATGCTGGTGAGAGTGTGACCAACCCCAGGCTGGGCTGGGGAGGAAAGGAAGCCAGGTAGGGGCCACGGGACGAGAAGGAGCTGACACAGTGATACAGAGTGGCTGAAGGGGAAGGAAGTGGAACGCTGTGGTCAAAGAAATGGATTACTCAGTTTAGTACCACGAAATGGAGAAGTTCAGGGAGATGACAGAGTCCAGAGAGTGGCCATGAGCAGGGTCCTGAAATGAAGGGGCAGCAAAGTCATTTGAAGAGGGACCCAGGGCATGTTAAAGAACATCCCTGTCAGTTGGTTTCCATCCCCTAACCTGTTCCTTCCCTTCCACCTGCTCACCAAGCCTTCCATTTACAGCGGATGGAGGTGATCTCGAGAGGTGAGCTACAGGATGACGGGAAAGGAAAACAACCAGGAGAAGGATGGAAGTGTTGCAGCATAAAGAAGAATGACCTTGGAGGGGAGAGCTGTAAAGTTTAATCCCAGTACTCCTATTTCTCAGACCCCTTGTCTTCGAGCAAGTCAGCTTCTAAGCCTCAGTTGCCTCATCCGTGGAATGGGGATGATAATCCCTGTCTCACCCACAGTGTTCTTGCTAATCACACAGTTTAATGAATCGTAAAGCATATATCATGGACTGCACACAAGTTCTAGAAGGCATTCAGTAGATATTTAAGATTAATGTTTACCACTATCATGAAATCAAAACCATATAAGGGAAAAGCATGTCATGATTTTGGAATATAAGTGCAGCCTAATTGCATGGGAGTGGGGAAAAGAAAGAGGGCACGTGGTGGACTGGAGCAGTGAACTGTCAACAGTAATGAACTATGTGTTTCTGGAACTGACAGTCTTTTTCATCATCTCAAGGCGAAAACAGTTCATGTCTCTTTTACTATGTTCAGTTAATCCCTAGAGCTCCAAGTTGTCCAAATTGGGAGGAAAAGTAACTATTCATGCTTAGGTGCCCCTTCCCAGTCTCCCCATATTGCCCGAGAACCGTGGAGACCTATTCGGGGCAGCTGATAAGTTCAGCTGCTAAATTTTACATAAAGTGAGAGCTGGGTGCTCTGACTCACCAATCAGTGGCCAGAGCTCTTGTCTACCATTGATTTCATCCCTGCACCAAGGGGCAACTGTGGACAGCTGATCCCCCACCCCCCAAAGGGGTTCCCAGCGCCTTGCTCTAATGATGCCACCTCTATTCTTGATCATGGTGCAGCAGCATCAGTTTAAACTCACAGATTTGACCATTGCCCCTAAAGCATGATTACTGCATCCATAGCGTCAGGGAGGGGGTCCAGATGGTCTCCCCACCTCAGCCCTCAGCCCCTGAATTCTCAGTCTGAGTTTGGAACTTGGGTCACCGATCCATTTGGAACCTCTTCAGACTCAAAGCATCTCAAAATTTTGAACTCAAAAGAAAGGGTCTCAATTCCTCTCCTTTTAGGAGGTCTCTTAGTCCTTATGCAAATATCTGTTTGGTCCATTTGCTCCCTGTGTCCAGCTCTGCATCACCAGGGGTCTTTGGAGGGGCAGCCTTTCTCTTTGGCCACCAAAGCTTCTTTCCTTCCTTCCTTCCTCCAGGGCAAGAAGTGCCTATTTACAATGAGTGCCTCAGTAAAATTTCGCTAAACAAAGAAATGTTTCTTCCATAGAAAAAACAGCTGGCAGTCTCACTGGAAAATGTTAAGATCCATGACCAGGCACTTCCCACACCACACACACACACACACACACATACACACACACACACACAGCTTGCCTGCAATGATTTATAAATTCTCTAAAATCCTGGGAAACTTTTTTCCCTCCTATTTTAATTAAAGCAGAGCAGGGATTTTCAGTCTGGGATCTCTATGGTACCTTCCAGCTCTAATTATTTCCCCCTAATTCATTCATTATTACATATTTATTGAATCCCTATTGCTGAGTGCTGATGCTGGGGATACAGGACAAAAGTGCCTGCCCTCCTACACGCCTGCCATTCCCACCCCACTATAAACAGCTCCAAGGAAAACAATGTAAAGTTCTCTTGCTACTCTGGTTACATTTTTGAGCAATCAATAAGCTACAGAACTGCTGCTGCTGCTGCTGCTGCTGCTGCTAAGTCACTTCAGTCGTGTCCGACTCTGTGCAACCCCATAGACGGCAGCCCACCAGGCTCCCCGGTCCCTGGGATTCTCCAGGCAAGAACACTGGAGTGGGTTGCCATTTCCTTCTCCAATGCATGAAAGTGAAAAGGGAAGGTGAAGTCGCTCAGTCGCGTCTGACTCTTAGCGACCCCATGGACTGCAGCCCACCAGGCTCCTCCATCCATGGGATTTTCCAGGCAAGAGTACTGGAGTGGGTTGCCATTAGAACTGAGTTATTTCCTAATGCTTTGTTTTAAGGTCCTCTAATCTAAGCCAGAAGAGTTGTGTGTGCTTTGCAGAACAATTACCCTTCAACTTTCCTTTTTCCCTCAAACAAATACCCTCAGCATCTGCATTCAGACGTTTTCTCAGACTCGAGTTTACAGCAGGGGTCCCCAGCCTCTAGGATCTAATGTCTGATGATCTGAGGTGGAGCTGATGTAGTAATAATAGAAGTAAAGTGCACAATAAAAGTAACGAGCTTGAATCATCCTGAAACCATCCCACCCCAACCCATCCATGACACAAAAGCTGTTCCTAGTGCCATTAAGGTTGGGGACCTCTGATTTACAGTAAATGCAGGAAGAGCTTTTGAGTGTAGCCAGTGCCTTGCAACCTGGGGCTCCACCAGTGAGCCAGGGAAACTATTAACAAAGAAAGAGGTTTTTTTTTGCAACTGAAGTTTCTCTTTTTCGGCATGCAGTGTTTTGTAACCAGAAGGGAGAAACAGCTCATGCCCAAAGAGGGTTTCATGGGGCCCCCGAAAGCTATGACTTGGTAGCAGCCTAGGCACTGTTGCCCCAGCCCTACCACTATCTCTTCCCCAAGTAGAAGTGGGGAACTTGGTAAAACAAAATTCTTGCTTCTCATTTCCCTGTCTGATACTCAGCCCATAATTCAGATATCTGGGAGAAATGATTTGAGATTCTTGGATTGTTCATCGGTTCAAATAATATTTATTGAGAACCCACTACATGAAAGACATCATATAGGTGCTGGGCAAGGGTCTTAAAGCAGGATGGAGCATAGAGAGTTCTAGAAGCAGAGAAGGAGTCTGGGGGCAACAGGAGGTTAGAGACAGACAAGGGCCTGTCAGAAGGTGAACCTCCAGGGACCTCCCTGGTGGCACAGTGGTTAAAGAATTTGCCTGCCAATGGAGGGGATCTGGGCTCGAACCCTGGTCCAGGAAGATCCCACATGCCACAGAGCAACTAAGCTTCTGAGTCTGTGTACTGCAACCACTGAAGCCCTCAAGCCTAGAGCCTGTGCTCTGCAACAAGAGAAGCCACTGCAATGAGAAGCCTGAGCACCGCAATGAAGAGTA
Organism: Bos mutus; assembly: GCF_027580195.1. Lineage (NCBI taxonomy): Eukaryota > Metazoa > Chordata > Mammalia > Artiodactyla > Bovidae > Bos > Bos mutus. Next base: position 46,207,868 of record NC_091635.1, read on the forward strand.
GCCCCCGCTCTCAGCAACTAGAGAACACCCGTGCACAGCAACAAAGACCAGTGCAGCCAAAAATAAATAATAAATAAACTTCAGAGGAAAAAAAATGTGAACTTCTGATGAGGACCTGATACCCTCACTCAACTGGGAGACTGGTCTTCTCTGACCCTCAATTTTATCAGCCCCTGAAGCTCTCGTTCTGTCCACACGTGGACAAGAAAACAGCAGTGAAAAAGAGCCTGAGAAATCAAGACCTGACCACGTGATACAGATGCCCAATCCACTTATATAGCAAGAAATAAGAGTGGAGGTTTGGGGGCTTCCCCTGCAGTCCACGGGTTAAGAATCCACACTTCCACTGCAGGGGATGCAGGTTCGAGCCCTGGTCAGGGAACTAAAATCCCACATGCTCTGCACTGGAGGCTGCCTGAGCTTGGACTAAGAGACTGTCTGGAAGCTGTAGCTTGCTCAGGCCCTCAGAATGACACAGCTTTTTACACATTGCTTGCAAAGCACTGTTGGCTTATTGTTTCATCTGAGTCTCATGACAATGTTAGAAACACTGTCTTACTAATCATACATTACAGAAGAGGCCAGAGATGTCAAGTGACTTGGGCAAGGCCACACACCTAGATAGTGGCAAGGCCCCATCTGGCTCTAATGGTTCCATGATTCAAGTTTCCCTCTTCTTTATCCCCTCTCTTCTCTTACAATTTCTCTCTTCGTTTTTTTTTTTTTCTTCTGACTGTGCCTTTTTCTCCTGTTCTTACCACCCAGTCTGTCCAGCATAGACTACTCCACAAACCCTGTACTTCTGTCCAGGGTTGCCCAGCATTGGAGGGTAGGGGAAGAATGGATTGGGAGTTTGGGGTTAGCAGATGAAAACTATTATACAGAGAATGGATAAACAACAAGATCCTACCATATAGTACAGGGAACTAGATTCAACATTCTGTGATAAACCATAATGGGAAAGAAAACAAAATAATATACATGTAAAACTGAATCGTTTTGTTGTACAGCAGAAACTAACACAACATTGTGAATCAATTATACTTCAATTTCAAAAGAGAGAGGCTGCCGAGAGGAGCAACCCCACGTCCAAGGTCAGGAGGGGCAGTGGTGAGAAGATACCCCTCGTCCAAGATAAGGAGCAGCGGCTGTGCTTTGCTGGAGCAGCCGTGAAGAGATAGCCCACGTCCAAGGTAAGAGAAACCCAAGTAAGATGATAGGTGTTGCAAGAGGGTATCAGAGGGCAGACACACTGAAACCATAATCACAGAACACAAGGCAATCTGATCACATGGACCACAGCTTTGTCTAACTCAATGAAACTAAGCCATGCCGGGTGGGGCCACCCAAGATGGGCGGGTCATGGTGGAGAGGTCTGAAAGAATGCAGTCCACTGGAGAAGGGCAAACCACTTCAGTATTCTTGCCTTGAGAATCCCATGGACAGTATGAAAAGGCAAAATGATAGGATACTGAAAGAAGAACTCAATGGACATGAGTTTGAGTAAACTCTGGGAGTTGGTGATGGACAGGGAGGCCTGGCGTGCTGCGATTCATGGGGTTGCAAAATCAGACACGACTGACTGAACTGGGGTGAATATAGCTTTATGTGGTAAAATTATAGATTGCAATTCAGCAGGTCAGAAGTGAAGACCAGAACTCTCTATTATGGATAGGTTCTGTGGTCCTTAACTATTTGGAGGTCATAAATGCCTTTGGTAATCTGGACCTGCTCTACAGAAAAAATACACAGTCATATAAATGTGGAAGATGATCCCAGATGGTTCTTGAAGCCTAGCCAAGTGCTACAGATAAGAAGCCTGGTCTAGACAAAATGAACTACTCGTGTTTCCCATTCCTGACCACAGTTTCTCCTGCTGAGCCCTTTTAAGGTTCTTCTAATGCAACCATAGACGAGTATCATCAGCATTGCCCAGGAGCTGGTTAGAATTTCAGAGTCTCAGACCCACCCATGACCCACAGAATCAGAATCTAGACTTTAACAGGATCCCAGGAAGACATGTAAGCACTTTAAATCTCTGATCTCTGTAAGTTCACTCCAAAGCGCACCCCTCCTCCATCCAATAGTCACTCAAGTTTCAAAACCTGCTGACTCATTTTAAAAGCATCATCATAGGGTTTCTCTGGTGGTCCAGTGGTTAAGAACCTACCTTGCAATGCTCTAGAGCCTGTGTGCCACACCTACCAGCCCTGTGTGCTGCAGCTACTGAAGCCTGCACACTCTAGAGCCCATGCTACACAATAAGAGAAGCCGCCGCAATGAGAAGCCTGCACACTGCAACTAGAGAGTAGCCGCTGCTCTCCGGGACTAGAGAAAGCCCACGCACAGCAGTGAAGACCCAGCGGAGCCAAAAAAAAAAATAGATAGGTGAAAGTGTACGTGAAGTCGCTCAGTCTTGTCCGACTCTTTGCAACCCCATGGACAGCAGCCTACCAGGTTCCTCTGTCCATGGGATTTTTCCAGGCAAGAATACTGGAGTCGGTTACCATTTCCTTCTCCAGGAGATCTTTCTGACCCAGGGATTGAACCTGGGTGTCCCGCATTGTAGGTAGATGCTTTACCATCTGAGCCACCAGGGAAGTCATAGATAGGTAGATAGGTAGGTAGGTAGGTGGATAGATAAATAAGTAAAAAGTACCACCGTGAAGACTTCTCTCACAGGTCCGAGTCTCTCTAGTTACTGCAGTGTCTCTGTGTCGCTTGCCTTTCCTTCAGGGGAGCTCAGCACAGGTGTTAAAAGCAGGACGCAATGGAAGACTATTGAAGTGATGATCCTCTGTCTCCACTCCATCTGTGTTTCCCTACGATGCCCCCCAGTTCAGGGCCATCACAGGGGGACCTCAAATGAATTCGGCAGTTCCCTTGACCCTGCCTGGGCCACCACGGGCAGTGTAACCCCAAGTGAGGACAGTGGCTTCTCCTGTGCTGTGCTGCCCCTGGTTACAGTCTGTCTGGGGAGCGGGAGCAAGTCTTACACTGTCAGTATTCTACCAGTTTTCCTAGACGTGACCCCCTCACCCACAGCACCCTCTGTAGACTCACTGTAAGACTCTTATGCTGGTCCCTGAGGGCTGGCCTCTGACAGAATGTGGTCCACTGGAGGAGGGAATGGCAAGCCACTTCAGTATTCTTGCCTTGATACCCCATGAAAGCATGAAAAGGCAAAAAGATAGGACACTGAAAGAGGAACTCCCCAGGTCAGTAGGTGCCCAAGAATGAAGGGATGCAGCCAAAGCAAAAACAACACCCAGTTGTGGATAGGACTGGTGATAGAAGCAAGGTCTGATGCTGTAAAGAGCAATATTGCGTAGCAACCTGGAATGTTAGGTCAGTGAATCAAGGCAAATTGGAAGTGGTCAAACAGGAGACGGCAAGAGTGAACATCAACCTTCTAGGAATCAGCGAACTAAAATGGACTGGAATGGGTGATTTTAACTCAGATGACCATTATAGCTACTACTGTGGGCAGGAACCCCTTAGAAGAAATGGAGTAGCCATCATAGTCAACAAAAAGAGTCCAAAATGCAGTACTTGGATGCAATCTCAAAAACGACAGAATGATCTCTGTTCGTTTCCAAGGCAAACCATTCAATATCATGGTAATCCAAGTCTATGCCATGACAAGTAAAGCTGAAGAAGCTGAAGTTGAACATTTCTATGAAGACCTACAAGACCTTCAAGAACTAACACCCAAAAAAGATGTCCTTTTCATTATAGGGGACTGGAATGCAAAAGTAGGAAGTCAAGAAACACCTGGAGCAACAGGCAAATTTGGCCTTGGAGTACAAAAGGAAGCAGGGCAAAGGCCAATAGAGTTCTGCCAAGAGAACGCACTGGTCATAGCAAACACCCTCTTCCAAAAACACAAGAGAAGACTCTACACATGGACATCATCAGATGGTCAACACCAAAATCAGATTGATTATATTCTTTGCAGCCAAAGATTTAGAAGCTCTATACAGTCAGCAAGAACAAGACTGGGAGCTGACTGTGGCTCAGATCATGAACTCCTTATTGCCAAATTCAAACTTAAGTTGAAGAAAGTGGAGAAAACCACTAGATCATTCAGCTATGACCTAAACCAAATCCCTTATGACTATATAGTGGAAATGAGAAATAGATTTAAGGGACTAGATCTGATAGATAGAATGCCTGATGAACTATGGATGGACTTGTGTGACATTGTACAGAAGACAGGAATCAACACTATTCCAAGAAAAAGAAATTCAAAAAAGCAAACTGGCTGTCTGAGGAGGCCTTAGAAATAGCTGTGAAAAGAAGGGAAGCAAAAAGCAAAGGGGAAAAGGAAAGATATATCCATTTAAATGCAGTGTTCCAAAGAATAGCAAGGAGAGATAAGAAAGCCTTCCTCAGTGATCAGTGCAAAGAAACAGGAAAACAATAGAATAGGAAAGACTGGAGATCTCTTCAAGAAAATTAGATATACAAAGGGAACATTTCATGCAAAGATGGGCTCAATAAAGGACAGAAATGGTAGTGACTTAACAGAAGCAGAAGATATTAAGAAGAGGTGGCAAGAATACACAGAAGAACTGTACAAAAAAGATCTTCATGACCCAGATAATCATGATGATGTGATCACTCACCTGGAGCCAGACATCCTGGAATGTGAAGTCAAGTGGGCCTTAGGAAGCATCACTATGAACAAAGCTAGTGGAGGTGATGGAATTCCAGTTGAGGTATTTCAAATCCTAAAAGATGATGCTGTGAAAGTGCTGCACTCAATATGCCAGCAAATTTGGAAAACTCAGCAGTGGCCACAGGACTGGAAAAGGTCAGTTTTCATTCCAATCCCAAAGAAAGGCAATGCCAAAGAATGCTCAACTACCACACAATTGCACTCATCTCACACGCTAGTAAAGTAATGCTCAAAATTCTCCAAGCCAGGCTTCAACAATTCGTGAACTATGAACTTCCAGATGTTCAAGCTGGTTTTAGAAAAGGCAGAGGAACAAGAGATCAAATTGCCAACATCTGCTGGTTCATTGAAGAAGCAAGAGAGTTCCAGAAAAATATCTATTTCTGCTTTATTGACTATGCCAAAGCCTTTGACTGTCTGGATCACAATCAACTGTGGAAAATTCTGAAAGAAATGGGAATACCAGACCACCTGATCTGCCTCTTGAGAAATTTGTATGCAGGTCAGGAAGCAACAGTTAGAACTGGACATGGGACAACAGACTGGTTCCAAATAGGAAAAGGAGTCCATCAAGGCTGTATATTGTCACCCTGCTTATTTAACTTCTATGCAGAATACATCATGAGAAATGTTTGGCTGGAAGAAGCACAAGCTGGAATCAAGATTGCAGGGAGAAATATCAATAACCTCAGATATGCAGATGACACCACCCTTATGGCAGAAAATGAAGAAGAACTAAAAATCCTCTTGATGAAAGTGAAAGAGGAGAGTGAACTAAAAAGCCTCTTGATGAAAGTGCAAGAGGAGAGTGAAAAAGTTGGCTTAAGTCTCAACATTCAGAAAACAAAGATCATGGCATCTGGTCCCATCACTTCATGGCAAATAGATGGGGAAATGATGGAAACAGTGGCTGATTTTATTTTTCTGGGCTCCAAAATCACTGCAGATAGTGATTGCAGCCATGAAATTAAAAGATGCTTACTCCTTAGAAGGAAAGTTATGACTTTCCTTCTAAGCATATTAAAAAGCAGAGACATTACTTTGTCAACAAAGGTCTGTCTAGTCAAGGCTATGGTTTTTCCAGTGGTCATGTATGGATGTGAGAGTTGGACTATGAAGAAAGCTGAGTGCCAAAGAATTGGTGCTTTTGAATTGTGGTGTTGGAGAAGACTCTTGAGAGACTCTTGGACTGCAAGAAGATCCAACCAGCTCATCCTAAAGGAGATCGGACCTGAAAGTTCATTGGTGGGACTGATTTTGAAGCTGCAACTCCAATACTTTGGCTATCTGATGCAAACAGCTGACTCATTTGAACAGACCCTGATGCTGGGAAAGATTGAGAGCAGGAGAAGGGGACAACAGAGAATGAGATGGTTGGATGGCATCACCAAATCAATGGACAGGTTTGGGTGGACTCCAGGAGTTGGTGATGAACAGGGAGGCCTGGCGTGCTGCAGTTCATGGGGTTGCAAAGGGTCGGACATGACTGAGTCACTGAACTGAACTGAACTGAGGGCTGGCCCTGAAGGCAGTAAGTGACAAACCCCCAAATACCCTCAGGTCTTGCCTGAGACCCCACTCCCTCCCACAGCCACCCTGTGTTGGGTCGCTGCAGGTGGATTTTTCCCTTTCTTTTCCCATAAGCTATCTCCTCCTGACTCCCTCCCAAACATCCTCAGTTCTTTCATGCATATAAACCTGGGGCAGCTCCACAAAGCACACAGGAAATGTCTGGATGCTGAACCTTGGGGTGAATGCTGCCTTGGTTTATTTTTATACCCATCCCACCTTACCATGGATGCTCACTCATCTCTTCTGGAAAGCAAGTTGCATGTTGGGTTCACTTTTCCCATCCTCCACCCCCAGCCCACTACCTGGTGTTCTGCATAGAATAGATGCTAACTGTTTGCATGTCGTAACAAGGAGCCAGTCTGGCAGTGCTACACTGAGAGCCCAGATGTGGACAAATCCCCACAAACTTTGCCCTTCGTCTACCATGTCACTTTGGGCCTGTCACAGCCTCTTTCTTGGCCTCAGTTTCTCCATCTGTGAAACAGGAAGATGATCTGTAAGGTTCTGTTTTTATCTGACATTCTGTGCAAGAATAAAGAATGGGGGCTTCTGTGATAGTCCTGCAGCTAAGACTCTGTGCTCCTAATGCAGCAGGCCCAGGGGTTCGATCCTTGGTCAGGGAACTAGATCCCACATGCCGCATCTAAGACCTGGTATAGCCAAATAAATAAATATTTAAACAAAGAATAAAGAATGAATTTCTCATCCTTGAAAGGCAAGGGATCTCAGAGTTGGGGTCCTGTTAAAATAAGCACTGATCTCCCTAAAGCTCAGAGCTAATGTGTAGCAGCTAAAGAAGCCTGGGGAGGTGTCTAGAAATTATTTAAGGGGCACAAAGCTTCCTGTGCATCTCACTCTAAGGCCTGAGCTGGAGGAGCATCGCAAGCAGAGGGAAGCGTGCCCTAGCTAGGGGCAGAGAGGAAAGCAAGCAAACTGGGCAAGGGACCAAGGCAAGGGTTAGATGCTGGCTTCAGATATTTCTAGAAAGCTCACTCTTTATTCCTCTTTCCTTTACCTCTGACCCTGAGTGGGAGTCTGAGCCTATGATCAAGGTCCATGTGGAGGATCCTGGGTGGGAGGTGGGGGTGTCAGCCCATGGGGAGGAAGGAAGGAAGGATTATTCACCATGAGTAACTTTCCCATTCCTCATCTGTGCGTTGTTGAGGAGGGGTCCAGGGGGACTGGGGATTCTGGAGAACAGCAAAACCTTGACTCCACCTCCTCCCCACTCCCCCTGCTCCCCAGCCTTTCCCTTGTATGCCCTCAAGCAGGGGGCCAAGCCAGACCTTGCGCTGGGATGTTCCCAGCACAGCCCCACGTGAGACGTCTCTGGCTGGCTTCAAGCCCAGCATCTGGAATTCAGGCTCCAGCCAAGTGCCTCTTCTCCAAGGAATCTGGGAACTTCCAAAGCCATCTCAGAGTGGAAATTTTGACTCATTTCTCCCACGCAGTGACTGACCCTCCAGCTGGGAAGAACAACTATTCTTGACAGAGCAGAAGTGAGAGGGAGATGGCTACCACCTTCCAGAAGACTTTCTCTTCTGATTCATAATTTCTCCTTTGATCCTGCTTATTGCCTGTCACGTGCAGTGACCCAGTCACTTTCCAAAAATGGTGATGCCTTCCTGAAGCAGTAACACAGCTTCAAATACTCAGAAATACGTCTGAAAACTCAGGGGAAAAAAAAAAAAAAACAAAAAAACAGAACACTTCTCTGAGTGACCATGTGCAAACAGAGGCCAGCTTGACCTGTCTCTGCCCATAGCAAGAATCTGATCTCCTTACGCAAAAATGAGGAGATTTACTACAGAATGTCTACCGGGCCTTTGGTTAGGGGACAAGGTGTGATAATAGCCTGGCAGAATCAGGAGAAAGCAGTCTCAAGATCTCAACACCTTTATTTATTTATTGAGCTATTGTAGTCCAATTCAGCTTTCTAAAAAACTTTTCATTTTATATTGGAGTAGAGCCTTGGTTTCTAAGGCAAACCATTCAACATCACAGTAAGCCAAGTCTATGCCCCAACTGCTAATGCCAAAGAAGCTGAAGCTGACCGGTTTTATGAAGACCTATAAGACCTTCTAGTGTGTGTTCGTTTTAGCCGCTCAGTCATGTCTGACTCTTTGCAACCCGACAGACTATAGCCAGCCAGGCTCCTCTGTCCATGGAATTCTCCAGGCAAGAATACTGGATTGGGTTTCCATTCTCTTCTCCAGGGGTCTTCCAGACCCAAGGATCAAACCCAGGTCTCCTGAATTATAGGCAGATTCTTTACTGTCTTAGTTACCAGGGAAGACTGACCTTTTAGAACTAACACCAGGAAAAAGATGTCCTTTTCATAACAGGGGATTAGAATGAAAAACTAGGAAGTCAAGAGATAACCTGGAGTAACAGGCAAGTTTGGCCTTGGGGTACAAAATGAAGCAGGGCAAAGGCTAAGAGAATTTTGTTAAGAAAACACATTGGTCATAGCAAACATCCATTTTCAATAAGCCAAGAAATGACTCTACACATGGACAACAGAAGGTCAATACCAAAATCAAATTGATTATATTCTTTACAGCCAAAGATGGAGAAGATCTATAGTCAGAAACACAAGACCTGGAGCTGACCGTGGCTTACATCATAAGCTCCTTATTGCAAAATTCAGGCTTAAATTGAAGAAAGTAGGTAAAGTCACTAGGCCATCTGGGTATGATCGGAATCAAATACCTTATGATTATACAGTGTAGCTGAAGAATAGATTCAAGGGATTAGATCTGCTAGACAGAGTGCCTGAAGAACTACAGACGGAAGTTCATAACACTGTACAGGAGAGGGTGACCAAAACCATCAGCAAGGAAAAGAAAAGCAAGAAAGCACAGTGGTTGTCTGAGGTGGCTTAACAAATAGTTGAGCAAAGAAGAGAAGTGAAAGCAAGAAAGAGACACCTAATTGAATGCAGGGTTACAGAGAATAGCAAAGAGATAAGAAGGCCTTCTTAAAAGAACAATGTAAAGAAACACGGGAAAACAATAGAATGGGAAAGACTAGAGATCTCTCCAAGAAAATTGCAGATATCAAGAGAATATTTCATGCGAGGATGGGCACAATAAAGGACAGAAATTGTACGGACCTAACAGAAGCAGAGGAGATTCGGAAGAGGTGGCAAGAGTACACTATACAAAAAAGGTCTTAGTGACCAGGATAACCACAATGGTATGCTCACTCACCTAGAGCCAAACATCCTGGAGTGCGAGGTCGAGCGGGCCTTAGGAAGCATTACTATGAACAAAGCTAGTGGAAGTGATGGAATTCCAGCTGAGCTATTTCAAATGCTAAAAGATGATGCTGGTAAAGTGCTTCACTCAACATGTCAGCAAATTTAGAAAACTCAGCAGTGGCCACAGGACTGGAAAAGGTCAGTTTTTATTCCAATCCCAAAGAAGTACAGTGCCAAAGAATGTTCAATGTACCACACAATTGCACTCATTTCACATGCTAGTAAGGTTATGCTCAAAATTCTTCAAGCTAGGCTTCAGCAGTATGTGAACTGAGAACTTTCAGATTTACAAGCTGGATTTAGAAAAGGCAGAGGAACCAGAGATCAAATTGCCAACATCCATTGGATCATAGACAAAGCAAAGGAGTTCCAGAAAAGCATCTACTTCTGCTTCATTGATTACACTAAAGTCTTGGACTGTGGATCACAACAAACTGTTGAAAATTCTTAAAGAGATGGGAGTACCACCTTACCTGTCTCCTGAGAAACCTGTATGCAGGTCAAGAAGCAATAGTTAGAACTGGACGTGGAACAATGGACAGGTTCCAAATTGGAAAAGGGGTAGGTTAAGGTTGTATAATGTCACCCTGCTTATTTAACTTATACGCAGAGTACATCATGCGAAATGCCGAGCTGGATGAAGCACAAGCTGGAATCAAGATTTCCGGGAGAAATACCAACAAGAAATATCAGTCAATATCAATATCAGATACACTAATGATACCACTCGAATGGCAGAAAGTGAAGAGGAACTAAAGAACCTCTTGATGAGGCTGAAAAAGAAGAGTGAAAAAGCTGGCTTGAAGCTCAGCATTCAGAAATGAAGATCCTGGCATCCAGTCCCATCACTTCGTGGAAAATAGAAGGGGCAAATATGGAAGCAGTGACAGATTTCATTTTCTTGGGCTCCAAAATCACTAAGGATGGTGACTACATCCATGAAATTAGAAGACACTTGCTCCTTGGAAGGAAAGTTACGATGAACCTAGACAGTATATTCAAATCAGAGAGGCCATTCCAGATTCTTGGGTGTAATTCCAAAAGGCAGGACAAAGAGAACAGATTAACTCGTGCGCTTCTTTGCTTCCACTCCTCTTGGAGCCCTATTTACCTTCTGTCTGACTCTAACTCCCTCCCACGGTGCCCCCAACTTAGGTTGAAATCTCTGTTTGGCTCAGTGCTCTGCCAGTGATTCAGTCCATTCTTACTGAATGAATCAAGTGTTTTCAGGAATGGAGACTAGGTGTAACTTCAGGCATGTATTCCCAGACCATCTCTTAGATTCTCTAGGAAACCAATATCCATCCTAAGACATTAAGCCCAGTGCCAGGAAGTAGGGATTCTGGTATCCAAGTGTCCTGGGTGAGAATCTCAGCCCCACCTGCTACTACCTGTGAGATCCTAGACAAAGCTAGTTGACTTCCTTTTCAACATAAAGCAAGTTGGGTTGTTTGGAGGACCAATGAGACAATGTCGCCAGTCACCCCAGCACAGGGTCTGGCTCCTGGAAAACACTCAATGATGTCAGCCACTGCTCTTTGCCATTACTGACCATTAACTAGGGACCAGACACAGTCATTTGTTCAATAGAACCCATTTCTTATTATGAATACAGTGATCCACTGCTATATTTATTAAATGGATAACCAACAAAGACCTTCTGAACAGCACAGGGAACTCTGCTCATTGTTATGGGGCAACCTGGATGGGAGGGGAGTTTGGGGGAGAATGGATATATGTATCTGTATGACTGAGTCTCCTTGCTGTCCATCTGAAACTATCACAACATTGTTAATCAGCTATACTCCAATATAAAATAAAAAGTTTAAAAAACAAACAAAAACAAATGCACTGATTGGCAGACAGTTCTTCCCAAAAGTTCCATATGTTTCAAAGACATTGTCTCAAAGACTCTGAGACAGATCAGCAGGAACTTCCATGCCCACTGGGCAAAGCCAAGCAAGCTCAGAATCATGAGGCAGTAGAATCAGGGGAGTTGAGACCTGAATCCGAGGCTTGGCTCAGCCACTGGCATGCCTCAAGGAATTCTGTCATATTTGTGAAAGAAAAGAGTTCAATGAAATGAACACTAAGGTCTTTTAGGTGTTATGACGGATTCTGGGATTTCTGAGGAAGTCTAAGGCGGAGTTGCAGCACGAAGGCAGCCATTCTAATTCCAGGAAGACTGTTCTTCGGCTCACGCCTTCTCCTTGGGAATCCTAAAGAAACTGGGATAACAGTTGCCATAGCCGAGGACACGCCTCTTGTCTTGTCTTGTCTGCCTGCCGTGCTAACCACAGGCTCCAGATTCCTGTAATAACTTAACCGCGAGGAATGTCCTCAACTCCCTTTCAGATGTCTGCTGGTTTGGCAGAGACTGAGGCCAAAGGCATCCAGATATATAACCAGGCAGCTGGCTGGAGAATGTGCCCCTTCCTCTCGAAGTATGTCCTAGTCGTGACAGCACAGACCCTGGGTTTTGTTTGGGGGAACTTGAACAGGTTCCTTAACTCCTCTGTGCCTTGGCTTTCTGACTGTAAAATGGAAATGAACAATACCTACTGGATGGGGTTGGGGTACTGAATATTCCCAGTTCAGAGTTAGGTACTGCATGAGTATTACATCTGCATGATATAGATGGCTTCTTCCACAGCTTAAATCTGATGATTCTATTAATAGAAGTCAGCTTTATAGTTTTAAAAAAACCCTATAGTTCTACTAAGCTTCACTTGTACCACTATCCTACATTTTAAAGAGCAAAAGGATTTAATATGCTGTTGGGGGTGCCTGCCAAGACTTCAGGACTCCTCCTTGGCTTGAAGGTCCCTGGGCTGTTGTTTGAGGGTGGACCAGTCATTTGCTCAATAGAACCCATTTCTTCTTATGCATATAGCAATCCACTGCTATATTTATTAACTGGATAACCAACAAGGACCTTCTAAATAGCACAGGGAACTCTGCTCAGTGTTATGTGGCAGCCTGGCTGGGAGGGGAGTTTGGGGGAGAATCCTTTCTTTCAGCATCCTTGTGACTTGTGTTTCCCTGGCTTCCTTTCTTTTCTGTAGTTTTCACTTCAGAAAAAGGGGAATCTTAAGAATAAACCTGGCGGATTCATTTTGATATTTGGCAAAACTAATACAATTATGTAAAGTTTAAAAATAAAATAAAATTAGAGAAAAAAAGAATAAACCATTTGGTTTACGTCTGTGGTCTCTCTGAATATAACTGCACCCTGCCCCTCCCCCTTTCTTTTGATCTTCGCTGCAAATGGAAAATTGCCCAGTCCTGACCCACCACTTCCCTCTCCTACTTCCTGGAAATGTCCTGGCTGCTTCACTTGCTCAGCACGTTTCAGATTCCACTTCGTCATTCATTGAGGAGGATGCCGCCTGGGGCCAGCTTCACTCTCTCATGGGCTCCACCCTCTCGGTTTTCAATAAAAGGCAGGCAGAGCCACTGGAGGCCAGAGAGGCCAAACCAGAGACCAACAGCTCCCACGCTGAAACTTGTATCCTCTCGCTGCAACATGAAGGTCTCCGCTGCCCTCCTGTGCCTGCTACTCACAGTAGCTGCCTTCAGCACCGAGGTGCTTGCTCAGCCAGGTGAGCCCCCTTCTCCTTCCCTCTGAAGCTCACTGCCCTCTCTCTGGGTCATGCTGGGCCAGCAGAGCAGAAGGCTACCTGCACTCTCACTTTCACTACAAGATCAGGAAAGTCCAAGAGGCACAGAAGTGAGCTTGATCACACAGCTTCTCTTGGACAGTGCCTGGATGAGAATCCAGCTGTAGACCTCAAATCCAGCTCCTTCCAGGATTCCGGCTCTGGAAACCTGAGGCCAGTGCACTTACTGCCCTGGCTCCTTTCAGCAGCATTTGGGGTCTGGGATATAAGGAGAGGGGGTCTCTGGCAGGGTATATCTAGATACGATGGAGGCCAGAGGAGAAGATCTGAAATCTGGACTCCAGAGACTCAGTTTTGCAGAGGCAGTGGGTATCAGGGAAACTCACAACCAAGCATCCATTTCTTCTTACCTAAAGGGGACCCTTAGCTAACTTTGATAACTTGGGTTATTTGCTCCTACTAACAGAATTTCCCCAAATTATCTAGTTTTAACAAAGCTCCCTTCCCTCAGTTCATTGTCAGTGGTACATGCCCATTTTAGGGCTTAGGAAACTGAGTCCGTCTGATATTGTAGCTCTGAAGCACAAGCTGAAACATTAGGATTTAAAGGGTTCTCCCTGCACACCTGACTCCCTTTTGCCTTCTCCTTACTTCTCTTTTCCGCTCTGATTGAGATCGGAAAGAACCTAGTCCATTCTAAAATGCTTTTTCTTTGTGGTTCTATTTCCAGATGCAATTAACTCCCAAGTCGCCTGCTGCTATACATTCAACAGTAAGAAGATCTCAATGCAGAGGCTGATGAACTACAGAAGAGTCACCAGCAGCAAGTGTCCCAAAGAGGCTGTGATGTAAGTTGAGCACACCAGCCCTCCATGGTCCAGTTCTTCCTCAGGGTGCAAGGGGCAAGACTCACACAAACGTAACGTCAGAGAGTTACATGATCTAACCCAGTATCCAAAAGTGCCCTCCAGCGTCACGCTCCCTCTGGGTGCTCATTCAGACCATTCTAGTCTCTTTAGCCTGAAGTCAGGATGGTTTCAACTGGGACATCTATATGATCAACTTGCCATGGGCTCCCTCCTTCCACCTGCTTTCCTCCTTGAGTTCCCATGGCAGCATCAGGGCAAATGGGCCACATTTGTAGGCTGAGATTTCAATGGCACTCCATGTAACCTTATCCCCTCTCTTTCCTCCGCAGTTTCAAGACCATCCTGGGCAAGGAGTTATGTGCAGACCCCAAGCAGAAATGGGTCCAGGACTCCATAAACTATCTCAACAAGAAAAACCAAACTCCAAAGCCTTGAGCACTCACTCCACAACCCAAGAATCTAAAGACAATTTGTGTTCTTCCGGCTTTCCCTAACTGCCCTCTGATATTACCTTATTATAATTTTAAAGAGTATGAACTTTATTGATGTGAAACATGATGCCTTAAGTAATGTTAATCTTATTTAAGTTATTGATGCTTTAAGTTTATCTTCCATGACTACTAGTGTTTTTTGTTTGTTTGTTTGTTTTTGGTTGTTCGTTTGTTTTCATGGAGATTTGGGCAAATTGCTTTCCTCTGTGAATCTCAGTTCTATCCCTGGGATGGTGGAAGTGTCCTCACAAGAATGATTAATGCAAGAACTTTTGGTTTTATAGTCTAAGTCATTGTTAAAACTGCTATTGTGGAAATATATATTATGTAACTATTGAAAAAATACATATATATATATTTTTGTACAAAACCTGACTGTTGGCATTTTCTTGAAGGAAACTTAAAAAACTGAGTATAATCTTGGTTGATGGGGGAGGAGCAGGGTTTCAAAGTGTGGGGCTCATGTTTGGGAAGAATAAGAATGTGAACTGGCTGTGGTCTTTTTCACCAGGTGAGTTCATCTGAGTTCCTACATAAGAATTTTTAAGGCAGGACGCAATCAGGCATTTCATCATTACCACGCCAGTTCCTGACACCATTTGCCCAGATCCCGGGACCCTTGTCATCTGTTTAGCAGCAGCCAGCTCACCACCATTGTTGTGTTCACAGCCCTTGACCCCTGCCCTCACTCTCATTCACAATCTATTGCAACTTCCCCCTAACTCAGTTACTTTCCCTTAATTTATCCCCCTCCAATTAATCCTCCAACTTGGAGTGATACAGACACTGTAGACATTGGGAAATGACCGCTGATAAGATCAATTAAAAAGATATGACTCAGACTTTGCCTTCCAATGGCAGGGGCTGCAAGTTCAATCCTTAGTTGGGGAGCTAATACCCCACACAACTCAAGGCCAAAAAAAAAAAAAAAAAAAAGATTAAAAAACAGAAGCAATGTTGTAACAAATTCAATAAAGACTTCAAAAATGGTCCACATCAAAAATCTTTAAAAAAAAGGAAGACATGATTTGAACTTATCTTTGATGATTGAATGAGACTTTTCTAGAGAAATTTCCAGATCATGAAGAAAAAGAGAGGGAATTCCCTAGTGGTTCAGTGGTTAAGAGCCCATGCTCTCACTGCTGAGGGCCTGGGTTCAATCCCTGGTGGGGAAACTAAAATCCCACAAGCTAGGTGGGGTGAAAAGAAATAGAAAAAAAGAAAAGGAAAAGAGTGAGAGCAGATACCTAGAAGTAAAAATGATGCTGACGTGTCCATCAAAGAGGGAGAAAAACAATTAGATAGGAATTGACGTCCATGCCTTTCAAGTGACGGGAAGCATGAGAAATAAAGCTTGAGAAGAGAGTTTTCAATATCAAGGTGGCAAGTTAATATCCAACTTCGTAGGTTAAAAGGAGATGTTGGGAATGATCCGTCCAGTAGGAAAGGACATGCCTGTGCTCAGCGGTTCAGAGATGACCTTATGGGCTTCATGCAGACCTGGACAAGTAGGGTCAAAAGAGAAGTTATTGCTATGGTCCAGGCAAGAAATGGTGAAGGTCTGAATATGGAG
Source organism: Bos mutus (assembly GCF_027580195.1). Classification (NCBI taxonomy): domain Eukaryota; kingdom Metazoa; phylum Chordata; class Mammalia; order Artiodactyla; family Bovidae; genus Bos; species Bos mutus. The sequence goes on from NC_091635.1 coordinate 46,223,936, forward strand.
TCCAAGAGGTAACACTGGAAGGATGAGCTGGGCAGAGTGAAAGGCTGGGTGTTTTAGATGCAGCAGAAGGACTGTGGCTTAAGAGGAAGTCCCTTCTACAACCCACATTTTAAGGGGACAGCTTGTCTGAAACCAGAATGCATTGCTCTCCACCACTGTCTCCCAGTCCCAACTCCAGGAGCCTGCAATCACCCAGTTAGATGGATGAGCCTCTTCTTCCTGAGTGTCCACCTAAGATGTCTATTCTCTTGCATGGCATGTGATCTCCTTGTGAGGCGTTTGACCCACCTAGACGCAGACAGCTCCTCCACTAAAGAAAGTGGATGTCTTGCCCCACTGAATAAACTCTGCATGGTGAAACTGCAGATTCCCAGGCCACTCTGGTGGGGAGATGGGTGGTGTATCAAGTTCGATCAGGCAGTGCCTTTGGCAGCAGGGAGAACACTGACAGAAGGGCACTGGGGTCCTAATCTCAGAACTGGCACTGACTCACCTAGGGCAGGTTGAATATTCTGAGTCTCCATCAGTAAAATGGGGATAATGATACACTGCTTCCCCAGTGGCTCAGTGGTAAAGAATCTGCCTGCCAGTGCAGGAGATGCTGTTTCAATCCTGGGTTGGGAAGATCCCCTGGAGAAGGAAATGGCAACCCACTCCAGTACTCTTGCTTCCACAATTCCCTGAACAGAGAAGCCTGGTGGGCTACAGTCCATGGGGTTGCAAGAGTCAGACATGACTTAGTGACTAAACAACTATACAACGATGATGTGTTACAAATAAGAACTTGGCAGAACCTCGGTTTGGGGATCCAGGAATGTGTCTTTTGGAAAGCTTTCATTTCTACCACCTAGAGCAGAATAGGAAGAGGGGATTCTGCTTTCAGACTCCTGAACCTGTCCCGGAGACCCTGATTCTGGCTGAGAGATTCCATCAAAACTCCAAGGAACGCTCTCCAAGTGCCCTGGGAGTATATCAGTCAACAGACAATTCATTGGCGGCTATTAAAGGCACTTGTTGACCCTTGTGCCAGGTCCAACAGTCTCCCTTGCCCCTCCTTCCCTCCTCCAATCCTCAGCCTTGATCACTCAACTTCCAGTGCATGCCAGGAGGCAAAAACAGACTGAGTGCAAACAAAGGGGGCATCAGCATCTAGCTTACTGAGCATCAGATCTTCTAATGTCAGGCAGATTTGAAGCAAAGGGCCTGAAACAACAGGAGGCTGAGGGAGGGGCCATGCATGTGCTTAAGTCCCCAAAATAATCTGTTCACGTTTCCTTTTCAAGGCATATCTGTTCACTTTCAGAAAACCTTGGGTCCATTTGTTTCAGTGTCAGCTAAGCGTGGGATTCCTTGCTCCTTGCACAATGAATCTCTGAGCACAAAGCTCTGGCAAGAGGCCCTGGTTTAGGAGGGGATGCCAAGTGTAGTGAATTCATATCCTGTAGCAGCCAAGGGTCTGTTCCAGGAAACCTAGGCTTTTCTTATCATTCTCAAAATTCTTCCAACCTCTTCTCATTGCCCCATTCTAAAGCCACTGCTACATTTTTCAGTGTTTGCTGTAGCAGCACCCCTGGCTACCCAGGTTGGCGTAGCGGTAAAGAACCTGCCTGCCAATGCAGGCACTTGAGTAAGACACTTGGGTTTGATCCCTGAGTTGGGAAGATCCCCTGGAGGACACGTCAACCGACTCCAGTATTCTTGCCTGGAGAATTCCCTTGGAGAGAGGAGCCTGGTGGGTTATAGTCCATAGGGTTGCAAAGAATTGGACAGGACTGAAGCAACTTAGCATACACGATTGGAAAGCAGCACTCCACTTCCAGGCACCAAAATCTGTTCTTGTTTCTTATTGCCACTGTAATAAATTAACATAAACTTAATGCCTTAAACACTGGGCTGGAAGAAGCACAAGCTGGAATCAAGACTGCAGGGAGAAATATCAATAACCTCAGATATGCAGATGACACCACCCTTATGGCAGAAAGTGAAGAGGAACTAAAGAGCCTCTTGATGAAAGTGAAAGAGGAGAGTGAAAGAGTTGGCTTAAAACTCAACATTCAGAAAACTAAGATCATGGCATCTGGTCCCAGAACTTCATGGGAAATAGATGGGGAAACAGTGGAAACAGTGTCAGACTTTATTTTTGGGGGCTCCAAAATCACTGCAGATGGTGACTGCAGCCATGAAATTAAAAGACGCTTACTCCTTGGAAGGAAAGTTATGACCAACCTAGATAGCATATTCAAAAGCAGAGACATTACTTTGCCAACAAAGGTCCGTCTAGTCAAGGCTATGGTTTTCCCAGTGGTCGTGTATAGATGTGAGAGTTGGACTGTGAAGAAAGCTGAGCGCCGAAGAATTGATGCTTTTGAACTGTGTTGTTGGAGAAGACTCTTGAGCGTCCCATGGACTGCAAGGAGATCCAACCAGTCCATTCTGAAGGAGATCAGCCCTGGGATTTCTTTGGAAGGAAGGATGCTGAAGCTGAAACTCCAGTACTTTGGCCACCTCATGTGAAGAGTTGACTCATTGGAAAAGACTCTGATGCTGGGAGGGATTGGGGGCAGGAGGAGAAGGGGACAACAGAGGATGAGATGGCTGGATGGCATCACTGACTCGATGGACGTGAGTCTGAATGAACTCCGGGAGTTGGTGAAGGACAGGGAGGCCTGGTGTGCTGCGAATCATGGGGTCACAAAGAGACAGACACGACTGAGCGACTAAACTGAACTGAATGCCTTAAAACAACACAAATGCATTATCTTATAGTGCTGGAGATCAGACATTTAAAGTGGGTCCAGAGGGCTTTTAGTGGGCTTCCAGAGGGCTTCCTTCTGGAGGCTCTAGGGCACAATCAGCTTTCATACCTTTTCCAACTTCTAATATTTCTTTATTCATTTTTATTTACATATTAGGCAGCTCTGTCTTGGTTGTCACAGGTGGGGTCTTTAGTTACAGCACCTTTTCTAACTTCTAGAGGTTTTCTGCATCCCTTAGCTTCCAACCGCTCTTTCTCCATTCATAGCAACTTTAAGCAGGGGTAAGGATGGAGCTCTATATGTCAAAGTTCACATATACTGTTGAAATTGTTGCTTAGTTGCTAAGTCACGTCCAACTTTTTTTCGACCCCATGAACTGCAGCCTGCCAGGCTCCTCTGTCCATGAAATTTCCCAGGCAAGAATACTGGAGTGGGTTGCTATTTCCTTCCCCAGGGGATCTTCCCGACCCAGGGATGAAACTCGTGTCTACTGCCTTGGCAGGTGGGTTCTTTACCACTGAGCCACCAGGGAAGCAGAGAAGGCAATGGCACCCCACTCCAGTACTCTTGACTGGAAAATCCCATGGATGAAGGAGCCTTGTAGGCTGCAGTCCATGGGGTCGTAAAGAGTCAGACATGACTGAACAACTTCATTTTCCCTTTTCACTTTCATGCATTGGAGAAGGAAATGGCAACCCACTCCAGCGTTCTTGCCTGGAGAACCCCAGGGATGGTGGAGTTTGGTGGGCTGCCGTCTATGGGGTCGCACAGAGTCAGACATGACTGAAACGACTTAGCAGCAGCAGCACCAGGGAAAATCAGTATTGAAATTAAGATGGTGTTAACTTGAGCTAGGTTCTTACAGATGACAGTAATAACAGCAATCTTCGTTGTGCCCACTAAGACAATAACTCAAAAATATATAATAAAAGAAAAAAGGAAATGAAATAGTACACTAGCAATTGTGTGAAAGTGAAGTTGCTCAGTCGTGTCTGACTCTTTGTGACCCCATGGACACCAGGCTCCTCCGTCCACGGGATTTTCAAGGCAAGAGTACTGGAGTGGGTTGCTTTTCCTTCTCCAGGGAACTTCCTGACCCAGGGATCGAACCCAGGGACTCCCGCATTGTAGACAGATGCTTTACCGTCTGAGCCACCAGGGAAGTCTCTGTGTAGCAACTGTGTAGCACACAAAATAATTATTTTTAAGTAATGGAAAGAAGACTGAAGTCAGGAAGATGGCCAAATAAGATATCCCTTGCTCATATATCCCCATCAACGAGTTTTGCACCCAGCCATGAACAAAAGTGCCTTTTTGGAACTGTGAGATCCAGTTCCGTATGCCAAGCGACCTGGGAGGAGTCGTGCCCATCCATTCACCCATGCTAGGTCAAAAGCATACAGATCATGGTCCTGACTGTGAGATCTGCAGTAGCCTGTGAATTGCACCTCATCTGTGGTTTGCAAGCCCTTGGAGAACAGAGACTTAGACAATTACCCACAGATGAGAGAGCCTTTGTGGAAGCCAAGTTTGTACTGGAGAAGTCCAGGTTGGCACACCACACAGTTGGAACAGAAAATTCCAGTTTGCATGCATCGGAGACAGTAAGAGGACCAATTTCACATTACATGCATCACCCTTCCCCAAAAGTGGCACAACTCAGTGCCAAAGAGAAACCTTCTTGGCTGGTGTGATTATTTCTCCTGGGAGGTTGGTGACTGGCAGGGTGGGAGGGAGGACGTGAGAGTGTGAACTTCTCCAGTTTCCCAGCTATGTGGACATTGCTATGGAGACCCACTTCTTTCTTGCTCCACACAGAGTACTGAGTCCTGAACTGCACGACCAGGGGTTAAGAAGAGGTTGGGAAAGCAGCAGGTAGAACTTTGCGGGGAGGGACTTGTCTGGTGGTTCAGTGGTTACGAATTCGGCCTTGCAATGCAGGGGGTGAGAGTTCGATCCCTAGTCAGGGAGCTAGGAGCTCAGATGCCTCCGGGCCAGAAAAAAGCAAAACATAAAGCAGAAGCAACATTGTAACAAAAATTCAATAAAGACTAAAACAATGGTACACATCAAAAAATATTTTTAAAAAAGAATTTGGGGGAGGCATCAGAGGGAGGCAGATCCTAGTAATTGCATTGCAGACCCCAAATATCTCAGCTGAAGATCCTTCTAAGAGGCCCACATCACCACATGAGCCTCACCCACATCCATACCCAACCTGTGGCTGGTTCCTAATGACGGTCCTTGTAAATGACTAGAGTGGGCTTCGGCAGACACCGAGTGAGCACACACAATTAAAAAAACCTGCCTGAGCCTGGGCGCCACCTAGTGAGCACACGCAGAAAACCCGGCTGAATCTGTGCGCCAGGCAGAGATCTACCTTGGCATCAGTTCTGCCCTTGAGAAAGCAAGCCAGGCTGTCAGTACTTGGCCTGGTGTGTTGCAGGCTTGAGAGAAGGCAAGCAAGTTGAAGGATTCTACCACAAGAGGGAGCTTAAAGCATGGAAAGAAAGAAAGAAAAGTTGCTCAGTCGTGTCCGACTCTGCGCCTACCAGGCTCTTACATCCATGGGATTTTCCAGGCAAGAGTACTGGAGTGGGTTGCCATTTCCTTCTCCAGGGGATCTTCCCGACTCAGGGATCGAGCCCAGGTCTCCCGCATTGCGGACAGACGCTTTACCATCTGAGCCACCAGGCAAGCATGGAGCAAGCATATATTTAGACGTTCTGAGACAGAGTCAAAATCCCTAGCAGTGCCGATGGAAAGTATTTCTCTCCTGAAGTCACTCAGTTACGACCTGAGAGTGTGACTGCTTCTTCAGATTCAAAGAAAGTGGGACTTCCCTGGTGGCCCAGTGGCTAAGATTCGGCACTCGCAGGGCAGGGGGCCTAAGTACAATATCTGGTCAGGGAACTAAAGATCCTGAATGCTGCAAGGAAGATCGAAGATCCCAAGGGCGGCAACTAAGACCTAATGTAGCCAAATAAATAAATACACACACACACACACACACAACACACACAACTTTGAAGAAAGTGACACAAGACTTCAAGAAATACGAATAATTAAGGAAACATAAGAGCATCAAAGGATCACAATAATTTTCCAGTAACTGACTCCAAAGACATGGAGATCTATAATTTCCCTGAAAAAAAAAAAAAATTTAACATGGCCTTTTAAAGAAATCTCAATGAGCTACAAGAATGTGAAGAAAGACAATTTGACAAAATTAGGCAAAAATGCACAAAATGATAAGTTTAACAAAGAGATAGAAACAATTTTTTTTTTTTAATTCTGGGGCTGGAGATACAGTGAATGAAATGAAAAAATGCAATAGGTTCCATCAACAGCAGAATGGACCAAGAAGAAGAATTTGTAAAATAGAGGACAGGACCTTTGAAATTGTTAGAGGAGAAGGAAAAAGAAAAAGACTGAAGAATGACTTTGTGGTCTACAGAATAAAGAAACAATCTGTGAATTACTGAAGTCCCAGAGGGAGAAGAGATGGAGGAATGGGAAAGAAAGCTTATTTAAAGAAATAGTGGCTAAGAACCTCCCAAATCTGTAGAAAGATTTGGATATTCAAGTTGATGAAGTTCATAGGTCCCTAAACAAATTGAAAGAGACCTTCTCCAAGACATATTTTAATAAAACTGTCAAAAATCAAAGACAAAGAGAATTTTTAAAGGAGCAAGAGAAAAGAAGCTTGCAACTTAAAAAAGCAACACCCATAAGGCTGTCAGTAGATTTCTCACGAAGAAACGAACAGTCAGGAGAGTGGGATGTTATCATCAAAGTGCTTAAACAACAACAACAACAAAACTGCCAATCAAGAACACTCTACCTGGAAAAGCTGTCATTTAGAAATAAAGAAAGAGAAAGATTTCCCCAGATATACAAAAACTTAAGGAATTTACTACCACTAGAACTGTCTTAGAAGAATGGCTGAAAGGAGTTCTGTAAACGGAAATAAAAAGACACTCATTAGTTATATGAAAATATACAACACATAAAGGTAAGCATACAGTCAAATTCAGAATACTCTAGCACCGTAATACAATTATATATTAATGACTTAACTCTAATACCAATGTTAAAGAACAAAAGTATTAAAAATAAATATAGCCACAATAATTTGTTACATACAGAGAGGCTAATTGTAGCATAACAAACATAGAAAGGGGTTAAGTAAGTAGATGGAGAAGCTCTATAGAGTCAGCAAAAACAAGACCAGGAGCTGACTGTGGCTCAGATCATGAACTCCTTATTGCCAAATTCAGACTTAAATTGAATAAAGTATGGAAAACCACTGGATCATTCAAGTACAATCTAAATCAAATCCCTTAGGATTATACAGTGGAAGTAACAAATAGATTCAAGGGATTAGATCTGATAGAGTACCTGAAGAACTACGGATGGAGGTTCATGACATTGTATAGGAGGCAGTAATCAAGACCATCCTCAGGAAAAAAGAAATGTAAAAAGGCAAAATGATTGTCTGAGGAGAGCTTACAAATAGCTGAGAAAAAGGAGAGAAACTAAAGGCAAAAGAGAAAAGGAAAGATACACCCATTGGAATGCAGAGTTCCAAAGAATAGCAAGGAGAGATGAGAAAGCCTTCCTTGGTGATCAATGCAAAGAAATACAGGAAAACAACAGAATGGGAAAGACTAGAGATCTCTTCAAGAAAATTAGAGATACCAAGGGAACATTTCATGCAAATATTCATGGGTACAATAAAGGACAGAAATGGTATGGACCTAAAGAAGCAGAAGATACTAAGAAGAGATGGCAAGAAAACACAGAAGAACTATACAAAAAAGATCTTCATGACCCAGATAACCATGATGGTGGGATCACTGACCTAGAGCCAGATATCCTGGAATGCAAAGTCAAGTGGGCCTTAGGAAGCATCACTATGAACAAAGCTAGTGGAGGTGATGATATTCCAGTTGAGCTATTTCAAATCCTAAAAGATGATGCTGTGAAAGTGCTGCATTCAATATGGCAGCAAATTTGGAAAACTCAGCAGTGGCCACAAGACTGGAAAAGGTCAGTTTTCATTCCAATCCCAAAGAAAGGCAATGCCAAAGAATGTTCAAACTATCATACAGTTACACTCATCTCACATGCTAGTAAACTAATTCTCAAAATTCTCCAAACCAGGCTTTAACAGTATGTGAACTGTGAACTTCCAGATGTTCAAACTGGATTTAGAAAAGGCAGAGGAACCAGAGATCAAATTGCCAGCATCTGTTGGATCATCGAAAAAGCAAGAGAGTTCCAGAAAAAAACATCTACTTCTGCTCTATTGACTATGCCAAAGCCCTTGATTGTTTGGATCACAACAAATTGTGGAAAATTCTGAAAGAGGTGGAAATACCAGACCACTTTCCCTGCCTCCTGAGAAATCTGTATGCAGGTCAAGAAGCGACAGTTAGAACTGGACTTGGAACAATAGACTGGTTCCAAATTGGGAAAGGAGTACAAAAAGGCTGCATATTGTCACCCTGCTTATTTAACTTATATGCAGAGTACATCATGCAAAATGCCAGGCTGGATGAAGCACAAGCTGGAATCAAGATTGCTGGGAGAAATATCCATAACCTCAGATATGTAGATAACACCACCCTCATGGCAGAAAGCGAAGAAGAACTAAAGAGCCTCTTAATGAAAGTGAAAGAGGAGAGTGAAAAAGTTGGCTTAAAACTCAACATTCAGAAAACTAAGATCATGGCTTCTAGTTCCATCACTTCATGGCGAATAGATGGGGAAACAGTGGAAATAGTGACAAACTTCATTTTGGGGGGCTTTAAAGTCACTGCAAATGGTGACTACAGCCATGAAATTAAAAGACACTTGCTCCTTGGAAGAAAAGTTATGACCAACCTAGACAGCATATTAAAGAGTAGAGACATTACTTTGCCAACAAAGGTCCATCTAGTCAAAGCTATGGTTTTTCCAGTAGTCATGTATGGATGTGAGACTTGGACTATAAAGAAAGCTGAGTGCTAAAGAATTGATACTTTTGAACTGTGGTGTTGGAGAAGACTCTTGAGAGTCCCTTGGACTGCAAGGAGATCCAACCAGTCCATCCTAAAGGACATCAGTCCTGAATAGTCATTGGAAGGACTGAAGCTGAAGCTGAAACTCCAATACTTTGTCCACCTGATGCAAAGAACTGACTGATTGGAAAAGACCCTGATTCTGGGAAAGATTGAAAGTGGGAGGAGAAGGGGACAACAGAGGATGAAATGGTTGGATGGCATTACCAACTCAATGGAGATGAGTTTGAGTAAACTCTGGAAGTTGGTGATGGACAGGGAAGCCTGGAATGCTGCAGTCCATGGGATCGCAAAGAGTTGGACATGACTGAGTGGTTGAACTGAAGTAAGTAGAGTTTTGGTATGCAACCAAGGTTGTTATCAGTGCAAATAGACTATTATATCTATAAGTTATATTATGTGAGCTTCAAGGTGACCACAAAGCAAAAAACTACATAAAAGCTGATACATAAAGGATAAAGAGAAGGTAATCAAAACTCACCACTTTGAAAAAGTACCAGTTCACAAAGGCAATGAGAGAGGAAGAAAGGAACCAGGCAACCACAAAATAATCAAGAAACAATAAGATGGCAGTTTAAGTCTTTTCCTACCAATTAGTACTCTCAATGTGAATGGACTAAATTCTCCCCAAAAAGCATAGTGTGACTAAATGGATTACAAAGACAGGACCTGACTATATGCTTCCTCCAAGAAATTTACTCAGTTTTAAGGACACACACAGGCTCAAAGTGAAGGGATGGAAACAGATATTTCATGCAAGTGGAAACCAAAAGAATAGAATACACAGAAGAATTGTACAAAAAAGATATTCATGACCCAGATAATCACAATGGTGTGATCACTGACCTAGAGCCAGACATCCTGGAATGTGAAGTCAAGTGGGCCTTAGAAAGCATCACTATGAACAAAGCTAGTGGAGGTGATGGAATTCCAGTTGAGCTCTTTCAAATCCTGAAAGATGATGCTGTGAAAGTGCTGCACTCAAGATGCCAGCAAATTTGGAAAACTCAGCAGTGGCCACAGGACTGGAAAAGGTCAGTTTTCATTCCAATCCCAAAGAAAGGCAATGCCAAAGAATGCTCAAACTACCACACAATTGCACTCATCTCACACGCTAGTAAAGTAATGCTCAAAATTCTCCAAGCCAGGCTTCAGCAATATGTGAACCGTGAACTTCCTGATGTTCAAGCTGGTTTTAGAAAAGGCAGAGGAACCAGAGATCAAATTGCCAACATCTGCTGGATCATGGAAAAAGCAAGAGAGTTCCAGAAAAACATCTATTTCTGCTTTATTGACTATGCCAAAGCCTTTGACTGTCTGGATCACAAGAAACTGGAAAATTCTGAAAGAGATGGGAATACCAGACCACCTGACCTGCCTCTTGAGAAATCTGTATGCAGGTCAGGAAGCAACAGTTAGAACTGGACATGGAACAACAGACTTGTTCCAAATAGGAAAAGGAGTTTGTCAAGGCTGTATATTGTCACCCTGCTTATTTCACTTCTATGCAGAGAATATCATGAGAAACGCTGGGCTGGAAGAAACACAAGCTGGAATCAAGATGGCCAGGAGAAATATCAATAACCTCAGATATGCAGATGACACCACCCTTATGGCAGAAAGTGAAGAGGAACTAAAAAGCCTCTTGATGAAAGTGCAAGAGGAGAGTGAAAAAGTTGGCTTAAAGCTCAACATTCAGAAAACAAAGATCATGGCATCCGGTCCCATCACTTTATGGGAAATAGATGGGGAAACAGTGTCAGCCTTTATTCTTCTGGGCTCCAAAATCACTGCAGATGGTGACTGCAGCCATGAAATTAAAAGATGCTTACTCCTTGGAAGGAAAGTTATGCCCAACCTATATAGCATATTCAAAAGCAGAGACATTACTTTGCCAACAAAGGTTCGTCTAGTCAAGGCTATGGTTTTTCCTGTGGTCATGTATGGATGTGAGAGTTGGACTGTGAAGAAGGCTGAGCACCACATAATTGATGCTTTTGAACTGTGTTGTTGGAGAAGACTCTTGAGAGTCCCTTGGACTGCAAGGAGATCCAACCAGTCCATTCTGAAGGAGATCAGCCTTGGGATTTCTTTGGAAGGAATGATGCTAAAGCTGAAACTCCAGTACTTTGGCCACTTCATGTGAAGAGCTGACTCATTGGAAAAGACTCTGATGCTGGGAGGGATTGGGGGCAGGAGGAGAAGGGGACGACAGAGGATGAGAAGGCTGGATGGCATCACTGACTCGATGGACATGAGTCTGGGTCCGGGAGTTGGTCACGGACAGGGAGGCCTGGTGTGCTGCGATTCATGGGGTCGCAAAGAGTCGAACATGACTGAGCGACTGAACTGAACTGATACTTCTGATAGTATATATACTCTCCCAGGTGGCGCTAGTGGCAAGGAAGACAAAATAGGCATTCAGCCAAAAACTGTAAGAGACAAGGAAGGTCATTGCATGACAACCAAGGTGTCAATTCATCAAGGGAATGTAACAATTATAAGTACATGTGCACCCAACATTGAAATAATTAAATATTCATATTAAGCAAATACTAATAGATCTAAAAGGAAAAATAGACAACAATACAATAATAGTAGGGTACTTAAATACATCATTTTCAACAATAGATAGGTTATCCAGAGAGAAGATCAATAAGAAAATGTTAGACTTGAGCTGTACTTTAGACAAAATACACCCGACAGGCAAACAGAACATTTCACTCAACAGAAGCAGAAAACACATTCTTCTCAATCATACACAAAACATCTTCCAAGATAGATCGTATGATAGATAACAAAATAAGTCTCAATGAATGTATGAAAACTGAAATCATGGCAAGTATCTTTTCTGAACACAATGGTATAAAGCCATCAATAAATAACAGGAGAAAAAGTGGAAAATTCACAAATATGAAAATCAAACAAACCCTCCTAAACAATGGGTAAATGAAGAATCAAAAGATATCTTGAAAAAGTGAAAATGGAAACTAAAACTTATAAGATGCAGCAAAATATTCTAAGAGGGAAGTTTATAGTGATTAATATCTTCACCAGAAAAAAAAAGATCTCAAATAAACAATCTAACGATACATTTTAAGAAACTAGAAAAAAGAGGAACAAACTCGGCCCAAAACTAGCAGAAGGAAGGAAATAACAAAGATCAGAACAGAAATAAATTAAATGGAGTCCAGAAAAACAACAGAAAAGATCAACAAAACTAAGAGCTATTTTTTTTTAAGATAATCAAAACTTGACAGTTTGCTACACTAAAGAAGATAAAGAGGAAAAAAAGGCTCAAATAAATAAAATCAGAAATTAAAAAGAAAACATTGCAACAATACCACAGAAATGTGAAGGATTACATGGGACTACATAACAATTTACACAAACAGATGAGATAACATAAAGTCATGGGTACATTCCTAGAAAAGTGCAATCTACAAAAAACCAAATTATGAAGAAACAGAAAATCTGAACAAAACAATAATAAGTAAGGAGATTGAATCGGCAATCAAAAATCTTCTAGCAAAGAAAGGTCCAGGACTAGAAGGTTTCCCTAATGATTTTTATCAAACATTTAAGGAAAAATGTTTTATCAAACATTTAAGGAAAAAACGTTTATCAAAACATTTACAAAAATGTTTTGTAAACTCTTCCAAAAGACCAAAAAGGAGGAAACATGCTAAAACTAATTTTATGAGGCCAGCATTACTTTGATATCAAAGCTGGCTAAAAATGTTACAAGAAAAAAAGACTACAAGCCCATGCTCCTGATAAATATAGATGCAAAAATTCTCAATAAAATATCCCAAGCTGAACTCAAGAGCACATTAAAAGGATTTTATACCACTATCAAGTGGGATTTAGCCATGTAAGGGTGATTCAACATACACAAATCAATAAATATGATGCACCACATTAATAGAATGAAAGCTAAAAATCATACAATTCTCTCAATAGATGTAGAAAAAGCATTTGATGAAATACAAAATCCTTTCATAATAAAAAGTCTCAACAAATGGGATATTAAAGGAATATACTTCAACATAATAAACGCTGTAGATGACATGTCCACACCGAACACCACACTCAGCAGTATAAGGATAACAGCTGAAACAGTGATCTTAAGAGATGCTTGCGAATTATTTAACATGCCGTACATTTAGATATGTGTCCTGTGTTCTCTTCCCTGGCACCTGGGATCCTAAAAGGAAAATGGGGAAATTCCTTGCATCTCCTTGGCCTTGGTACCTCTATTTCCTTCCTTTTTCTACAGAAAGTGTTTTATTTCCAAAAAGCAGAAGCTTTAATATCAGCCAGAGGTCACATCTTGTGGTCTGACTGGGCGTAGCTCCCACCTTCCCTAGCACTCCCGACCTGAGAATAAAAACAGGCCAGCGTCAAGTCACACTTTTCTCTTTAATTTCTTAACATCCTCCTCAGGATAGGGTGATGGCTCAGCAGATTTGTTACTCCATCTTGTGATTCATTCACAAAAATAAGGGCCTCTCACCCACTGACTGATTCCTTATTCTTATCTGTTCTCTGTAAGAGACATGCAGAGCCACTGGAGGAACAGAGAGGCTGAGACCAACTCAGAAACCAGCAGCTGCCATGGTGAAGCTCAAGTCTTCACTCTCCAACAGAGTCCTTCTGGGTCAGCCGCCTTCAGCACCCAGGTGCTTGCTCAGCCATGCAAACACCCCTCTTTTTCCCTCTGAAGCACATCACCCCCTCTCTGGGGCACAATGAGCCATCAGAGCAGATGGGTACTCACACTCTCACTTTAACAACTGCTTTTACAAGATCAGGAAAAGACTGAGATGGGTAAGGAGTGAGCCTGATTGCACAGCTGCTCCTACGCAGAGCCTGGATGAGAATTCCAGCTGTGAACATAAAATTCAGCTCTTCCCAGTACAGTTCAGTTCAGTTCAGTCACTCAGTCATGTCCGACTCTTTGGGACCCCATGGACTGCAGCACACCAGGCTTCCCTGTCCATCACCAACTCCCGGAGCTTACTCAATTTCATGTCCACTCAGTCAGTGATGCCATCCAGCTATTTCATCCTCTGTCATCCCCTTCTCCTCCTGCCTTCAATCTTTCCCAACATCAGAGTCGTTTCAAATGAGTCAGCTCTTCACATCAGGCAGCCAAAATATTGGAGTTTCACCTTCAGCATCAGTCCTTCCAATGAATATTCAGGACTGATTTCCTTTAGGATGGACTGGTTGGACCTCCTTGTAGTCCAAGGGACTCTCAAGAGTCTTCTCCAACATGACAGTTCAAAAGCATCAATTCTTCAGCACTCAGCTTTCTTTATAGGCCAACTCTCACATCCATACATGACTACTGGAAAAACCATAACTTTGACTAGACGGACCTTTGTTGGCAAAGTAATGTCTCTGCTTTTTAATATGCTGCCTAGGTTGATCATGAAGATCTTTTTTGTACAATTCTTCTGTGTATTCTTGCCACCTCTTCTTAATATCTTCTGCTTCAGTTAGGTCCATACCATTTCTGTCCTTTATCGAGCCCATCTTTGCATGAAATGTTCCCTTGGTATCTCTAATTTTCTTGAAGAGATCTCTAGTCTTTCCCATTCTGTTGTTTTCCTCTATTTCTTTGCACTGATCACTGAAGAAGGCTTTCTTATCTCTTCTTGCTATTCTCTGGAACTCTGCATTCAGATGCTTGTATCTTTCCTTTTCTCCTTTGCTTTTCGCTTCTCTTCTTTTCACAGCTATTTGTAAGGCCTCCCCAGACAGCCATTTTGCTTTTTTGCATTTCTTTTCCATGAGGATGGTCTTGATCCCTGTCTCCTGTACAATGTCATGAAGCTCAGTCCATAGTTCATCACCCACTCTATCTATCAGATCTAGTCCCTTAAATCTATTTCTCACTTCCACTGTATAATCATAAGGGATTTGATTTAGGTCATACCTGAACGGTCTAGTGGTTTTCCCTACTTTCTTCAATTTAAGTCTGAATTTGACAATAGGGAATTCATGATCTGAGCCACAGTCAGCTCCTGGTCTTGTTTTTGTTGACTGTATAGAGCTTCTGTGTCAAGAATATACAGAAGAACTGTACAAAAAGATCTTCACGACCCAGATAATCACGATGGTGTGATCACTGACGTAGAGCCAGACGTCCTGGAATGTGAAGTCAAGTGGGCCTTAGAAAGCATCACTACAAACAAGCTAGTGGAGGTGATGGAATTCCAGTTGAGCTATTTCAAATCCTAAAAGATGATGCTGTGAAAGTGCTGCACTCAATATGCCAGCAAATTTGGAAAACTCAGCAGTGCCCACAGGACTGGAAAAGGTCAGTTTTCATTCCAATCCCAAAGAAAGGCAATGCCAAAGAATGCTCAAACTACCACACAATTGCACTCATCTCACACGCTAGTAAACTAATGCTCAAAATTCTCCAAGCCAGGCTTCAGCAATTCGTGAACCGTGAACTTCCAGATGTTCAAACTGGTTTTAGAAAAGGCAGAGGAACCAGAGATCAAATTGCCAACATCCGCTGGATCATGGAAAAAGCAAGAAGTTTCAGAAAAACATCTATTTCTGCTTTATTGATTATGCCAAAGCCTTTGACTTTCTGGATCACAAGAAACTGTGGGAAATTCTGAAAGAGATGGGAATACCAGACCACCTGACCTGCCTCTTGAGAAATCTGTATGCAGGTCAGGAAGCAACAGTTAGAACTGGACATGGAACAACAGACTGGTTCCAAATAGGAAAAGGAGTTCGTCAAGGCTGTATATTGTCACCCTGCTTATTTCACTTCTATGCAGAGTACATCATGAGAAACGCTGGGCTGGAAGAAGCACAAGCTGGAACCAAGATTGCTGGGAGAAATATCAATAACCTCAGATATGCAGATGACACCACCCTTATGGCAGAAAGTAAAGAAGAACTAAAAAGTCTCTTGATGAAGGTGAAAGAGGAGAGTGAAAAAGTTGGCTTAAAACTCAACATTCAGAAAACTAAGATCATAGCATCTGGTACCATCACTTCATGGGAAATAGATGGGGAAACAGTGGAAACAGTGTCAGCCTTTATTTTTGGGGGCTCCAAAATCACTGCAGATGGTGACTGCAGCCATGAAATTAAAAGACACTTACTTACTTTTGGAAGAAAAGTTATGCCCAACCTAGGTAGCATATTGAAAAGCAGAGATATTACTTTGCCAACAAAGGTTCGTCTAGTCAAGGCTATGGTTTTTCCTGTGGTCATGTATGGATGTGAGAGTTGGACTGTGAAGAAAGCTGAGTGCCGAAGAATTGATGCTTTTGAACTGTGTTGTTGGAGAAGACTTGAGAGTCCCTTGGACTGCAAGGAGATCCAACCAGTCCATTCTGAAGGAGATCAGCCCTGGGATTTCTTTGGAAGGAATGATGCTAAAGCTGAAACTCCAGTACTTTGGCCACTTCATGCGAAGAGCTGACTCATTGGAAAAGACTCTGATGCTGGGAGGGATTGGGGGCAGGAGGAGAAGGGGACGACAGAGGATGAGATGGCTGGATGGCATCACTGACTTGATGGACGTGAGTCTGAGTGAACTCCGGGAGTTGGTGATGGACAGGGAGGCCTGGTGTGCTGCGATTCATGGGATCACAAAGAGTCAGACATGACTGAGTGACTGAACTGAACTAGGTTGGTCATAACTTTTCTTCCAAGGAGGAAGTGTCTTTTCATTTCATGGCTGTAGTCACCATCTGCAGTGATTTTGAAGCCCTGAAAAATGAAGCCTCTCACTGTTTCCATAATTTCCCCATCTATTTGACATGAAGTGATTGGACCATAAGCCATGATCTTAGTTTTCTGAATGTTGAGTTTTAAGCCAACTTTTTCACTGTCCTCTTTTACTTTCATCAAGAGGCTCTTTAGTTCTTCTTCACTTTCTGCCATAAGGGTGGTGTCATCTGCATATTTGGGGTTATTGATATTTCTCCCAGAAATCTTGATTCCAGCTTGTGCTTCATCCAGCCTGGCATTTCACATGATGTATTCTTCATAGAAGTGAAATAAGCAGGGTGACAATGTACAGCCTGGACGTACTCCTTTTCCTATTTGAATCAGTCTGTTGTTCCATGTCCAGTTCTAACTGTTGCTTCCTGACCTGCATACAGGTTTCTCAGGAGGCAGGGAAGGTGGTCTGGTATTCCCATCTCTTTAAGAATTTTCCACAGTTTGTTGTGATCCAAACAATCACGGGCTTTGGCATAGTCAATAGAGCAGAAATAGATTTCTGGAACTCTCCTGCTTTTTCAATGATCCAACAGATGCTGGCAATTTGATCTCTGGTTCCTCTGCCTTTTCTAAATCCAGTTTGAACATCTGGAAATTCACGGGTCACATACTGTTAAAGCCTGGCTTGGAGAATTTTGAGCATTACTTTACTAGCGTGTGAGATGAGTGCAATTGTGTGGTAGTTTGAGCATTCTTTGGCATTGCCTTTCTTTGGGATTGGAATGAAAACTGACCTTTTCCAGTCCCGTGGCCACTGCTGAGTTTTCCAAATTTGCTGGCATCTTGAGTGCAGCACTTTCACAACATCATCTTTCAGGATTTGAAATAGCTCAACTGGAATTCCATCACCTCCACTAGCTTTGTTCATAGTGGTGTTTCCTAAGGCCCACTTGGCTTTGCATTCCAGGATGTCTGGCTCTAGGTGAGTGATCACACCATCATGGTTATCTGGGTCATGAAGATCTTTTTTGTACAGCTCTTCTGTGTTTTCTTGTCACCTCTTCTTAATCTCTTCTGTTTCTGTTAGGTCCATACCATTTCTGTCCTTTATTGTGCCCATGAATATTGTCATGAAATGTTCCCTTGGTATCTCTAATTTTCTTGAAGAGATGTCTAGTCTTTCCCATTCTGTTGTTTTCCTCTATTTCTTTGCATTGATCACTGTGGAAGGCTTTCTTATCTCTCCTTGCCTTTCTTTGTAATTCTGCATTTGTACACCAGCTTGGGAAACATGATCTCAGTGCAGTTACTCCTGTGGCTCCTTTCAGCAGTGTTTGGGGACCAAAATATCAAAGAGGGGGCCTCTAGCAGTCGGTGTGCAAAGTATTTCCAGATATGTTGGAGGGCAGTGGAGGAGACCAGAATCTGAACTTAAGAGACACAGCTTCTGCAGAGGCAGTGGGTATCAGGAAAACTCGCGATGGAGCAGAGATTAGCTGGAGTCTAATAGGCGACCCAAAGCTGAGAGCCCCTGGCCCTAAAGAACTGTAATGTTCTATTTGTTCCTCCAAGCATGTCAGCCCAGAGTTGTCATCAGTTTTTCTCCTACTTTATAGTCCATGCAAGTGACACCAAAAGTTTAGGAACATCTGAAAGGGCACAGCCACTGGATTTAGGATGAGCAATTTCCCTTTTCTTTGACTCCTCCTTCTATGATTTTCTATACTTTATAAGCAGAAAGATCACACCCTAAATCACCTTTCTTTTGTTGTTTTACTGCAGAAGGAATTAATTGTTCAACCGCCTGCTGCTCTACACTCACCAATAAGAAGATCCTATCCAGAAGCTGGAGACCTACCGAAGAATTACCAGCAGCCAGTGTCCCTGGGAAGCTGTGATGTGAGTGGACCATGACTGCTCACACTCAGCCCTTGGTCCTGAGTGCTTCTCCTGTGCAGTGAACAGGGTTCTTATCAGACTGAGTTGGAGATGCTTCACATCATCTCTAACCCAATCCTTCCTTAGTGGCTCAGACAGTAAAAAATCTGCCTGCAATGCAGGAGACCCAGGTTTGACCCAGGGTCAAGAAGATCCCCTGGAGAAGGGGATGGCTACCCATTCCAGCATTCTTGCCCTGGAGAATTCCATGACAGAGGAGGCTGGCCGGCTACAGTTCATGGGGTAACAAAGAGTTGGACACGCCTGGGTTTCTGATCTGATCTCAATGCAAGCCTAGAAATTTCCCCATGGGAAAACAGAATTCAAGAAAATAAAGGGACTTCCTCCTCTCAGATCCTATCCAGCCATTGGTTCAGCTCTCAGTTCCTTCATGCAGAGACATGGTGGCTTCCCCTGGGCCGGCAAAAGCAGCTGCTTCTCCTGAGTCCCCTTCTTCCTCTTCCATCGCTGGGGCAGCCCCAGCACCCTGATTATCGGACCAGGCATGTTTCCTATACCGTAGTGACACTCCCAGGCTGAACACGCAAGGTTCTCCACCTAACTGTGCCCTCCTATCCCCCACAGCTTCAAGGCCAAACTGGTCAAGGAGGCCTGTCCTGACCTCTAGCAAAAGTGTGTCCAGGATGCCAGGACAAGAAACCTCAAACTCTAAAGCTTTGATACTCATGCCTGCACTTAAGCCAAGCTGGCATCTGAGAAACAATTAATAGTTCCTATTCTTCCCCAAAGAATAGTCTGGTCTAGTCAAAGTTATGGTTTTTCCAGTAGTCATGAATGGATATGAGAGTTGGACCATAAAGAAAGGTGAACACCAAAGAACTGATGCTTTTGTACTGCTGTGTTGGAGAAGACTCCTGAGAGTCCCTTGGACAGCAAGGAGATCAAACCAGTCAATCCTAAAGGAAACCAGTCCTGAATATTCACTGGAAGGATTGATGCTAAAGCTGAAGCTCCAATACTTTGGCCACCTGATGCAAAAAGCTGACTCATTAGAAAAACACTGATTTGGGGAAAGACTGAAGGCAGGAGGAGAAGGGGATGACAGAGGATGAAATGGTTTGATGGTATCGCCAACTTGATGGACATGAGTTTATACAAGCTCTGGGAGTTGATGATGGACACGAAAGCCTGGCATGTGGCAGTTCATGGGTTTGCAAAGTCAGACACAATTGAGAGACTGAACTGAACTGATTCTTCCCAAGATGTGTTCTGAGATAATTTTATTAAAATTCTAAAGAATGTGAGCTTTGTACAATTATTTGAATTGTATTTTTCTTAAGTAATGCCCTTTTTAAGAGTTGGTATTGTAGTTTAATATAACACGAAGTTAACTCCATTAATTACTTCAATAAAATGGGTTTTAAATGTAGACCCTTGGAAACATCCATCAGTACCCTGAAAACCGCAGGACACTCCTCTCCACTCTACCTCATTGATTTGCCATTAGAAACCTAAAATGTGTGCTACTGATTAGATATTCAACAGCAAAGAAGCTAATATCTTGTGTTGAAAAGATGGAGGTTCATGTTACAAAGAGTCAAAACTGTGAGGGCCTGTCTGTTGAAATTGTAGCTTTAAGAACGAGTATGAAAAATATACATTAGTCATGTACTTTTGTCTGCACCTGTTAAAATATTGTAAGAAAGGGATGAGCTCAAGAAAGAATGGACTGATTTTAAATGAAATATAATTAAGTACCCAAATCTTAGATCTGAGTTTATTGGGAAAGCCATCTGTTCTGAGTTCCAAAAATTAAAAGAAGGAATTTAAGGGAGGAAAGTAAAAGGATTCCAGTAATAAAAATCAGGGGGAAAAAATTCTTATTTGGATGAAGTGACTTAGGGCACAAATCAGATTGAAGCTGGAGCCATGCCATTTCAAGCCCCATTAAGATCAAGAAGAGAGGGAGGAAGAGAGAGAGAGAAAGAGAGAGGGAGGGAGGAAAGCAGAAAACTATTTAATAAGTTTATCTAGAAAGAAACATGGGCTGTGGTTACTGGCATATGAAATTGAGTGGGAAGGTATCAGCCTACTAAGTTATCAAGAGAATTATACTCTATCACCATAAAAACCATGACTGAATGATTGTGGACTGGAAAAACAAAAAGAGAAGCCACTGACAGATCATTTTGATCTGTCAAAGAAGACCTGATCTGATCTTCTTGATCTGACAAGAAGATCATGTCTCTCTATAACACCCACCTCAAAGGTGGCCAAGGGGAGTCCTTACAAGGGCAATCAGGAGCCAGGATCAGAAAGACAAAGGAGACTCTCCAGATTGCAGAATCGAGCCTCATCGAGGTGAGGGATTTGATGAGTCCCTCTAACCTCTGCCTGAAGGACTGCAGAACTGCTACAGAATAATATCCACTGGCGTCCACCATCTTCCCCTCCATGAAAGAGGGTGTGGATGGCAAGCAGCCTGTCCTCTGCTAACACAATGCATTGCATCAGGGGCAAATAGCTTGTCTTTTTAGTTCACAGGTCACTGGGCAAAGTATTGTTGTTGTTCACTTGCTCATTCATGTCCAACTCTTTGAGGCTCCATAAACAAAAAAGTACTCGGTTGGCCGAAACATTCCTCCAGTTTTTAAGTAAAAATAAAAGACACTCTTTTCATTTTCACCAAGAATTTTATTGAACAACATATTCACCATTTTGTTCCACTATTTTCTGCCATATTTCCCAAAGCTATTTATTTTTTTGAACAAAAAACTGTTCCAGGTGCCTTCTATAGTCTTCCAGGGAACTGAAAGTTTTCCCATTAAGAGAATTTTGTAAAGATCAAAATAATGGAAACCTGAAGTTGCAGCATCTGAACTTTCCAGCCAAGCCGTAACAGTTTTTGCTTGATCATCAAGGAAACACGAGGTCATACGTCATCCCTATGGAAAATTATGCATTTTGTGTTGACTAATTCCAAATGCTTTTCATCTCCTTTTGCTTTCCATTGGTCTAATTGGGGTTTGTTGTAATTAATTGTTTGGTTTTCCGGAAGGAGCTCTTAACAGAGGACTCCCTTCCAATTCCACCACATAAACATCACCTTCTTTGGATGAAATCAGGCCTTTCGTGTGGTTATTGGTGGTTCGTTTTAGTTGCCCCATGATCTCTTCCATTCCACATTATTTTACAGTATCCACTTTTCATTTCCCATGACAATTTGCTTTAAAAACAGATTTTTTTTTTTTATGTTTAAGTAGAAAATTGAACTTGGAAATACAGTCAAGAAGTTTTTTTGTTTTTTTTTTTCTGAACTTATGTGGAACCCAAACATCAAAGCAATGAACATAGCTAAGCTTGTGCAAATGATTTTCAGTGCTTGATTTGGATATTTGGAGTATGTCAGCTATCTTCCACGTGGTATAACATTTGTTCTCAATTAATGTCTTGATTTGATCACTGTCAACTTCAACTGTTATACCCAATCATGGAGCATAGTTCAGCAAGAAATCTCCAGCATGAAACTTCAACAACAACTTTTGACATGTTGAATCAATCAGTCACAGCTGGGAACACCAGACCACCTGACCTGCCTCCTGAGAAATCTGTATGCAGGTCAAGAAGCAACAGTTAGAACTGGACATGGAACAACAGACTGGTTCAAAATTGGGAAAGGAGTACATCAAGACTGTATACTGTCACCCTGTTTGCTTAACTTCTATTCAGAGTACAGCATGCTAAATGCCAGGCTGGGTGAATCACAAACTGGAATCAAGATTGCCAGGAGAAATAGCAACAACCTCAGATACACAAATGATACCACTCTAAAGGCAAAAAGTGAAGAGGAACTAAAGAGCCTCTTGATGAGGGTGAAAGAGGAGAGTGAAAAAGCTGGCTTAAAACTCAACAGTCAAAAACTTAAGATCATGGCAACCAGTCCCATCACTTCATGACAAATAGATGGGGGAAAAGTGGAAACAGAGACAGATTTTATTTTCTTGGGCTCCAAAATCACTGCAGATGATGACTGCAGCCATGGAATTAAAAGATGTTTGCTCCTTGGAAGGAAAGCTATGATAAACCTAGACAGTGTATTAAAAAGCAGAGACATCACTTTGCCAACAAGGGTCCCTATAGTCAAAGCTATGGTTTTTCCAGTAGACATGTATGGATGTAAGAGGTGGACATAAAGAAAGTTGAGCACCGAAAAACTGATGGTTTTGAATTGTGGTATTGGAGAAGACTCTTGAGAGTCCCTTGGACAGCACGTAAATCAAACCAGTCAATCCTAAAGAAAATCAGCTCTGAATATTCATTGGAAGGACTGATGCTGAAGCTGAAGTTCCAATATTTTTGCCACCTGAAATGAGGAGCTGACTCATTGGAAAAGACCCTGATTCTGGGAAAGATTGAGGCCAGGAGGAGAAGGGGGTGACAGAGGATGAGATGGCTAGATGGTATCACTGACTCAGTGGACATGAATTTAAGCAAATCACAGGAGATGGTGAAGGGCAGCATAGTCTGGCATGCTGCAGTCCATGGGGTAAAAAAGAGTCAGACATGATTTAGTGACTAAACAGTAGCCTTTTCCATACATTGAACTAATCTTTATGTACATTTTAGTTGTGCTTTTCTTTTTTGAAATAATAAACCATAGTATGCTGAAAATGTTTTTTCCCTTCCATCTTCAATATTAAAATGGCTACACAAAAATTCACCAGTTTTGATAAATATTTTTTAATGCACGCTGATAAGAGAGCTGTCACAGTATAATCTAGCAAAATTGTTTCAAATGAAGTTAAAGACAAGCAAACACTACTAGAGTCATCTTGTGGAAAAATCCAAATGAACTATCTGGTCAACACAACAGCTCCATATCCTCACCTGGCATAGAGGACCACCTGAAATCCAGAGGTCCTGAACATTTTGGTGGATGCAGTGACTATGTAGGACTTTGGGTTGTCTGTCTCAGGGGTAGCTTAATTGTGTTAACTGATGTTGAGAAAAAGTGAGCAAAGGACAAATATGATGAAAACTATTAGCCCTCACCAAATTCATGTGCTCCTCTTCATTTCTCAGCCTCCTTTGTATTTAGACTAGAGCCATATAATAAGTGAAAGTCAACATGATGTAGACAGATGTGATACAAGCTGTGCCCATGTCTGGTTCTTTAAAACATCCTACACAATCTATATGCTCTCTCTCCCCTTGCTTCAGTGAACTTGGAGGCTCCAGGTTCCAGATGGTGGCTGTAATTTACAAACCAGTTGTATCTCAGAGTCACTCCTCAGAAAAAAAGCACTCTTGGCAAGGCGACCCAAACCAATATTGCTTTGACACAAACAGAAAATAAATATCTGTCACAATAAGCTACTGAGATTTTCATGGTTGTTACTGTTGAAGCACAGGCTAGCTTTACTGTGACTAATGGCTCAAGGAAATACTTTCAGCATTCTATTGCTTCAGATTTATCCTTTGCACAAAAGATTAAAGTTGATTGCTTAAAAAAAGATTATATGTGATAACATAGCAAATGAGTCTTTTATATACAAAATTTTTCAATATAAGGTCTTTACTTATTTTTATTTATTTATTATAATTTTATTGGTATATAGTTAATTTACAATGTGTTTAGTTTCAGGAGTACAGCAAACTGAATCTGATATATATGTATATATATACACACACACACACACATATGCATTTACATGTGTGCTTGCTCAGTTGCTTCAGTCATGGCTGACTCTTTGTAACCCTATGGATTGTAGCCCACCAGGCTCCTCTGTCCTTGGGATTCTCCAGGCAAGAATACTGAAATAGGTTGCCATGCTCTCCTCCAGGGGATCTTCCGGATCCAAGAATTCAACCTGCATGTCCTGAGTCTTCTGAGCTGCTGGTAGATTCTTTACCCACTGAGCCACCTGGGAAGCTTGTATATACATATGTGTGTATATGCACATCAGTTTAGTTCAGTCATGTCCGACTCTTTGCAACCCCATGAATCGCAGCACGCCAGGCCTCCCTGTCCATCACCAATTCCCAGAGTTCACTCAAACTTACATCCATCAAGTCAGTGATGCCATCCAGCCATCTCATCCTCTGTTGTCCCCTTCTCCTCCTGCCCCCAATCCCTCCCAGCATCAGAGTCTTTTCCAATGAGTCAACTCTTCGCATGAAGTGGCCAAAGAACTGGAGTTTCAGCTTTAGCATCATTCCTTCCAAAGAAATCCCAGGGCTGATCTCCTTCAGAATGGACTGGTTGGATCGCCTTACAGTCCAGGGGACTCTCAAGAGTCTTCTCCAACACCACAGTTCAAAAGCATCAATTTGTCAGCACTCAGCTTTCTTCACAGTCCAACTCTCACATCCATACACGACCACTAGAAAAACCATAGCCTTGACTAGACGAACCTTTGTTGGCAAAGTAATGTCTCTGCTTTTCAATATGCTATCTAGGTTGGTCATAACTTTCCTTCCAAGGAGTAAGAGTCTTTTAATTTCATGGCTGCAGTCACCATCTGCAGTGATTTTGGAGCCCAGAAAAATAAAGGCTGACACTGTTTCCACTGTTTCCCCATCTCTTTTCCATGAAGTGATGGGACCAGATGCCCTGATCTTCGTTTTCTGAATGTTGAGCTTTAAGCCAACCTTTTCACTCTCCTCTTTCACTTTCATCAAGAGACTTTTTACACATATACATATGTGTGTATATGCATATACATATATACATACACACATATATCCACTCTTTTTAAGATTCTTTTCCCATATAAGCCATTACAGAATATTGAGTAGAGTTAGTTTCCTGTGCTGTACAGTAGGACTTTATTAGTTATCTATTTTATATATAGCAGTGTATACATGTCAATCTTCTAATTTATCCCTCTCCCTTCTTACCTCTCAGTAACCATAATTTAACTTTCTACATCAATAACTCTATTTCTGTTTTGTAGATAAGTTCACTTATAGCCTTTTTTTTAGATTCCACATATAAGTGGCATCATATGATATTTGTCTTTCTTGGACTGACTGACTTCACTCAGTACAACAATCTCTGGGTCTTCCTATGTCGCTGCAAATGGTATTATTTCATCCTTTTATGGCTCAGTAATATTCCATTGTATATACGTAACACATCCTCTTTATCCATTCCCCTATTGATGGACATTTAGGTTGCTTCCATGTCCTGGCTATTATACATAGTGCTGCAGTGAATATTGGGGTGCCTGCATCTTTCCAAATTATGATTTCCTCCAGATTATATGTCTGGGAATGGGATTACTGGCTCATACCTTGATTTTTAGTTTTCTAAGGAGTCTCTTACTGTTCTCCATAGTGGCTGTACCGTTTACATTCCCACCAACAGTGGAAGAGGATTCCCTTTTCTCCAAACCCTCCTCGGCATTTATTATTTGTGGATTTTTTGATAATGGCCATTCTGACCAGTGTGAGGTCACTAAGGAAACAATCTCATTTACCATAGCATCAAAAAGAATAAAATACCTAGGAATAAACCTACCTAAAGAGGAAAAAGAAAACTATAAGATACTGATGAAAAAAATAAAAGATGACACAAACAGATGGAAAGATATACCGTGCTCTTGGATTAGAAGAATCAATATTGTAAAAATAGCTATATTACCCAAAGCAATCTACAGATTCAAGCAATCCTTATCAAATTACCATTGACATTTTTCACAGACATAGAACAAAAAAATATTTATAGTTTTTGTGGAAACATAAAAGATCACAAAGAGCTAAAGCAATCTTGAGAAAGAAAAATGGAACTGAAAGAATTAGGCTCCCCGACTTCCGACTATACCTACAAAGCCACAGTCCTCAAAACACTGTGGTAATTCCGGCACAAAACCAGAAACACAGATCAGTGGAAGAGGACAGAAAGTCCAGAGATAAACACGCACACCCAGGGTCCCCTAACCCATGATAAAGTAGGCAAGAATATACAATGGAGAAAAGACAGTCTCTTTGATAAACAGTGCTGGGAAAACTGAGCAGTTACATGCAAAAGACTGAAATTAAAACACACCCTAACATAACACACAAAATAAACTCAAAATGGATTAAAGATGTAACTCTAAGGCCTGATACTATAAAACCTTTAGCAGAAAACATGGGCAGAACACTCTCTGACATAAGTCACAGCAAGATCTTTTTCAATTCCCCTCCTAGCATAATGAAAATAAAAACAAAAATAAATAAATGGGGCCTAATTAAACTTTAAATCTTTTGCATAGCAAAAGAAACCATAAGCAAAATGAAAAGACAACGCTTAGAATGGAAGAAAATATTTGCAGATGAAGTAACCAAGAAAGGGTTAATCACCAAAATACTGAGTTCACGCAGCTCAATAAAAAAAAAAAAAAAAAAAAAACAATAGACCCAATCAAAACATGGGCAAAAGATCTAAATAGACATTTCTCCAAAGAAGGCATACACATGATTTAAAATCATATGAAAAGATGTTCAACATCACTAATTATTAGAGAAATACAAATCAAATTATAAGATTTTTATATAAAAGGCTTTTTTTTGGGCAAATTTTTATAAATAATTTCACAGTAAAGGAAGTCACTTGAATTCCATAAGTCTCTGTTTTCTCCTCTTTAAAATGAACTTAATTTGAATACCTACCTCATATATTTGCTGGGAGGATTCAATGAGTCAACCCACATGAAGTGAAATAATATGGTGGCTTGAATAGATTATAGAAGTTAGCATTGTTATTGAAAACTTTCTATTTTTTAGACATGTTAGACTTTATATATTAACATATACTCCTAACATTTTATACTAACATTTTCCTCCAAAAGTGCACACTTGGTCTCAGTGACCCTTGCGAAAGAGAGGTGTGCACATGCGTGCTAAGTCGATTCAGTTGTGTCTGACTCTTTGTAACTCTATGGACTGTAGCCCACCAGGCTCCTCTGTCCATGGGATTGTCTAAGCAAGAATACTGGGGTGAGTTGCCATGCCTTCCTCCATGGGAGCGTCCTGCCCCGGGGACCAAGTTTGCATCTCTTATGTCTCCTGCATTGGCAGGCTCTTTACCACTAGTGCCACCTGGGAAGCCCCAAGAAAGAGAGGTAGCAGACCCTGCTTTGCACTTGGGAAAACCAGGGTCCAAGGGCTTTGTTATGGTGCAATTGTCACCAGACAGATTCTAGAATCAGTTCGCCTAAAACACACCACCTTGCCTTAGGGATTTTGTTACTGGTTTCCAAGCCTCAGGTCTCTATATTATTTTTTCTCTTTTTTTTTGGAATAAAATGAAAGGTCACTTCTAGGAGCCATAGCTTCGCAAAGAGTCGGACATGACTGAAATGACTTAGCACACACGCACAATATCTCTCAATTCTGTGTATAACTTTGCATTATTAGAGGAACTATGGAACAGAACTGCAAAACAAACAAAGAGCCCTGATTCCCAGGATCCTTGCCCATTGATCATCCATCATTCTTTGGAAAACACTCAGGACAGAAATGGCAATCCACTCCAGTATTCTTGCCTGGAGAATTCCATGGACAGAGAAGCCAGGAGGGCTATAATCCATGGGATCACAGAGCTGGGCATGGCTGAGTGACTAACGCACACACACACAGGAAGCTAAGATTTCCCAATAACGGGGCCTGGGGGAACCCATGCCCTGCCCATCACTCAGAATCATTCCTGACCAAGGCCCCACATCTATCAGGCTCCAGGCCAGAGGCAAGTATCAGATCCAGCTTAAGTCACTGCTGAGTGTTAGTTCCAAGGAAGAGAGACACAGCAGCCAATGAAGCTGCCTCCACTTGTGAGAGAGCCAGGCAGCTGGACGGAACAGCTGCTGAACTTCAATGATTTGCGATTTTGGTTTATTTATTCCCACTGAGGTTTCTCTGATTCAGATGCAAACCAAACCTTTGGATGGAAACACAAAAATGTAAAGTCATTTGCTCATAGGGCCCTCAAAACACTCAGGAGAGTTCTAAAACTATTCCTATTAAGGACACATAAGCACTCAGCTGCATCCGCCGCACACCTTTAGAGGTCAGGAATGTTCCCAATTTGTTATACTGACACAGCTTTGGAGACCTCACATCCCCCACATGTGTAACTCAGGCATCCCTTAGGGTAACATGCTTTTAATTGGAAGCAGTTGGGAAAATTGGGGAGAAGACATGGAGAAGGCCATCTGGCCAGCCTCGGGGCCCTTTTCTAGGACCCAGGGGCTAACAAAATCTGACCTATTTCTTAATATATGAATTTCCACTTACTGAGTAACACAGTAATCACTGCACTGGGGTTGCTCAGCTGGTAAAGAATCTGCCTGAAATGCAGGAGACCTGGGTTTGATCCCTGTGTTGGGAAGATCCCCTGGAGAATGGAAAGGCCACCTACTCCAGTATTCTGGCCTGGAGAATTCCATTGGCTACAGTCCATGGGGTCACAAAGAGTCAGACATAACTGAGGGACTTTCACTTCACTTTTATTATATTACATTATATATATAGCCATTATATATGTATAAGGGCTTCTCAAGTGGTGCTAGTCACAAAGAACTCGCCTGCCAATGAAGGAGACATGAGAGATGCAGGTTTGATCTCTGGTTTGGGAAGATCCCCCAGAGGAGGGCATGGCAACCCACTTAGATATTCTTGCCTGGAGAATCCCAAGGACAGAGGAGCCTGGCAGACTGCAGTCCATAGGGTTGCACAGAGTCAGACATGGCTGAAGCAACTTAGCCTGTATATATATATATTCATTTGTTTCACACAACGATCCTCTAAGATAGGCATAGTTAGTATTTCCATTTTAATGTAGCAGAGATTGGCTAGTAAGTTGTCCATGGTATCAAAGCTAATTAGTGGCAGAAAGTGAAAGTGAAATAGTTCAGTCGTGTCCAACTGTGCGACCCCATGGACTATACAGTCCATGGAATTCTCCAGGCCAGAATACTGGAGTGGGTAGCCTTTCCCTTCTCCAGGGGATCTTCCCAACCCAGGGATTGAACCCAGGTCTCCCGCATCATGGGCAGATTCATTTCCAGCTGAACCACCAGGGAAGCCCATTAGTGGCAAAGCCATCAGGATCCTGATTTCAGAGTCTACACCAGACTACCTCATCCAGAGCTGAGCAGGAAAGAACAAGGAAGATCCAAATTTCCTGGTCTCTATTTGGTCTCTTTATAAGTAATTGGTCTCCAATTACTTTAGATGGGAGCTTAGAGACCATGCAGGCCAGTAAGGGGACTCTCTTAATCTTGTGCCCATGATGGACATGACCAGTCAGCCACATCACTGCAATCTACTAATGCAAGGCAAGTTCTCAGAGTCCTTCTCAATACACCTCTCTGTGTAGCTGTACAAATTTGATACATGAGTGTAAAGGAAAAGCCTGCAAACAGCCTTGCAATGACTCCATATCACTATTCAATTCTGTATTCACCACAGTGACCCCATTAAAGACTCTAATTAAGGACTTCATTAAAGACCCCACTAATGATGACTTCCCCGTACACCATCTTCTACTAGGGAGCATAATGCTTTGCCTGAAGAAGATACACATGGGTTCTTGTCTCCTTTTTCTCTTTGGTGTTTTTAGCCATCAGGCACCTTGTCTGCAATGTGCGCTCAGGGAGTGATAGGAACTAGATGGCTGGTTTTTCAAATGTGTTCCTTGAATCCTTGGGGTAGGATGGCATGTTGTTTTTGTCATTTAGTCACTAAATGTGCCCGACTCTTTTGCAACCCCATAGACTGTAGCCTGCCAGGATCCTCTGCCCATGAGATTTTCCAGGCAAGAATAACTGGAGTGGGTTGTCATTTCCTCCTCCAGGGAATCTTCCTGATCCAGGGATTCAAGCTGCATCTCCTGCATTGGCAGGTGGATCATTGGCAGGTGGATTCTTTACCATTGAGCCACCAGGGAAGCCCTGTGAGGGCAGGGGGTCACCCATTCTGCTTCAAACACAACCTATCCATGACAGTATATTTGATGAACAGGATTTGGCTATTTGATTTCAATTGGCAAAGGCTTTAGCAGCTAAGTAAATAGTTTAGAAATGCACAGGAACCTCCATACTGTTTTCTATAGAGCACACACCAATTTCCACATCCCCCAAGAGTGTACAGAGATTCCCTTTTCTCCACATCTCAACAACACTGTGTCTTGTCTTTTTGATAAAAAGCCATCCTAACAGGTATGGACTGATATCTCATTATGGTTTTGACCTGCATTTCTGGGGTGGTGGTTGTCAAAGTGTACAAACATTCAGTTATAAGATGAATGAGTTCTGGGGGTCTAAGGCACAGCAAGGTGACTCAAGTTAATAACACTATGTTATATAGTTGAATATAATGTGGTTTTGAAGAAGACTCTTGAGAGTCCCTTGGACAGCAAAGAGATCAAACCAGTCAATCCCTAAAGGAAATCAACCTTGAATATGCATTGGAAGGACTGACGCTGAAGCTGAAGCTCCAATACTTTGGCCACCAGATGCGAACAGCTGATTCACAGGAAAAGACCTTGATCCTGGGAAAGACTGAAGGCAAAAGGAGAAGAGGGCAGCAGAGGATGGGATGGTTGGATGGCATTACCGATTTAATGGATGTGAACTTGGGCAAACTCTGGAAGATGAGGGACAGAGAGGCCTGGAATGCTGCAGTCCATGGGGTTACAAAGACTTGGACACAATCTAGAGACTGAGCAATAACATCAACAATATACTTGAAATCTGCTAAGAGAGTAGATCATAAGTGTTCTCACCACACACCACCCACCCAAGAAAAGTAACTATGTGTGATGATGGAGGTGATGGATCCATGAGTTAACTTGGTTGCAATAATCATTTCTTAGTGCATATAAATGCCAAACCATCACATTGTACACCTTCAATACATAACAGTCTTTATTTGTCAAATATTCCTCAATAAAGCTGAGTAAAGACTGCACAGGAATAGGAACTCTTCAGTTCTGATGTTCTATGACACTAAATTATCAAGGAACTAAGATTCTCTGACTGCTACATTGAATTATGGGGGTGAGATTCTCGTGTGCTACAGTTTATGGGTTCCCAGAGACCTGGAAATGTTCAGAGTAGCTGAGATCTCCTGCATTTGGCTGGAAGCCTAGCAGAAGTCTTAGTGCCCCTTTCTAACCTTCGAAATCCTAAAGACCACCACATGAACATAGGAACCAGAGAAGGTACTTGAATCTCCTTGTCTCTTCATGCCCTCGGTCTTTTGGATTCTTTTTCCACTGCATAAGGTTCATTTCAGAGAAAGCTGCTGCTGCTGCTGCTAAGTTGCTTCAGTCGTGTCCGACTCTGTGCAACCCCATAGACGGCAGCCCACCAGGCTCCCCGGTCCCTGGGATTCTCCAGGCAAGAACAATGGAGTAGGTTACCATTTCCTTCTGCAATGCATGAAAGTGAAAAGTGAAAGTGAAGTCGCTCAGTCATGTCCGACTCCTAGTGACCCCATGGACTGCAGCCCACCAGGCTCCTCTGTCCATGGGATTTTCCAGGCAAGAGTACTGGAGTGGGGTGCCATTGCCTTCTCCATCAGAGAAAGCAGAGCTTTGTAAAAATGACCCTCTAGATTACCATCTGTTCTCAGTCATTCCACAAACATGGGTTAATTGAAAAAAAAAATGACAAGTCCCCACCCCCTAGTTTACCTCTTCTGTCTTGTTAACTTGCTGGAATATGGAATATGTTAACTTGCTGGAATATGGAATATGCAATTTAGGACCTGCCTTTGTTATGATTCATTCATGACCCTGGCCAGGCAAAAGCTTCCCTGGATGCTCCCACAGACACTGCACTGTCTTTAAAAGGCACACAGAGCAGCCAGAGCTGCAGAGAGGCTGAGACAAACTCAGGAATCAGCAGCTCTCAGGCTGAAGCTGGCGACCTCGCCCCTCAACATGAAGGTCTCTGCAGTGCTCCTGTGTCTGCTGCTCACAGCCACCCTCTGCAGCATCCAGGTGTTGGCTCAGCCAGGTAAGCTCCTCTCTCTGCGGGAAAACTGATCACTGCCTTCACTGTCAGATCAGCAAGAATCTTCAGAGACTTGCTGCGAACTCCCTCATTTTAAAGATGGGAAAATGGGTTTCATGAGTGGACAAGAAGAGCCTCAACCTCACAATCAGAGCAAGAGACAGAACTAGAAACCCAGGCCACTAAACTGGTCCCCCTGTTCTTTCCTGACATGAACATTGAGAGCAATGTTGTGTCCATCCATGATCTGGGTGCCCTCGCTTGTTTGAGGATGGGGCCACATGAGAAAATGACTTCTCTTACTAGGGGCATAGAGAGGGTTTTTGTCCGTGATGGAGAGAAAAAATAAATCTTTTGATTGTACACCCCAGATTGTTACTGGACTCCAAGACAACCTTTAAGATCAATGGTTACAGGAAGGGCATGAGGTCTCAGGGGAATCTCTCAAGATGATGTGTTTTGATTCTGTTTGGGAAAAATATCTATATGTTTGTACATAACTCATGTTTTCACCCTCTGATGACTTAGATTTACTGTATGTATCAGTCTGAATAAGGCAATGCACACTGGGGTAACAAGCAAACCTAAATTATCAGTGGCTTAACACAACAAAGGTTAATTTTCTTACCTATACTGAACATCGATAATGTATTGGCTAGAGCTTTGACTTCATATACTCAGGATTCTGGATGGATGGAGCAACTGATGGGAATATTACTGCTTAGTGTAATGAAAGAAAAGAAAGATCTCAAAGGTCTTGCACTGGCAATTACAAAAACTAGCTTAGAAATGGCATTTGTCACTTCATCTCCTCACTTTTGGGTCAAAATTAGTTAATGGTTCTAATCAACCAAGAGTGGCAGAGAAATGCGAGTCTATCATGTGTCCAGAAAGCAGAGAATGGAGAATATCTGGTGGATGGTATTATGACTTTGACACAGCTACATAACTCTTTGTAAAGAGAAAGTTGGAGTGTATGGCATTGACCAAGCTTTTTCCAAATCCTTGCCTGTAGCAATGGGTCTCTATTGCATAGCTGGGGACACCTATCAACGGCAGAGGTACAGGATCTCAGAGCAGACAGATTCTGCCTCCATCTCTTACATTTCTTTGCCTTCTCTTAAATTTCCTTCCTTACAAAGTCATGCTTAAAAATTGTCTACATATCATTAGTGCTCATGCTTTCTGTTCACTTCTCCCCCAATTCAGCTTCTATTCCAACCATCTGCTGCTTTAATATGTCTAAAAAGAAGATCTCCATTCAGCGACTGCAGAGCTACAGAAAAATCACGAGCAGCAAATGTCCTCAGAAAGCTGTGATGTAAGTAGACAAAGCTTACCCTCTCCCAGTCCCAAACTTCATTTCTGGGGGAGAGAGTTCTTGAAGCAACACTAGAGCTACCTGGAACTCTGCACTGAGTTTCATCTCTGCAATCCAATCCATGAGTTTTCACAACAGGAAATTTTCACTCTAGCTCTCTATGTGGATGTTTGTTCAGATCATCCCAGTTCCCTTGAGTCAAGAGCAAGGATGGCTCCACTGATTCATCACAAGCAGCCACTCACCATCAGCATCCCACCCTTCCTCTCTCCCCTCCCCTGCTCCCTCTGCAGGCCCTTTATCCCATGGCAGATGGTTCTGGAAGGTTTAGGATTAAACAAGCACACTTTTCAAAGAGGATCCTTAATATTTTCTTCTCTCCCACAGATTCAACACCAAACAGAACAAGAAAATCTGTGTCGATCCCCAGGAGAAGTGGGTCCAGAATGCCATGGAGTACCTGAACCAAAAATCCCAGACTTTAAAGTCATAAATATTCACCTTAAAAAGAAAAAAAAATTCACCTTTTAAAGAGCCTCAAAAGGCTTGGTTCACTTTTCGGTTCTTCCTAAGATGTATTCTGAGATAATCACAACTTCATCCTAAAAGTAATGGCTTTTATTTAATAATGAAACATGTATGTTTTATTTAAAACATACTCCCTTTAAGTTATTAAAGCTTTTAAAAGTTCTCCACCATTAATTTTTTGCTATTTTTAAAATGGAAAGCTTTGGTTGGCTCCCTTTCCTTCAGTGAACCCCAATTTAATCCCCTGCAAAGGATGAGGAATGTTGTCTCTTTCCCCCTTACCTCCCTGGAATCTTGTAAGGGTCCTGGCAAGGATCATCAAAAGGACAGTGTTTTGTATTTTTAAGAAGATGTAGCTCAAGGAAAGAGTGGGATGAATTGAGAGAATAGCATGGAAACATGTACATTACCATATGCAAAATAGATAGCAAGTGAGAATTTGCTGTGTAGAACAGGGAACTCAACTCAGGGTTCTGTGACAACCTAGAGGGGTATGATGGGGTGGGAGACGGGAGGGGAGTTCAGGACGGAGGGGGCATATGTATACCTGTGGCTGATTCATGTTGATGTGTGACAGAGGCCAATACAGTATTGTAGAACAATCATCCTCCAATCATTGCATTTTGTTCTATACTTCTCAATATTCTACAATGATAATCTCTGATAATTAAAAAAAAAAAAAAGAAGACATCACTCTCGTAAAGCAAAGGTTTATGAGACTCATAAATGTTAAATGGAAATGCATGTTATTTTAGGAATTTATAAAAATACATTTTTATTACATTCTGTGGTTGTACTTTTTGTGGGGAACCCACATTGATCTGAGAGGGAGAAAGATAGGAGAAGGGATGAGAGGTATGGTTATGGAGGGGGGACTGTGTTCCTGAGACATGGTCTTTTGGTGCTGCTGATTTTGAATGAGATTCAGGGCAGGAGGCGGGGTTGGGTGTGAAATGGAGACAACCAGACAAAACCTTTCCATCCCTCTACTTCCCAGGCTCCCAGAGAGGTTTCCCAGACCCCTAGTACTTCAGTCTCTTATTCAGCAGGACCCTCACTACCATTCCTTTTCTGGTCAGCGCCATGCTTGCCCCAGATTTTTCTCCCGTGATCCACTGTAGCCTGTGATACCCTCCCCATGCCTGCTTTATTTCTCTGATCATCCTCCTAGCCAGGATAAATAGAAAATAGACACCATGAAGTCAGATAATCCTTGACAAGAGGTTTATTTAGACTAAAGTTTTATGACCACTTAAGGAGGATTCATCGTGGAACTTAAACTTGGTCTTCACGGATGGAAAAGTACGGGGGCTCTTTGAGAGGCTTTTTGAGTGGTTCAGATGGTAAAGAACCTGCTTGCAATGAGGGAGACCCGGGTTCAATCCCTAGGTTAGGAAGATCCCCTGGAGAAGGGACTGGAAACCCACTCCAGTTGAAGAAGGAATTCATAGGGCCTGGGCCCCGTCTTAGGCCTGTTCATGCTGATCCTGCTCAGCCACCTCTCCAACGGACTCTGGACTCTGTGCTTAGTGCCTATGGAAATGACAAGAGAAGGATAAGAACCCCTCTGGACAGGGGAATCTTGAAGATCACATCCAGGTTATTCATCGCCTGAGAGAAAACATACTCTAATCACCCCTGCCTCCGGGCAGGTCATAAATTCTTTCTGTATCTATCGGAGTGTAACCTCAGGCTTATTGATTATTAACTGTTTGAACACCGAACACTTGATAACACTTGAATAATGGGGTTATTGTGACTGTATTTACCCTTCCTTTGTTTTATGTAAGTCTCAAGGAAATTGGGGTGGTGGGTTTGGACACGTACACATGAGGTATAAAAGATTTTCACAAATGCTGGTCGGGGTCCTTGGCTAACAGGAGACTCTGCGTTGGGCCCAGCGGTGTAATAAACTGCACTCCACTATCTGCATTGTCCTTCTGAGTGAGTTTGTTTCCCGGAACGTGTGGCTACAACATTTGATGCGTTGGCTGGGAGACTCCTCGCTTTGAGGAGACAGGTCTCATCTGAGGCCACCCTGCGGTTTTGTAGCTTGAATCTCCTAGAGGGGGGAAGGCACCTAGCCCCTCTGGAAGAATTCGGCCTCTCAACCCCCGGTTTCTTCGCTTTGGCCGATAGTGAATAGCAGCAAGGGAACTGAGCGCTCAGGTGGGGAGGAGCCCCCCTGGTAGGGTGGAAGAGGGGGCCTGATCACCGCCCTGGGAGGGACCAGAAGGGAGACGCATAGGAAACTGGTTTAGGTTGGCGACAATAGCTGCTCAGCACTCAGGTCGACGGCCCTGCCAGGGATAAAGAAAGGGAGCTTAGGGTTTAAGAAAGCCAGTTAGGAGATGTGTCCACACTGTCTTAGGGAACGTGCCGAGCTGTCGCCTACAGGGTTTTAGAAAGAGGATATAGATTTCCGCGTGCTCGTATTCTGCCCTCCCCTAGGAGGTACCCATCTGCTGTGTGACCCATCAACACCCCTGCCAGTGGAAACAGGTAGATTGGCTTCTTGGGAAGGCCCTGGGACGTGGGAATCCAGAGGTAAGAAAATGGGAGGAAGTGGATCTAAGACTGCTGTATTGGAGAATATGATTAAGAATTTTAAGAAAGGATTCATTGGAGACTATGGGAGGAAAATGACGCCCGGCCAGCTCCATACCCTTTGTGAAGTTGAATGGCCTTCAATGGAAGTTGGCTGGCCACCAGAGGGAACTTAACTATGGACTTAAATCTCAAAAACGCAGTCTATGCTATAGTTACTGGAAAGCCCAGACACCCCAACCAGTTCCCGTACATAGACTCCTGGCTGGGAATAGCCCAGTTCAGTTCAGTTCAGTTCAGTTGCTCAGTCACATCCGACTCTTTGCGATCCCATGAATCGCAGCACGCCAGGCCTCCCTGTCCATCACCAACTTCCGGAGTTCCCTCAAACTCACGTCCATCGAGTCAGTGATGCCATCCAACCATCTCATCCTCTGTCGTCCACTTCTCCTCCTGCCCACAATCCCTCCCAGCATCAGTCTTTTCCAATGAGTCAACTCTTTGCGTGAGGTGGCCAAAGTATTAGAGTTTCAGCTTTAGCATCATTCCTTCCAAAAAACACCCAGGACTGATCACCTTTAGAATGGATTGGTTGGATCTCCTTGCAGTCCAAGGGACTCTCAAGAGTCTTCTCCAACACCACAGTTCAAAAGCATCAATTCTTTGGCACTTAGCCTTCTTCACAGTCCAACTCTCACATCCATACATGACCACTGGAAAAACCATAGCCTTGACTATACGGACCTTTGTTGGCAAAGTAATGTCTCTGCTTTTGAATATGCTATCTAGGTTGGTCATAACTTTCCTTCCAAGGAGTAAGAGTCTTTTAATTTCATCGCTGCAGTCACTATCTGCAGTGATTTTGGAGCCCCCCCAAAAAATAAAGTCTGACACTGTTTCCACTGTTTCCCCACCTATTTCCCATGAAGTGATGGGACCCAATGCCATGATCTTAGTTTTCTGAATGTTGAGCTTTAAGCCAACTTTTTCACTCTCCTCTTTCACTTTCATCAAGAGACTTTTTAGTTCCTCTTCATTTTCTACCATAAGGGTGGTGTCATCTGCATATCTGAGGTTAATTGATATTTCTCCCGGCAATCTTGATTCCAGGTTGTGCTTCTTCCAGCCCAGCGTTTCTCATGATATGCTCTGCATATAAGTTAAATAAGCAGGGTGACAATATACAGCCTTGACATACTCCTTTTCCTATTTGGAACCAGTCTGTTGTTCCATGTCCAGTTCTAACTGTTGCTTCCTGACCTGTATATAGATTTCTCAAGAAGCAGGTCAAGGGGAGAGGGGAGCCAAAAAAAAAAGAAGCAGGTCAAGTGATCTGGTATTCCCATCTCTTTCAAAATTTTCCACAGTTTATTGTGATCCACACAGTCAAAGGCTTTGGCATAGTCAATAAAGCAGAAATAGATGTTTTTCTGCAACTCTCTTGCTTTTTCCATGATCCAACGGATGTTGGCAATTTGATCTCTGGTTCCTCTGCCTTTTCTAAAACCAGTTTGAACATCTGGAAGTTCACGGTTCACGAATTGCTGAAGCCTGGCTTGGAGAATTTTGAGCATTACTTTACTAGCGTGTGAGATGAGTGCAATTGTGTGGTAGTTTGAGCATTCTTTGGCATTGCCTTTCTTTGGGATTGGAATGAAAACTGACCTTTTCCAGTGCTGTGGTCACTGCTGAGTTTTCCAAATTCGCTGGCATATTGAGTGCAGCACTTTCACAGCATCATCTTTCAGGATTTGAAATAGCTCAACTGGAATTCCATCACCTCCACTAGCTTTGTCCATAGTGATGCTTTCTAAGGCCTACTTGACTTCACATTCCAGGATGTGAAGACCCCCCCGCCCGAAGCCCCCCCCCCCCAAAAAATGGGCCTGTTTTTACGCTCATGGTGTGGAAGGAAAAATCTTGATGGCCCAAAAGGTAACCAAGTGTGAGGAGGAAATTTTACAGAACCCTGAAGGAGATGAGCTTCCACCACCACCATATTGGATGATGGTTCCTCCAGCTAGTAACACTGAGGTGACCGGAGGCCCAACCGGAGGAACCAGCCGGAGACCAGTAAGCCTCCAGGACTCTTCAACAGTCTCAACAGCTCCACAGGTTGTAGAGCCGCCCCCACCCACCCCCCGCCCCCGGCAGGCTCCAGCCTCAGCTGGAGGGACAATGAGCCCACTCGACTATACCAGCCCGGATGCTGCCACTGTGTTCCCTAAACTCTGCCCTCCACTCCCGGTAAGTACTCCCGGACAAGGGGGAAGAACCACTGGAATTAAACAAAGGCTCCGCTCTGCCAAAGAGCCAGAGGAAAGAATACCCTTGCAGATGCCCCTTAGAGAAGTCCAACAACCTCCAATGATAGGGGAAGATGGTAATTATTACCAAGCTCCTGTAGCCTATTACTATCAGCCTTTTTCATCAACTGATATACTGACCTGGCAAAAACACACCCCCTCTTACTCGGTGGAACCCCAGGGCATGACTAGACTAATGGAGACTATTTTCCACACTCATCGACCAACCTGGGACAATATGATGCAATTACTAGCATCTTTCTTCAGTACAGAAGAGAGAGATAGGATCAACACTGAGGCTAGGAAATGGTTACAGGAGATGGTTCCTGAGGGCACTGCTAACCCAGAGAGGTGGATAGAGCAAGGCTTCCGCACTGACAGACCTAATTGGGACTACAATACAGAGGAAGGAAAAATCCAATTAGACAGATACGGGACAGCGATTATACAAGGACTTAAAAGGGGAGCAGAGGCCAACGGCCATGTCTAAACTGGCCGGAATAGTTCAGAAGGGAAATGAGTCACCTTCCAAATTTTACAAGAGACTTTGTGAAGCCTACAGACTCTATATGCCCATAGATCCTCAAGCTACGGGCTCCCAGATTGTTATCAACTCAGCATTTATCTCACAAGCATGTCCTGACATAAAACGAAAGCTTCAAAAGAATGAGGGAGTTCTATCCATGTCTAGTTCTCAGCTGATTGAAATAGCAGATAAGGTGTTCTGAAATAGGGACAAGAAAATAGAAAAGAAACACGAGAAAAGGTATAAAGATGAGCAGAGGAGAACAGACGAGAGGTTTGTAGTGTTGGCTGCTGCGCTTGGAAAGTCTTCCGAAGACTTTTCCACCACTAAAGCAAAGAAACCCCCCCTAGCTTTGAGGTCAAGACAGCCCTCCAACCAGTCCCAACAGAGGCCATGGGCTCCATTACAGCCAAATCAATGTGCCCAATGCCATGGGTTCGGTCATTGGAAGAATGAGTGCCCAGGAGGAAGAAGGGACAATAAACCCCTCCCGGATGCAGAACTCACTAACATAGAGACTGAAGAGGGATGCCGGGGCTCGAAGACTTCAGGTCCCCGAGAGCCCATGGTAACTTTAAAAACTGGGGACCAAGACATTAACTTTATGGTGGACACCGGGGCAGAATTGTCTGTGGTAACTAAACCCGTGGAGCCACTGTTTAAAAGGACGACCACCATAACTGGGTTTTGGGAGAAGAAATGGTTAAGTCGTTTTGCCAGCCCAGGAAATGTCAGGGGGGAGTCACCAAGTGACTCATGAGTCCCTCTATATCCCTGAGTGCCCACTGCCCCTGCTGGGGAGAGACTTACTCTCCAAACTGGGAGCACAAGTGACTTTCTCTCCTGAAGAGAGGCCCACTTTTCGGGTGGGCACAACAACCTACTTACTCTCCCTCTCTGTGCCCCCTCAAGACGAATGGAGGCTACATAAGCCCCTTGGAAATAAACAAGACCAGGCAACAGAGTTG
Organism: Bos mutus; assembly: GCF_027580195.1. Lineage (NCBI taxonomy): Eukaryota > Metazoa > Chordata > Mammalia > Artiodactyla > Bovidae > Bos > Bos mutus. Next base: position 46,264,559 of record NC_091635.1, read on the forward strand.
GAGAGAAGGCTAACTCAGCTGTTCCCTGAGGTCTGTGCCGAAGATAACCCCACTGGGCTAGCTAGACACCAAGCCCCTGTAATAATAGGACTCAAACCTGGCGCCACCCTGGTGAGAAAGCGACAATACCCAATACCCACAGAAGCCCGAATCGGGATTCTGCCTCACATCAGCAGGCTAAAACGGACAGGCATCCTGGTGGAATGTCAATCAGCCTGGAACACACCAATCTTACCGGTAAAGAAGGAAGGAGGACAACACTGTAGGCCCGTACAGGATCTCAGATTGGTCAATCAGGCCACTGTAACTCTGCACCCAACTGTCCCAAACCCCTATACCTTACTTAGCCTTCTCCCACCTAAGACAAGGATCTTTACTTGCTTGGACCTCAAAGATGCCTTTTTCTGTACATGCCTAGCACATGCATCACAACCCATCTTTGCCTTTGAATGGAGGATCCAATCGGAAACAATAAGCAGCAGCTCACTTGGACCCGCTTCCCACAAGGATTCAAAAATGCACCATCCATCTTTGGAGAAGCCCTGGCCTCGGACCTGGAACCTTTCCAGCCTGAAAGGTATGGATGTTGGCTCCTGCAATATGTGGACGACCTGTTGCTGGCCGCTGAGACCTGGGAGGAAGGCTGGGAAGGGACCCAAGCACTCCTCCAATTGCTGGCAGAGGCGGGATACCGAGTGTTGAGGAAAAAGGCATAAATCTGCAAGGAGGAGGTAAGGTATTTGGGGTTTGTCTTAAGGGAAGGCACAAGATTGCTAGACCAATCTAGAAAAGAAGTAATTCTGAGGCTCCCACGCCTAAGACTCATCGGCAAGTCAGGGAGCTCCTAGGGGCCACTGGATTCTGCAGGATTTGGATTTCAAGGTATTTTCAAATAGCCCAGCCCCTATTTGAGCTCCTGGCAGGGCCTGAAGAAAATCCAGTAAGTTGGACTGAGAAACAGCAGAAAGCCTTTGAGGAACTGCTGCTGCTGCTGCTGCTGCTAAATCGCTTCAGTCATGTCTGACTCTGTGCGACCCTATGGACAGCAGCCCACCAGGCTCCTCCATCCACAGGATTCTCTAGGCAAGAATACTGGAGTGGGTTGCCATTTGAGGAGCTAAGACTAGCAATCACCTCTGCCCCCACCTTGGGATTGCCAGACCTCACCAAACCATTCATCTTATATGTGACTGAGAAAGATAAAACAGCCATGGGGGTTTTGACTCAAACTTTGGGAACATGGGACAGGCTGATAGCTTACCTTTCAAGCAACTTCATGACATTGCCACCGGGTGGCCTAGCTGTCTGCGGGCAGTGGCTGCGGTCGCCTTACTGGTACGTGAAGCCACAAAGCTGACTTTCGGCCAGGACCAGATTGTAAAATTTGCATATGAAGTCAACACCCTCCTTCGAGCAGACCCCCACAAGTGGCTGTCAAATTCCCGGATTATTCATTTCCAGGGACTGCTATGTGAAAACCCCAACCTCTGTATCGAGCCTTGACAGGATTTAAACCTAGCAATGCTTCTCCCAACGGGAGAAGGTGGACCTACCCACGATTGTAAGGAAGTCTTAGAGGAGGTCTATGCTAGCCGTCCAGGATGTCTGGCTCTAGGTCAGTGATCACACCATTGTGATTATCTGGGTCATGAAGATTGTCACCCTGTTTATTTAACTTATATGCAGAGTACATCATGAGAACGCTGGACTGGAAGAAACACAAGCTGGAATCAAGATGGCCGGGAGAAATATCAATAACTTCAGATATGCAGATGACACCACCCTTATGGCAGAAAGTGAAGAGGAACTCAAAAGCCTCTTGATGAAGGTGAAAGTGGAGAGTGAAAAAGTTGGCTTAAAGCTCAACATTCAGAAAACGAAGATCAAGGCATCCGGTCCCATCACTTCATGGGAAATAGATGGGGAAACAGTGGAAACAGTGTCACACTTTCTTTTTTTGGGCTCCAAAATCACTGCAGATGGTGACTGCAGCCATGAAATTAAAAGACACTTACTCCTTGGAAGGAAAGTTATGACCAACCTAGATACATATTCAAAAGCAGAGACGTTACTTTGCCAACAAAGGTTCGTCTAGTAAAGGCTATGGTTTTTCCTGTGGTCATGTATGGATGTGACAATTGGACTGTGAAGAAGGCTGAGCACCAAAGAATTGATGCTTTTGAACTGTGGTGTTGGAGAAGAATCTTGAGAGTCCCTTGGAGTGCAAGGAGATCCAACCAGTCCATTCTGAAGGAGATCAGCCCTGGGATTTCTTTGGAAGGAATGATACTAAAGCTGAAACTCCAGTATTTTGGCCACCTCATGCAAAGAGTTGACTCATTGAAAAAGACTCTGATGCTGGGAGGGATTGGGGGCAAGAAGAGAAGGGGACGACAGAGGATGAGATGGCTGGATGGCATCACTGATTCAATGGACATGAGTCTGAGTGAACTCCAGGAGTTGGTGATGGACAGGGAGGCCTGGCATGCTGCAATTCATGGGGTCGCAAAGAGTCAGACACGACTGAGTGAATGATCTGATCTGTGTATTCTTGCCATCTCTTCTTAATATCTTCTGCTTCAGTTAGGTCCATACCATTTCTGACCTTTATCGAGCCCATGTTTGCATGAAATGTTCCTTTGGTATCTCTGATTTTCTTGAAGAGATCTCTAGTCTTTCCCATTATGTTGTTTTCCTCTATTTCTTTGAATTGATCGCTGAAGAAGGCTTTCTTATCTCTTCTTTGGAACTCTGCATTCAGATGTTTATATATTTCCTTTTCTTCTTTGCTTTTCACTTCTCTTCTTTTCACAGCTATTTGTAAGGCCTCCCCAGACAGCCATTTTGCTTTTTTGCATTTCTTTTCCATGGGGATGGTCTTGATCCCTGTCTCCTGTACAGTGTCATGAACCTCATTCCATAGTTCATCAGGCACTCTATCTATCAAATCTAGTTCCTTAAATCTATTTCTCACTTCCACTATATAATCATAAGGGATTTGATTTAGGTCATACCTGAATGGTCTAGTGGTTTTCCCAACTTTCTTCAATTTAAGTCTGAATTTGGCAATAAGGAGTTCAGGGTCTGAGCCACAGTCAGCTCCTGGTCTTGTTTTTGCTGACTGTATAGAGCTTCTCCATCTTTGGCTGCAAAGAATATAATCAATCTGATTTCGGTGTTGACTATTGGAATGTGAAGTCAAATGGGCCTTAGAAAGCATCACTATGAACAAAGGTAGTGGAGGTGATAGAATTCCAGTTGAGCTATTCCAAATCCTGAAAGATGATGCTGTGAAAGTGCTGCACTCAAGATGCCAGCAAATTTGGAAAACTCAGCAGTGACCACAGCACTGGAAAAGGTCAGTTTTCATTCCAATCCCAAAGAAAGACAATGCCAAAGAATGCTCAAACTACCACACAATTGCACTCATCTCACACGCTAGTAAAGTAATGCTCAAAATTCTCCAAGCCAGGCTTCAGCAATATGTGAACGGTGAACTTCCTGATGTTCAAGCTGGTTTTAGAAAAGGCAGAGGAACCAGAGATCAAATTGGCAACATCAGCTGGATCATGGAAAAAGCAAGAGAGTTGCAGAAAAACATCTATTTCTGCTTTATTGACTATGCCAAAGCCTTTGACTGTATGGATCACAATAAACTGTGGAAAATTCTGAAAGAGATGGGAATACCAGACCACCTGATCTGCCTCTTGAGAAATCTGTATGCAGGTCAGGAAGCAACAGTTAGAACTGGACATGGAACAACAGACTGGTTCCAAATAGGAAAAGGAGTCCGTCAAGGCTGTATATTGTCACCCTGTTTATTTAACTTATATGCAGAGTACATCATGAGAAACGCTGGGCTTGAAGAATCACAAGCTGGAATCAAGATTGCCAGGAGAAATATCAATAACCTCAGATATGCAGATGACACCACCCTTATGGCAGAAAGTGAAGAGGAACTAAAAAACCTCTTGAGGAAAGTGAAAGTGGAGAGTGAAAAAGTTGGCTTAAAGCTCAACATTCAGAAAACGAAGATCATGGCATCCGGTCCCACCACTTCATGGGAAGTAGATGGGAAAACAGTGGAAACAGTGTCAGACTTTATTTTTCTGGGCTCCAAACTCACTGCAGATGGTGACTGCAGCCATGAAATTAAAAGACTCTTACTCCTTGGAAGGAAAGTTATGACCAACCTAGATAGCATATTCAAAAGCAGAGACATTACTTTGCCAACAAAGGTTCGTCTAGTCAAGGTTATGGTTTTTCCTGTGGTCATGTATGGATGTGAAAGTTGGACTGTGAAGAAGGCTGAGCACCGAAGAATTGATGCTTTTGAACTGTGGTGTTGGAGAAGACTCTTGAGAGTCTCTTGGACTGCAAGGAGGTCCAACCAGTCCATTCTGAAGGAGATAAGCCCTGGGATTTCTTTGGAAGGAATGATGCTGAAGCTGAAACTCCAGTATTTTGGCCACCTCATGCGAAGAGTTGACTCATTGGAAAAGACTCTGATGCTGTGAGGGATTGGGGGCAAGAAGAGAAGGGGACGACAGAGGATGAGATGGCTGGATGGCATCACTGACTCGATGGACGTGAGTCTGGGTGAACTCCGGGAGTTGGTGATGGACAGGGAGGCCTGGCGTGATGCAATTCATGGGGTCGCAAAAGTCAGAAATGACTGAACGACTGATCTGATCTGATCTGATGCTAGCCATCCAGACCTCCAAGACAGGCCAATTTCAAATCCTGACTGGACTCTCTATACTGATGGCACCAGCCTGGTAAAGCTAAGACAGCGACTGTCAGGCTATGCTGTAGTCACAGAGAGGACTGTTATCTAGGCCAGCTCCTTACCACTGCACTGGTCAGCTCAGCCCAACAAGCAAAGTTATGGGCCTTAGTCTGGGCGCTACAATTGTCAAAGGGTGAGAAAGTGAACATCTATACCAACTCCCAGTATGCTTTCACTACACTCCACGTACATGGGGCACTATACCGGGAGAGGGGCCTTCTAACAGCCAGTGGAGAGGACATTAAGAATAAGGAGGAGATTCTGACTCTGCTAGATGCTGTCTGGAGCCCCACGGAGGTAGCATTCATGCACTGCCATGGGCACCAGAAGGAAGACACCCCCACAGGCTCGAGGAAATAGGCTGGCTGATGAGACCGCCAGACGGGCAGCCGAGGACAGAAAGGAATCCGGGGAAATCCCCATGAGGACATTTGTCCTAGCTGAGCTACCCGAGCTGGCCCTAGACTCCCCAACATACATGGAGGCTCAAAACCAACTAGCTGAAGCGGAGGGAGCCACCAAAACAGACAAAGGATGGTGGGAGCTACCAGGTGGTGATCTACTAGTGCCCGAAGATGACCCCCTCTCTGGTGAGCGAAGCTCATCGTATGACCCACCTAGGACATGACAAATTGGAGGAATTGATCTGAAGGTATTTTCTGGTTCCTCGCCTCTCTTCTCTATGTAGAATGGAATCCCAGAATTGCAACGCCTGCTCTCAGATTAACACCACTCCAGGGTGCAGCCCCAAACCCCCAGGCATCCAATTAAAAGGTACCCTTCCTTTTGAACATCTGGAAGTGGACTTTACTGAGATGAAACCATATTGCCATCTTCGTTATCTGTTGGTCTTGGTATGCACTTTCTCAGGATGGGTAGAAGCCTTCCCCACCTGAACTGAAAGAGCATCAGAAGTGGCTCAGAGCCTACTTAGGGAAACAGTTCCTCGATTTGGATTCCCCACCAGCATAGGATCAAATAACAGCCCAGCCTTCATATCGGATCTGATACAAGTAAGTAAAGCCATGAATATAAAATGGAAGTTACACACTGCCTACCGGCCTCAGAGCTCAGGAATGGTAGAACGAACTAACCGGATGCTAAAGGAGACACTTTCTAAATGGATCATAGAAACTGACTGTTCCTGGGTAGATTTATTTCCCATAGCCTTGCTCAAACTCAGGATGACCCCACGGTCCTGTTAGGGGAAGCACACTGATTGAAACCGCCCACCCTGGCCAGGCACCATAGTAACCATTTGCATGAGTTGTTTTATGACAGGAGATCCTGGTAAGAAATACAGAACCAATAAGCCACCACCAACCGGAAGAGTACGGGAAAGGTCAAAAGGAGACACCGCGTGTCCGTCCACTTCCCAGAATCCCTCTCGCTAGCATCCATCTTGGCTGAACAATGCGTGCACCACCAGGAAAGACTCTGAATTAGAATGATTGGCCAAAGATCACCCGGAAACTAATCCAATCACCATAAAACCTGAGACTGCGAGCCACACGGCAGAGCAGTTCTCCTGGGTTCCCTTACCCTACTGCTCTCCACCCGGGTGCCGTTTACCAATAAAGTCTCTTGCTTTGTCAGCACATGAGTCTCCTCGGGCAATTCATTTCTGAGTGTTAGGCAAGAGCCCAGTTTTGGGCCCTGGAAGGGGTCCCCCTTCCTGCAACAGTCCCACGGCTACTCTCCCTACGAAATTGTGTATTGGAGGCCTCCTCCCATGAAAAGACAGGTAACAACTGATATACTTCAGGTAAGAGGAGATGGGATATCACAGCAGATGGAACAACTAGGCAAGGTAATTAATCAAGTAACTAAGTTTGTGCAAGAAAGAATATCCTTCCCCTTGGGGGAGCAAATGCATGAGTTTATACCAGGACACCAGGTATGGGTGAAAGATTAGAAACATGTCACACTAGCCGCCCCCCCGCTCCCCGATGGAAAGATCCTTATACTGTTGTTTTAACCACCCCTGCCGCAGTTAAAGTTGCAGGCATTGCCCCTTGGATCCATCACACCAGAGCAAAGAAGGCATACCACACTGACCCGGAAGACACCAAGTGGACCACCTAGAAGGACCCCACCGACCCACGGGAAACCAAGATCATCCTGAAGAGGAAGAAGAAAACGAGGTCCCGGACAAGCCCTCTACAGGATGGAGCTGGGTAAACGACTCCTGCTACTTGGCCTCACCAAGGCAATTCTGAACCTGACCACTGTTCCTGCACAGGACCACGTCTTCATCTCATGGGCACATTCTTATGAGGACTTCAACAACTCCCCCAATTGTTGGGGATGTGGGGCTATGCCCATGTCAGTAATGGACACACTCCTCTGATGGGTGTCACCACTTCGTTATGGAGACTTTATACCACTGTGTTCCTTCTTGGAACAACAGAAAGAAACTTTCCTTTCTCTCACCAATCATAACCTTTCTTTGCTCTCCTAGTGTAAGAAAAAGCCATCAATGGGCCTGGGACATAGGGTTACATTTAACATGAACACTAGTCTTATGGAAGTAACAAGGGCTTATACTTCATATGTGAAAAATAAAAAGGAGAAAGGCTCCCTTACAAAAGGGGAACAGGCCTCCCGGTACCTTGAGCAATACTATCAGGTCTGGGATGAATATTTCTGGATGACTCCTGAGAAAGGACAGTTAATTGTTCCCGCTACTATTTGCTGGGAACAAAGAGAACATAAAGTTGGATTTGGAGACGGCCCCCTAGACCCAAAAGAATTAAAATATATGGGTTATTTGTCCCCTGAACAATGTAAACAAATCTTGAAAGTTACTTATCACCCCAATTGGTCTGTTCAGTGGCCTGGTTCTGACTGGAAATATAATCCCGGAATCTGTTGGGTAGCCCCCAAAGGGGCCCAGTGGCTCTGTGGGCTTAACTTATGGCCGTGGTTACCAGTTGGCCGGGTAGGGCGTTTCACACTAGGATTTGCTTTTGCTCATGGCAGTATTCAGCCTAGCCTACACCAACCTCCAGTAAACCTGCCCTATCTGCATGCAAGGTGGACACGATCCGTGTTCCAATGGTATGATTATCTCGCTGTGCAGTTTGTACCCTCTATAGGGACAACGGATGTCATGGTTAAGGTAGAGGCCTTAACTAATTTCACTAAACAGTCCCTCTTAGACAAAGTACAAAAGCCATTCAAGCTTTGAAGGAAGAACAAATTCAGATGAGGAAGGCAGTAATTCAAAATAGGATGGCATTAGACATACTCACAGCAGCCCAGTGGGGGACTTGCACCATAATTAAAGCCAAACGTTGTTTATACATCCCCGACTTGTCTGGAAATGTATCTACTGCCTTGGCGGATATGCAAAATCAAGTGAAAGCCATGTCTAATGAAAATATTCCCTTTTGGACTCCGGTCCTGTCCTGGGTAAAGGGAGACTGGAGGGAAACTATTGTAACTGTTGTTATAGTAATCTTAATCATGCTGCTTTGTGGGCCCTGCTTCTTACAATGCCTTGTGAATTTTGTAATCCAGAGGTTGACAGCGTTCTCTCATGTGGGTGGCTGGAGGACTAAGGTGCAATATATCCCAATGAATGATGCTCATTACGGAAACTAAGAGCATTAAGAGGGGGGAATGAAGAAAGAATTCATAGGGCCTGGACCCCGTCTTAGGCCTATTCATGCTGATCATGCTCAGCCACCTCTCCAACGGACTCTGGACTCTGTGCTTAGTGCCTATGGAAATGACAATAGAAGGATAAGAACCCTCTGGACAGGGGAATCCTGAAGATCACATCCAGGTTACTCATCACCTGAGAGAAAACATACTCTAATCACCGCTGCCTCTGGACAGGTCACAAATTCTTTCTGTATCTATCGGAGTGTAACTGCAGGCTTATTGATTATTAACTCTTTGAACACCTAACACTTGATAACACGTGAATAATGGGGTTATTGTGACTGTATTTACCCTTCCTTTGTTTTATGTAAGTCTCAAGGAAATTGGGGTGGTGGGTTTGGACACGTACACATGGGGTATAAAAGATTTTCACAAATGCTGGTCGGGGTCCTTGGCTAAGAGGAGACTCTGCCTTGGGCCCGCCGGTGTAATAAACTGCACTCCACTATCTGCATTGTCCTTCTGAGTGAGTTTGTTTCCCAGAACACGTGGATATAACATGATCATCTTCCTACCCAGGATAAATAGAAAACAGACACCATGAAGTCAGATAATTCTTGACAAGAGGTTTATTTAGACTAAACTTTATGTGCACTTAAGGAGGATTCATCATGAAACTTAAACTTGGTCTTCATGGATGGAAAAGCACGGGGGCTCTTTGAGAGGCTTTTTGAGTGGCTCAGATGGTAAAGAATCTACCTGCAATGGGGGAGACCCGGGTTCAATCCCTAGGTTAGGAAGATCCCCTGGAGAAGGAAATGGCAACCCACTCCAGTGTTCTTACCTGGAGAATCCCATAGATAGAGGAGCCTGGCAGGCTGCAGTCCAAGAGTCAGACACAACTGAGCGACTAACACTTCTGTCTCTGCCATAGTGGTTATCTAAAAGTGTCCACAGGAGGCAAAGCTCAGCTGTTGGGTTGGCCAAAATATTCATAACATCTTGTGGGAAACCCTGAACAAACTTTTTGGCAACCCAATATTGGTGCTAGTGGTAAAGAACCTGTCTGCCAATGCAGGTAGATGTAAGAGATTCGGGTTCAATCCCTGGGCTGGGAAGATTCCCTGGAGGAGGGCACGGCAACCCACTCAGGTATTTTTGCCAGAAGAGTGTGGTGGGCTACAATCCATGGGGTCGCAAAGAGCTGGACACGACTGAAGCAACATTAGCAGCCAAGGTCGCAATTTACTCTGGTCCTGTTGTTATTTCCATCTCAAAGTGCAAACAGAAGGCTGGGTGTAAATATCTAGCCTAGAGCCCACCAGCCTCCTTCCTTAGGAAATGTAAACAGGAGGCTAGCTGTAAATGCCTAGCCCGGAGCGCATCTATCTCCTGCCTCAGGATATAAATGAACACAGTCCGGGACAAACCAGAGCATCTGGTCACCATAGCACATAATAGGCATCAAAAGTTTTGATTCAGTGGGTGAGGAAAATATCATGTTCAGTGGTCAATGCCCCTGCAGGCTGGATTGAGAGGCGAAGGGGATAGCAGCCAATACACTCTGGAAATATTTAGGCATAAAGTTGTTAAACAACAGAAATTCTACTGAATAAGTTTACAGGTCAAATTCACTTTATTCAACAATTCATAAATTAAGCAACAGCCCACTTAGCAATAGAAAGGAGCTCCCCCAAGCTATAGAAAACGAATGGCTTTTAAAGGCAGAAAGGAGATGGGAAATTATTAGCAAAGAATGCTTTGCTTCAGGCAAGGTCACCTGCCTAAAGGGGAACGGAAGAGTCTTTGAGGCTGGAACAGGTCCTCTCCCTAGTAGGGCGTCTGAGGTGGCACTAATAGTAAAGAACCCACTTGCCAATGCAGGAGATGTGGGTTCGTTCCCTGGATCAGGAAGATCCCCTAGAGGAGGGCATGGCAACCCACTCCAGTATTCTTGCCTGGAGAATCCCATGGCCAGAGGAACCTGGTGGGCTACAGTCCATAGGGTCGCAGAGTCAGACATGACTGAAGGGACTTAGCACGCACACATTCATCTCCTTAGTGCTGACCAGGTAATTTCCAGGCTGACTGGTTAAAGGTCACAGTCCTGGGGAGTTGAATTGCAGTTAAGTCAAGTTTAACACAAGTGACTCCATTTGGAGACTGCGATCTCTTATTTTATTTATTCTATTTTTTTTTTCCGTCTCCTTTTTAAAACTGTCCTTCTCTTTAGATCAGACTTTCAGCATAACTGAGAGATGTGATCAAAATTTAAGACATTGGCACCACTGTTAGCAACTGCTCTGTAGTTCTCACAGCTTTTGTCCATCCTCTGTGTGGTATTCATAAGTCAGGACCTTTTTATAACTTCATCTCTGTGATATTCACAGACCGCAATTTTAGGTTCACAAGTTTTAAGTTGGCTATTTCTCTTTGTTCCTTTTCCTGACATTTTAGTTATAAAGAGAACACAAGACAGCAGGGATATTTCTATGATTATTGTAAGCCAGATAATTTCTAATGTTTGGAATGCGCTTTGAGCCATGGTCTCTAAGACCCAAATCAGTCAAAATCAAATAAGTCAAAGACAGACCCATCAAAAGAGTTATTTTCCAAAGCCAAGTGGCTGGCTCAGTGGTGTAATTGAGTCTCAGCTTCCCCAGAAGGGTTAACCCAAATGCAGGTAGTGTCGATCACAGCGCAGACCCCCTCCTTGTTCAACTAAAAAATAATCAAAGACTATCCTATTATTAAGAGTTACCTTGGACAGAAAGTTTAAGGATCATTGTTGGGCAGCTATTGTCTTAGCAACAGAACGTGCAATATCTTCAGGAGTTAAGGAGGGGTCCTGAGCCTAAAGTCATTTGTACTTACTTCTAACCAGGCAAGTATGTGTCTGCCAAAGGAAGCGAATCCTGAGTCATGAACATCTTCTGATATTTCCTTTCTAATGAATGAAGACAACCACAGAGAGGGACAAAGCGTGTTGGGGCACAGACCATTCCAGGTACTACTAGTGGGATTATTCACAGAGTTTGCTGCATTTACCCATCCAAGCCAGGGATCAGTCAGGTCTTTAGCATATGTGGGAAGAGAATCTTCTAGCCTGAAATAAAGAGTCATCCTAAATGTCTTGCAAAAATGTGCACTGCTGGTGAGATGTCTTAGTGAGTGGGAGACCAATCTGATTTAGATTATCTTGGGAATGTGGTGTTGCAAATGCATTAATACTAAGATTTGTGTAGGTGTTTGTATCTAATTGAGTGCATCCAGTTATGATCACTTCCCTGGTGGCTCAGACAGCAAAGCATCTGTCTATAATGCAGGAGACCCGGATTTGATCCCTGGGTCCGGAAGATCCCCTGGAGAAGGAAATGGCAACCCATTCCAGTACCATTGCCTGGAAAATCCCATGGACAGAGGAGCCTGGTGGGCTACAGTTCATGGGGTCGCAAAGAGCTGGACATGACTGAATGACTTCACTCACTCACAGTTATGATTGGAGAAGGGGAAAAGCAAGGCTCCGGATGTTCTCGGTTGTACGAGTTGAGCTAATAGGGAGTTCTAAGTGGGGGTCAGTTGTTTGCAGTGACACTGGGAACAGAAGAGAAATTGGTCAAGAGGGTCTCTAGCATCATGGATAGGTTAGAATCTTTGATAACAGATTGAGCAGTCTGAAAGGTTACTCCCCTTAAAAATGGCCTGGGAGATACAGATGAGGGTGTTATCTTTCCAAGCCAATGCCAGAGGAAAAGAAAGAGAAGAACAATTATTTCACATTCAGTTAAAGTATGAAGTCTTGATCCACCACCTTTGTCTACCTTGAAGCCAGGTGCTTCTCTCTCTTATGGATTTGGTTCAGGGATCTCCAGCATCTGCACAGGACCAGATGTCAGGTGGAGCCTTCCTTAGCCGTGAGGTGTGTACCCAAGGCTCAATGCCCTTTAGTTTCACCACAGCATTAGTGTCAGGAGCACTTGGTAAGGTCCTTTCCAACAGAATTTGAAGTCTATTTTCTTCTGATGACGTTTCCAGAATTCAGTCATCAGGCTCCAGACTGTAACCAAAAGGATTTTTTGTATTGGGATCCAGTAAGTCTTTAACCTATTGATAGGCTTTAGCGTAAGACATTAAACCCTTACAGTAGCTAATCACATTAACAGGAAACCAAGGATTAGCAAAAAGCTGTATACCAAGCGACTTTGGTCTATTAAGTGACTGTCTCAAGTGAAATGAGTTTATATTTCCCAAAGGATGTATTATAAACAGTCAGCAAGGCCAGAGGCAATATTTTAGGCTAAGGGAGTCTAATGATTTCAGTAAGTTTAGAGTGTTGTTTGTTTTTTTTTTTTCTTTTTGGCCACAGCACATGGCATGTGGGATCTTAGTTCCCTGACCAGGGATCGAACCTGAATTTTCTGCCTTGGAAACACAAAATCTTAATCAGCGGACCAGCAGGGAAGTCCCAAGTTTAGAGATTTTAAGTTTGAGGATTCCCTTAGTTGTCTTGACTTTGCCTGATAATTGAGGGTGACATGGACTGTGATGACTCCAAAATTTTTACAAAGTTTTCACTCAGGTTAATACGATTTGCCCAGAGAAGTGGGTGCCTTGATCACTGGAGATAGTGGAATGTTTACCTCAAGTGGAAAACACATTTTCCCAGGTTTTTTTTTTTTTTTTCCATTGTGAAAGCATCAGACTTGTGGCAGGGAAACACTTCAGTCAATCCAGAAAACACACACACAATATCAAGAACATAGAAAATCACTGCAGATGGTGACTGTAGCCATGAAATTAAAAGATGTTTACTCCTTGGAAGGAAAGTTATGACCAACCTAGACAGCATATTAAAAAGCAGAGAGATTGCTTTGTCAACAAAGGTCCATCTAGTCAAGGCTATGGTTTTTCCAGTAGTCATGTATGGATGTGAGAGTTGGACTATAAAGAGAGCTGAGCACCAAAGAATTGATGCTTTTGAACCGTGGTGTTGGGGAAGACTCTTGAGAGTCCCTTGGACTGCAAGGAGATCCAACCAGTCCATCCTAAAGGAGATCAGTCCTGGGTGTTCACTGGAAGGACTGATGTTGAAGCTGAAACTCCAATACTTTGGCCACCTGATGCGAAGAGCTGCCTCATTTGAAAAGACCCTGATGCTTGGAAAGATTGAGGGCAGGAGGAGCAGGGGACGACAGAGGATGAGATGGTTGGATGGCATCACCAACCCAATGGACATGAGTTTGGATGAACTCTGGGAGTTAGTGATGGACAGGGAGGCCTGGCATGCTGCGGTTCATGGGGTCGCAAAGAGTCGGACACGACTGAGCCACTGAACTGAACTGAACTGAGTGATAACCCATTCCAGGTGGCAACTGAATGAAGTCCAGTTTCAAGTGTCAAAAGGTCCAGAGGGAAGAGGTCCAAGTCTCTAGGAAGAAAAATAATTTTTCCAGGATTAGGGACCTGACAAGTCAGGCATTGCTAGTAATAAACTGTTTTCACAATTGTACAGACGTCTCCCACCCCAAAGTTTATTTATCATCTGAGTCATCTTAAATGCACCATAATGAGTGAAAGAAGGCAAAAATTGAAAAAATGAGATGAGCCTGGGAACCAAGAAGAACTAAGTAGCTGCCTTGAATTTCCCGTAACTGTTTATTGAATGTACAACCACAGTTTGCCCATCTTAATTTCTCTGACTCAAGAGCAGACTGTTGCTGGGTTGCAAAGCCATCTGCATGGCAGAAGTCTGGAGACAAAATGGTCAGAATATACAGGCAGAATGGACCAGCCATGTGGACCACAACTTTTACAGACACTGCTGGTGCTGCCTTTGCATAAATGCCTGCCAGGTGTCTCCCTGATATTCAGGTTCAGTTCTGAGAGTGTGAGCCTTGATTTTCATGAGGGCAATTTCGGAAGCTAAGAGAATAACAGTAAGTAGGCCCTCTACTTGTCCGCATTTGATTGGGGTACCGGAGAATGAAAGAAAATCCCTTTGTTTCTATGACTTCCCCAAATCATGGACGACACCAAAGACATAACCGGGTGTCAGTTTATCCTGATCCTGGCACGGAGCTTGGCTCATTGAGCTGATTGAGCTCGTGGGAGATTTTCCCTCTCAAGTAATAATAAGAGCATCACCAGTGTGGAAATTCCCTCTCCCATCTTTTACAAACTGAACCATCCACAAGCAAAATTAGATCAGGATGAGTCAACAAATGAGTCTCACAAATCAGGACATCATGTCACCCAAAGGGACATTAACAGCTCAAAGTCATGGAGCTCACCTTTGTCAGGTAAGAGATAGTAACAGCAAGATGAAGGATGCTGTTAAAGATTGGGTGGTGAGAGCAGAAGGATCTCATAGGAAATTAGGCTGCTTGCAGAGAAATGTTGGGTCGGTCCAATGACTTATCGATTGAACAACAACCACAAATAGTTGGCAATAGCCAACTAGACCTAGAAATCCACGAAGTTGGCTCTTAGTTGTGAGCCCAGGAAATCCTCCAATTAGCTTCCTTCTTTTCGGAGACAGGTGGATTCCTTCAGGCCTTACATTATGACATGATAATGAACAGTGTCTAGTCAACTGTAACTTTCAGTTATAGATAATAAGTGGAATCCTTTATGGATGCCTCTTTGGTAACTAAGTACCAGAGGTCATCTACTTACCATAGAAGGTTGATTTCCTGGGACTGGAAGGTCTTACATTTTGGGGGAGCATGTGGGAGAGACAGGAAGTGCCCTCAGTGAACCCTTGAGGTGTGACTATCCAGGTACATTGTGATTGCTCCAAGTCAAGGTGAATAGATATTGGCTATAGGGGTGCACAGGGATACTGATAAAGGCCCAACAAAGGTCTGTAGCAGTGAACAAAACCTTTTGTTTCTGGTAGAACTTGTGATAAAAGGATCTTCAGCACTGGGATGACTGGGAAAGAGGGACCAGCTATCTTGCTGATGGTTCTTAAGTCCTGGACAAATCACCATCCTGCCCATTAGGTCTGTGGACTGGGAGGACCTGCGTATTTCAGGGATTGGTACAGGAAAGATCAGCCTCAGGGTGATTAAGCCTTCTGCTGTGTGACAAGGTGAGAGGTCTTGTACAGCCTCAGGCATTAATGCTCAAGGAGGCATTTTAGGAAAAATTCTAGCCAGATCCGCCTGAATATGTACTGTAGACCTTGTATTGAAATACTTTTTATTCTACCAATATCAGTATCAGAAGTAGCCCACAGATTTTTGAGCACCTTGATTATATTAGGGGATTTGTGTTGGGATTCTTCTTCTAATTCAAGGACAAATTGTAAAGAGTATATGAGATCAGGTTCAAACTGGTCAGGAAATTCTAAGGTGAAGTCTCCATGGGAAGCAAAAAGTATTGACCCTTTTCATTTGGAAAGTGAAAGTGAAGTCCTTCAGTCGTGTTGGACTCTTCGCAACCCCGGAGACTGTAGCCTACCAGGCTTCTCTGTCCATGGGATTCTCCAGGCAAGAGTACTGGAGTGGGTTGCCATTTCCTTCTTCAGGGGATCTTCCCGACCCAGGGATCGAACCCGGGTCTCCTGCATTGTGGGCAGATGCTTTAACCTCTGAGCCACCAGGGAAGCCCCTACAAAGGAGATCTCTATTTAATATTGATACATTGACTGGGACTGTGTCACACTGCTAAAAAGAATGCTTTACCCAGAATCACTTTGCATTGGTTGAGATAGAAATTCTTTCTGAACATTATTAGACAGAAACCTTTTTTCCCACGGGATTTGTCCAATGAGAATGCGGTGTAAAGTGGAGAGTGCAGCCCCAGGACCTACCAGAATTTGGCAAGATTTCTATTAGTTTTCGTTTTGTTTTTAAGCTTTTTATATTGTATTGAGGTATGAAAGTGTGAAAGTGTTAGTTG
The DNA here is from genome assembly GCF_027580195.1 of Bos mutus. Taxonomy (NCBI): domain Eukaryota; kingdom Metazoa; phylum Chordata; class Mammalia; order Artiodactyla; family Bovidae; genus Bos; species Bos mutus. The sequence goes on from NC_091635.1 coordinate 46,280,862, forward strand.
CTCAGTCATGTCCTACTCTTTGTGACCCTATGGGACTGTAGCCCTCCAGGCTCCTCTGTTCGTGGGATTCTCCAGGCCAGAATACTGGAGTGGGTAGCCATTCCCTTCTCCAGGGGACCTTCTCAGCCCAGGGATGGAACCTAGATCTCCCGCATTTCAGGCAGATTCTTTACCGTCTGAGCCCCGAGGGAAGCCCTGTATTGAGGGTACAGCTGATTAACAATGTTGTGACTGTTTCAAGTGAATGTCAAAGGGATTTAGCCATGTTTATACACGTGTTCATTCTCCCCAAAACGCCCCTCCATCCAGGCTGCCATATAACCTGAATTTTTGTCTCCCTTGGGCTGCTTAAGGGTATTGCTTATAGCACTCTGCCAGAGGGTGCCTGGGGGCCCCATCAGTTTTGGGAGAGGCCTACGGGGGAGCTCTCTCTTGGGGGGCATTTGGGTGGCTATTGAGGAATTTTATAGGACTCTGTGCACAATTTTTCTTTTCCGGTGCCCCAACTGATTACAAATGAGACATTGCTTCTTGGGTGGGTGTTCTGATGATGGACCCTAGCAGGATGCGATGTGGGAAGCCCAAGTATTATTTGAGATCTGATCTTGGAGCTGTTGTAGTTATAAGGCCAATAATTTTGTTTATCATCTTATTCCATAGTCCTTTCAAAGTACTCAGCTATAATCATGACTTTGCTTGTGCCAGTGGCCTCCTATTTAATTTTCTGCCTTTTTAATTAATTCACTCATCTCACAAGATATTCTGTTTACAAATAGGCCACTGGAGCTGCTTAGGCACTTAGACAACATCATTTATTATATGAAATCACAAATGCCACAGGACAAGCATTCTTTCTTTGCATGCTTGAATAGCAGAACAGATAGTGCGGGGAACACTCTAGGAACAGCTTGTGAAAAGTCAGTTGCTATTTCGCAAGTTTTTTCTTTTTCTTTTTTTTTTCGCAAGTTTTTTCTAGTTGAGGATCTCAAGCATCATCCTCAGGGTTTTGCTATTCTGTCTCCCCATCCATCTGGGGACTTCCCCAGGTCCTACCATCCTGTGCACAAGCTGATTAAGATCTGGCACCCCAGGATCATAGGCCTCAATAAAGATTCTAAGTGAAAGTCGCTCAGTTGTGTCCGACTCTTTGCAACCTGATGAATAGTAGCCAGCCAGGCTCCTCTGTCCCTGGGATTCTCCAGGAAAGAACCCTGGAGTGGCTATCTTCTCCAGGAGACCTTCTCCAGGAGACCTTCCTGACCCAGGGATTGAACCTGGATTTCCTGCATTGCAGGCAGATTATTTATTGTCTGAGTCACCAGGAAAGCCCACAGAGATTCTAAATGCTTCAAAAAATTCTTGGACTCTTCTTAGGGTTTAGGAAATCCTTTAGCTATAACTTTTATTTCAATCTAACTATTACCCTAGTTCAATCTTTAACTAAGGAGTGAAAGATATCTGAGGCATGTTGCCTGCAGACCTGGGCAATTTTATTTGAAAAATATAACTGCTTACTAATCTTCGGATAAAAAGGAAGTTCAGAGAATTAGTAAAACCTGAGTTTGCAGATAAAGAAGGACAGAGGAGAGCAGAGGAAGTCATGCCAGTCCTATTGTCTTTTGTTTTAGTACCTCTAGTATCTTTAATTTTTTATTCACCTTTTGCAATGATTTTTTTCTCCATTTTTAAATGGAGTTATTTAAATTTCTTATTGAAGTATAGTTGATGCATTAATTTCTGGTGTACAGCAAGGTGATTCAGTTTTATATTATATATATACATATATTTACACATATATATGTATTATGCTAAGTCATGTCTGACTCTTTTGTGGCCTCATGGACTATATAGCCCACCAGGCTCCTCTGTCCATGGGATTTCCCAGGCAAGAATACTCGAGTGGGTTGCCATTTCCTTCTCTAGGGGATCTTCCAACCCAGGGATTGAACCCCAATGACTCCTGCATTGAATGTGGATTTTTTACCACTGCACCACATGGGAACTCCTATATGAGTATATATATGTGTATATTCTATGTAGCATATATGTGTGTGTGTGTGTGTGTATGTACACAAATACATATATATCAGTAATATTCTATACAACTAAATATACACGTGTGTATATATACATATATATCAGTTATATTCTATATAACTATGTATATACCCATATATTCTTTTCAGATTGTTTTTCCTAATGGCAACCCACTCCAGTACTCTTGCCTGGAAAATCCCACGGGCAGAGGAGGGAGCCTGGTAGGCTGCAGTCCATGGGGTCTCGAAGAGTCGGACACGACTGAGCAACTTCACTTTCACTTTTCACTTTCCTGCATTGGAGAAGGAAATGGCAACCCATTCCAGTGTTCTTGCCTGGACAATCCCAGGGACGGGGGAGCCTGGTGGGCTGCCATCTCTGGGGTCGCACAGAGTCGGACAAAACTGAAGCAACTTAGCAGCATGATTTATTAGCAGATATTGAATATAGTTCCCTGTGCTATACAATAGGATCTGATTGTTTATGTATTTTATATATAATACTGAGTATCTGTTAAACCCAAACTCCTAATCTATCCCTCCTCACCCTTTTACCCCTTGGTAACCATAAGTTTGTTTTCTATGTCTATGAGCCTGTATGTGTTTTGTAAACAAGTTCATTTGTATCATATTTTAAATTCCACATATAAGCGACACCATGTAGTATTTGTCTTTGTCTGATTTACTGACTCTTGAGAGTCCCTTGGACTGCAAGGAGATCCCACCAGTCCATCCTAAAGGAAATCAGTCCTGAATATTCATTGGAAGGACTGATGCTGAACCTGAAACTCCAATACTTTGGCCACCTGAAGCGAAGAGCTGACTCATTTGAAAAGACCCTGATGCTAGGAAAGATTGAGGGCAGGAGGAGAAGGGGACGACAGAGGATGAGATGGCTGGATGGCATCACCGACTCAATGGACATGAGTTTGAGTGAACTCCGGGAGTTGGTGATGGACAGGGAGGCCTGGCGTGCTGCGGTTCATGGGATCACAAAGAGTGGGACACGACTGAGCGACTGAACTGAACTGATTTACTGCACTTAGTATGATAATCTCTAGGTCATCCATGTTGTTGTGAATGACATTATTTCATTATTTTTTATGGCTGCTGCTGCTGCCGCTAAGTCACTTCAGTCGTGTCCGACTCTGTGCCACCCCATGGATGGCAGCCCACCAGGCTCCCCCGTCCCTGGGATTTCCCAGGCAAGAACACTGGAGTGGGTTGCCATTGCCTTCTCCAATGCATGAAAGTGAAGTATTTTATTACACATATTTACAACATCTTCTTAAGCCAATTATCTGTAGATAGGCACTTGGGATGTGCCCATCAACAGACAAACAGGCTATTTTGGAATCTTGAAACCTTTTGGAGGCCTCTACATAGGAGGTGAAATGGGTATCCTTTTCTGTTTTTTTTAATTCAGGAATTCTTATTTCAAGAGCACTTCTTAAATGAATGATCATGCCTAATTAAAATGTTCCCCGTAATGGTCATTGTAATTCTATTTTTGGTAACATTCTGCCATTTTGTAGTTATTTCTAGCTTCCAGGATCGTAGTTTTCAGACATAAAAGTTTTCATATCTTGACCACTTTAGATAGTGCTGCTATGAACATTTGGGTGTGTGTATCTTTTTGAATTAAGAGTTTTCACTGGATATACGCCCAGGAGTGGGATTGCTGGATCACGTGACAACTCTGTCTTCAGGTTTTTGAGGTACCTCCATCCTGTTTTCCATGGTGGCTGCCAATTTACATTCCCGCCAACAGTGGAAGGGGGTTCCCTTTCCTCCATACTCATTTGTCATTTGTAGACTTTCTAACGCTGAGCTACCACCTCTCACTCTGACAAGCGTGAGGTGATGCCTCACTGTAGTTTCGCAATTCTCTAGTAATTAGCAATGTTGAGCATCTTTTCATGTGCCTGTTGGCCAGCTGGATGTCTTCTTTGGATAAACGTCTATTTAGCTCTTCTGCCCATTTTTTGACTGGTTTGTTTGGTTTTTTGTTATTGAGTTGTATGAGATGTTTTTATATTTTGGAAATTAAGCCCATGCTGTCACATTGTTTATAAATATTTTCTCCTTTTCCGTTAAATGGTCTCTTTGTTTTGTTTGTAATTTCCTTTGTTATGCAAAAGCTGGATGAGGTCTTATTTGTTGTTTTCAGCATTTATTTCTGTTGCCTTGGGAGACTGACCTAAGAAAACATGGCTACAATTTATGTCCGAGAATATTTTGCCTGTGTTCTCTTCTAGGAGTTTTATGGTGTCATGTCTTACATTTAAGTCTTTAATCCATTTTGAGTTTATTTTGTGTAAGATATGAGAATGTATTCTAAATCCATTGATTTACATGTGTCTGTCCACTACTCGCTAAGGAGACTGTCATTTGTCCATTGTAAATTCTTATATATTCTTGCCTCCTTTGTCAAAGATTAATGGACTATGGGTGTGTGGGTTTATTTCTGGGTTTTGTATCCTGTTGCAGTGTTCAGTGAGGCTATTTTGGAATCTTGAAGGCTTTTGGAGATTTCTGCATACCAGGTAAAATAAGTATCCCATTCTGCTTGTTTAATTTGGGAATCCTTACTTTCAACTGCATTTCTTAAATGAATGATCACATCTAATTCAAATGTTCCCCATAGGGACTTCCCTGGTGGTCCAGTGGTTAAGAATTCACCCGCCAATGCAGGGGACGTGAGTTTGATCCTCAGGGCAACAGCCTGTGAGCCGCAATTACTGAAGCCCATACACCCTAGAGCCCATGCTCTACAGCAAGCAAAGCTACTGCATCGAGAAGCCCATGCAGAGTAACTAAAGAATAGCCCACAGATAGCACCTCCGTCAATGGGATTTTCCAGGCAAGAGTACTGGAGTGGGGTGCCATTGCCTTCTCCAACAAAGATCCAGAGCAGCCAAAATAAGAATAAATAGATAAATTAATTAATTATTTTTAAAGAAGAAGTTGGGGGGATAGATTATTTTTAAAAATGTTCCCCATAATGACCATTGCAATTCTAGGTTGTTTTTGATAATATTCTGCCATTTTTGTAGATATTTATAGCTTCCAGGATCATATTTTTCAGATATAAAATAAGCAGGTGTGTGAAAAAATGGTACACTTGACTTTTCAGAGTTTAAGGATCCCATTAGCTAAGACTTTGGGTTTCCTGGAGATGGACTAATACCTAAAAGCAATGTGCTGCTGAGTTGGAAATTATGTGGTATTTTACAGTGTATATGGTTGCATGGAAAATTTCTTGAGGTTGGTGAGTGACCTAGTGGGTCAGTCTGACCCACTTCATGACCAACTTACCCTAACACAGAAGTCTATGGGTTTGGGGGCAAGTGTTTTCACAGCTCTTATGTGCTTCACCTGTGCCCACCAATTTTTTCAGCTTTTTGGCCTCCCAGATTCCTGTTAGCTACAGTCTTTATCTACACAAAATAAGGGACTTCCCAGGTGGCTCAGTGGTAAAAGAATCTGCCTGCCAATGCAGGAGATGCAAGAGACATGGGTTTGATCCCCAAGTCAGGAAGATATCCCCTGGAGGAGGAAGTGGCAACCTACTCCAGTGTTCTTGCCTGGAGAATGCCATGGACAGAGGAGCCCGGCGGGCTATGGCCCATAGGATCGCAAACAGTCGGACACAGCTGAGCACACACACTTTACACAAGACAAACACACATGCACATTAATATATCAGCAATAACCGAGAGGCGCTACTGTACCCTGGGCCGGGAAAAGGCCCTGTGCACACCAACAGCAGTGAAACCGGGGGGCGGGGAAAGGAGTGACCTAGCAAAACCCCAAAGAATGGAGACTGCCGGCTGACTCTAAACAAATGTGGAAGCGCAGACTAAGCTGCCACGTGGAATCTGGAGGCCGAGCCGAGAGTTTTGGTTTCCAAGCAAACAGGGAATTGTGATCCCAACTACCAGCAGCTCCCAGCCTAAGCTAATTAAATTGGGAGCTCGATGCAGAGAGAGAGATGCTCAAAGTCAAGAGGAAACTTACCCTCAGAATTTCTGAGAAAGACAGTGAATTTAAAAGGTTCATAGGGAACCTGTAAGTCTCCTTCAGGCCCACCATTGCTGCCAAATCCATTAAACAACAAAAATTCAATGAAGTGAATTCAAAGATCAAAGTGACTTTTTTCAATGATTCATGAATCAGGCAGCATGCCATCTAGCAATAGAGAGGCGCTCACCCAAGCTGAGGAAAGGGATATTTTTTAAAGGCAGAAAGGGGTTAGAAAGAGGAAATTATTAGCAAAGAATGCATTATTTCAGGCAAAGTTGTCTTTCTAGGGGACATGGAAGGGCCTGTTGGGGAGACCATCTCACCAGGGCTGTCCAGTGAGAAATTCAACCTGGAAATTCCAGGTTGACTGGTTAAAGGTTACATTCCTTGGGGGATTGAAACTGCAATTAGATTAAATATTAAATCCCCATTTGGGCATGCTCTCTTCTTTTAACAAGATAATGGGGGATGGAACCAGGGAACTGGTAGATGAAGAGGGTGGGGAGAGGGCAACTGTAAGAAGAACGTGACTAGGTCAGGAGAAATGTTGAATGCTGTGGATGGAGAAACAGAATTAGTGATACGGAAACTCCCGAAACTCCACAAAGCTGCAATTAAAGACCCAGAAAATGCACTTCCCTCCATCACTCTTCCCATTACACCCCAAATTTCCAAGCTCAAGAGCTGCCAATAAAGTGGACAGGATCCCCACTTCCTATGTCAGCAGCTCCAACCGGGACTCCCTTGGACCATATGAAATCAACTGGCATTCTGTTAGTCATGTGATCCCCGGACACAAAGACCCACCTTTTCTAGGGTAGAAAAAGGTCACAGGCGCCCCCTGCTGGTGCAACTCTACTCAGTCTGATGCTGCCAATCTGGACGGCCAGTGATCCATTACAAACGGTGTTCCATCCAGCAGGGTCACTGCATTGCACAACTCCAAAGGGCAACGTTCATGCCAAGGTCCCCTTGGGCCACTATATGTGGTAGTCAGGACACTTGGCAATGTAAATGGTGGCATGAGGCATCAGGAAGAACACTTACCTGGGAGGCAGGTGACTGGGCTCTCTCACTGTGCTACCTTGGGCTTGATTACTCTATCCATAATGAGAATAATGACGTTTTAGGTGTCGATTGAGAGGAAACACACAATGCAAGGGCAGTGAGTTTATTCAGGGACTTTAAGGACTCGAACCTGGGAGACAGCCTCTCAGATACTTCTAAAGAACTGCTCCAAAGCGAAAGGGGGGAACCACGAGATAGATATAGATATATATAGATATATATATGAATTTTTAACCTGGGAAATGCATGTAGTCAAGAACACACCTAGGGACTTTCCTGGTGGTCCAGCGGTTGAGGTTTCACCTTCCAATGAAGGGGGTGCAAGTTTTAATCCCTGGTTGAGGAGCTAGGATCCCACATGCCTTGTGGCCAAAAAACCAAAACATAAAAAAGAAACAGAAGCAATATTGTAACAAATACAATAAAGTCTTTAAAAAATGGTCCACATTTTTTAAAAAAAAGCATAAATCTTGGTAAAAGATTACTGTTAATTACGAAAAACAAAGACCTCAAGTTAACGATTTTATTAACAGTGTATTGCTGTGTATGAACATGGGCAAGAATCTTGGGTCACTGAAATTTTTCCTTAGATATGCATCTTAACCATCTTGGAGCTGTATATCCAAAAGTCAGAATGCTTCACTGTTTTTCTCCATCTCAAACTGTCCTCAAACTGAGAGTTTGAGTGCTTAACCCTCGTCTGATTGTGAGAGTGTGAGCACAGAGCCCTCGTTCAAAATCCCCTGCCCCTGTGGGTGGGATACTGATGTTTTCCACGAGAAAGTGCTCTCAGAGCAGAAGATCTTGTAGGACCATCTATTTGATTCCTTATTCCTTCCCTGTATTAACAAAAAGAGCAAGAGTCTCACTCGCCCTCCAGTTACACAAAGGGTTAACTCGCAACCCACTGACAGTGGGCCCTGAGGAAAATCTGTGATCCGGTCATGGACAGTCTTCTGATTGGTTGGTGGTGAGGCAACCAGGAGTCAACAACATCAACCTTCTGGTTCCCATCCGCCTGGGGTCTATGAGTTCGTGCGAATCGTACAGTTAACTTCTTTCAGCTGGTTGAGGTTCAGTGTCTCCAAAACAGCCCAAGGACTTGGCTCAGAAGAGTATCTAAAGCCCTTGAGGAGGAACTAAAGGTCCTTGGCTTTGTTTAATGGCTGAACTATTATTATTTTTGCCTTGCTTGGCTGCTGTCCTTTCTTTCTGCGTTTTCTCACTTCTCTGAGTAAAATAATTCTTTGACTGGTTTTTCTACAGAACAAAAGGCAAGCAGAAGACCTGAGGTGAGGGGTCTATAGTGGGAAGGCCCCATAGGGTCCTGCTTTGGTTACACACATCCCCCCACCAGGGACCAGGAATGCTATCAGATGGTTTCTCTGGGAAGCAAATTCTTAGGGGTGAACACACGTCACTGCTGCAGCTGGTCATGAAGTTGTATATGATACTATGTAATTGCATATATATCATATGTGTATATGACACTATGATACTAATAACAAGAAATATATGTTCCTGGCACTGAGCTCCTAAAACCCTTGGGATTTCTGGTCATGAGAGCTATTATGAGCTCTTACGCTAATGAGGTTAAGATCCTTAGGATGGAGGCTCTCTGTCCTTGCTCGATCCACAGGTGCTTTTTCCATCTCAGGATGGATGGGGGGCTGCTGCTGGGCCCACCTGGAGTTATAACTTGGGTTTGACTGAACTCAGCTCATGATGAGCAGTTCTGGCTGTAAGTTCACTTGAATTTATCTGGCCAGGCTCTCTGTCTCTGCAGTTGCCAGTAACACACTGGGAACTTTTTTTTTTTTTTTTTCAGAGGATGTAAACTCTCCTCTTTAGATGGCATGGCCTTGGTCCAAAAGCCCAGGTGTCTGTTTTGTGATTCTCTGACAGTCTTGGACTCCATGGGGCGCAGTCAGTTTCTTCCCCCACTGCTGCTGCTCTTTGGTTGCTAAGTTGTGTCTGACTCTTTACCACCTCATGGACAGTAGCCTGCCAGGCTCCTCCATCCATGGGATATTCCAAGCCAGAATATTGGAGCGGGTAGCCATTTCCTTGTCTGGGGGATCTTCCTGACCCAGGGATCAAACCTGAGTCTCCTGCTTGGCAGGTAGACGCTGAGCCATCTGGGAAGCCCTTTCCCCACTCCATTTTCCTCTAATATCCAGGTCTGGCTGTTTGAATGGCACAAGCCACAGGATCACTTGCCCCACATCGAGACCTGCTAGAACCCGCTGGTGCTCCGTGCCTGTCACAACTGGAAGCCTTTGTCCACGTAGTCAGAGCAGTCTCCCCATGCACAGAGAAGCTGACCCCCAGGCGCCGTGCCTCATTTTTCAACAATGGGAGGCCAAGGAGGCTATCGTTATTTCTCTTAGTTCAGAGGGGATATCCCAGTGTGCCCCCAGACTCATCCTGTGAGGTGTTCTGGAGCAGGGATGCTTTAGAATTATTCCAAATAAAGAAAAGGGAATAGGCCTTTATCTGTCTGTATCACCCATCACTGGATGTGGGGACTACTCCCAGAAAAGAGGAGGTGACTTTGAGGAAGGCCTGTCCCTACAGCCAAAGACAATTCCTAGAGAGGCACTTAGCGCAGACCTGTTGGTCATCAACGCTGCTGAAGTTGGGGGAATGATCACCCAGGTCCTGATGAGAGGAGAGGGCTCTAGGCAGAGCAGCATGGCAGCTGCTATAAAGAAGCAGGCCTGGGCCTGAGGCATGTCTGAGCTCTGGCTGGGCTGGTTCTTCAGCTAGTCTGGAAGGCAACTTTGGAAATTTACATTTCCTCCCTGCACTTTAGTGTACCCAATCATAAAATGGACGCTTGAACTAAATCTATGACTTCTCATTGACTGTGCATTAGAATTGCCATGGACATAAAGGCACAGGTACTTTTTTCAAATTTATTTTATTGAAGTATAGTTGATTTACAATATTGTGTTAATTTCTGCTGTTGTGATTCAGTTATATACATATATATACATGCAAGTTATATACATGCAAGGTGATTCAGTTATACACATATATATTATACACACACACACATATATATATTAGTTGCTAAATCTTGTCTTTTGCAACACCACAGACTGTACCCTGCCAGGCTCCCCTGTCCATGGAATTTTCCAGGCAAGAATATTGGAGTGGGTTGGCATTTCCTTCTTCAAGAGATCTTCCTAACTGAGGGCTTGAATCTGTGTCTCCTGCATTGGCAGATGGATTCTTTACCATTGAGCCACCAGGGAAGATATATGTATATATGTATATATGTGTGTGTGTGTATATATGTATATGAAGTGAAATTTGCTCAGTCGTATCCAACTCTTTGTGACCCCATGGACTATACAGTCCATGGAATTCTCCAGGCCAGAATACTGGATTGGGTAGCCTTTCCTTTCTCCAGGAGATCTTCCCAACCCAGGGATCTAACCCAGGTCCCTGCATTGCAGATGTATTCTTTACCAGATGAGCCACAGGGAAGATATATATATACATATATGCATTCTAGCAGATGCAAACTATTATTATAGAATGGATAAATAATAAGGTCTTACCATATAGCACAGTGATCTATATTCAGTATCCTGTGATAAACCATAATGAAAAGAATATAATAAAGAATGCATATTGCATCTGCTAATCCTCCACCCCCAATCCTTTCCTCCTTCACTTACCTCCTCCTTTGCAACCACAAGCCTGTTCTCTATGTCTAAAAGCACAGGTTCTAAGTCATCTTTCCCAAAGACTCTGTCTAATGTATTAGAGTGGAAGATCTTATTCTACCTACTAGACTCGCTTCAGCTCTGGCTTGCCTGAACTGGTTGTGCATTCTCCGGAAAATCATTTAATCTCCCAGGTAAACTGGGGATCAAGAGGCCTGCTACTAGAGGATGACATGAAACAATGGACAAATAGCACTAAAAAAAAGGTGTGTGTGCGAACATGTTTCCAGCACAGTTCAAGGGCATGTCTGAACAGAGAGGCAGCTCTCCCTTTTCTGGGCTTTGTCCTGTATGAGGAAGGCTTTTGGCTTCTCTAAGCCTCACTTCTTGTATCTTTATAATGAGCATCACAAAAGCACTCATCTCAGATGTTGGCCAGGAGGATTAAATTAGATAACATGCATAAACTCTATAGTCCTTGGCATGGAGAACAAATTCAATAAAAGCAGCCATCATTATTGCATTTTTATTGTGTCAGCTGCAATGCTGAGCTTTACACGAAAATGAGTTTATAGACTCTTTCAAGAAGTTCCAAGAAACTTTGGGAAAGGCTGATCCCAAACCTCAGCTGGTTCTCTTTTGTAGAAGGGAAAATTGCGCTTGAGAGAGTATAATGTACAGTAACTGCCCTAGATATGAACCTTCAAGTTGCAACCTTTCATAGATGCAAATGTGTATTTCATCAACGTCAGGCCTGAGTGAAGTTCCAGCTAGCCCTCTGCTCCATCTCCTGTTGCTGATGATCCTTCAGCTTTACCATCTCCCATCCCCTCTCCCTAGATCCTGGGACACATCGGCCTCTAATACCCTGCATGGCCTGATGGACTTTGTGGCTCTCCAAGAAAGGGGAGGGTAGAAGAAAATGAATTCTCGGGTCCTGTTTACTTCCTCTTCAGATGAATTCTGAGTCTGAGCTATAAAACAAATCTGGGAATCTGGATTCCCAGGTTGCACTTCTACCTGATCATTCACCTGATATCCTTTTAGGGACCAGGTAAAAAGCCAGGACATCTGTTTCCATAGCAAGGGACTTATATCCTGCCCCCATCAGAGTTATTCCTCATCACAGACTCCCCTGGCTACAGTCATGGGGTCACAAAGAGTTGGATATGGCTGAGCAACCGACACTCCCTGTGCAGGGGGTGAAGTTTCTATTCCCTGGTTGGGGAGCTAGGATCCCATATGACTCCTGGCCAAAACACCAAAACATAAAACAGAAGCAATATTGTAACAAATGCAATAAAGACTTTAAAAATGGTCCACATCAAAAAAAGAAAAAAAAGAAAGAAAAGAAAATAGGGACTTCCCTGGTGGTCCAGTGGCTAAGACTGAACTCAAAGTGCGGGGGGCCTGGGTTCAATCCCTGGTCAGGGAACCCGATCCCACATACCCCAACTAAAGATCTTGCTCACTGCAACCAAGATCCAGTGCAGCCTATAAATAAATAAACATTAAAAAGAAAAGGAAATAGCAGCCTTGTGTCACCGAATGCTCACCAGCTATGACACCAGCATCACTCAGAGCCGTTGTCCCTAAAATACATTGGTCACATTCTCTGAAGCCTGGAGCATGGAAAACATCTGATCCTGTCCATGATATCTGGGACCTTGCCCTTCTCTCTGGCATTCCTCTTGTTTCTTTTCCCATAACATAGGCTTTCTGAAAAAAAAACCATCCCCTTTGCCACATGTCTCGATTTGGAACCTAGAGTCAATTTGGGGGAGAAATTAGGAGAATTCCATTGTCTTTCACTTTGAGTCTCTTCCCAGAGACACTCCCGGCCATATTCTCTCTGAAGTCCCCCCAAACTAAGGATTATTAAACTTATTGAGAACTTACCACGTGCCAGTAGCCACTGTTCAAAACCCTTTCTGTACGCCAGTGCATTTAACCCTCACAAAGTTGTATTAGCCCCATTTCCACAAGTCAGAAGCTGAGATCTAGCTTCTAACTCCTCACTCTTTTCTACATCTCATGTGGATGTGCACAGGGCTTTGGTCTAGTGAACATTTTTCCTGGTCCCAGGACAGGGGCACTCAGGCCTAGACTTTGAGGAAGTTTCTAGAGGGAGGGGAATGCATTAGTTGAAGGTCACAGCTCTTGACCTATTGATCTGACCTCCACAAGAGGTGTTCAGTCTCCTCCAGACAGGGTCCCTGGCTGTCCTCCACATTCATGGGTTATCTATAGATCTGGACAAATGTCCATGAAATACTTCCAAGCCAATATTGGTGGCTCAGAGGTAAAGAATCCACCTGTCAATGCAGGAGACTTGGGTGGGATCCCTGGGTTGGGAAGATCCCCTGAAGCAGGAAGTGGCAACCCACTCCAGTATTCTTGCCTGGTAAATCCCATGGACAGAGAAGCCTGGTGGGCTACAGTCCACAGGATGGCAAAAGAGTCGGACATGACTTAGTAACTAAACAACCTAACAGTATTGGGTGCAGCGATTTTCTCTGAAGCCAGGCATACACGATTCCCTGCCTCTGCACCAACTGTCCACTAGAGGGAGCCAATCCCCAGCAAGTAGAAACCACGTGTGGGCTGTGTTCACACAGGTTCTTGAAGTGTGTGTGTATTGAGGGGAGGGAGGCGGGGATGACTGGATCAGGGCATCTCACTCTGAGCACTCTGGAAGCCTGGGTGTGAGGGACAGGGCCTCCAACTTCTGCCTCACAGACCACTCCACTTGCCCCGGTCGGTCATGGGATTCTGCCCATGATTTCACTTGGAGAAAAACTCAGACAACCAAGCTGAGGTCTGAAAACCACAGCTCTCCAACATCTTTGTCTGCCATCCAGCTCTCATCGCCTCTGATGCTAAGATTCAAGAGCTTGATAACCAGGATTCCTGAAGTCCTTCATTCAGCCCAACAGGAGGAACTTTGGATCTGCTTATCTCTCTTATGACCAGTTTCATTTCCTCAACTCCTTTAACTGCAAAAAGATTTTCAGTGAAAAGAAAGTGGAGCCCCTAAGATGACCCTGTTCAGAACCTTTTCTGTTGTTAGTCTGGGCATGACTACACCTCCTCTTCCTATCTCAGCCCTGTTAGTCTTGGTGCCGGATGGAAGATATGTCCAGTCCTGACCCACTGGTTCCCCTTCTTTCTTCCAGGAAACCTCCCCAGGACTCCACTGTTGACTCTGCAGGTTTCAGGTCTCATTTCATCATTCCTTGACTATGACCCTGCCAAAGGAAAGGTTTCTTTCCTATTTTTCCTTACTCTCTTCCTCCTATAAAATAATGAATTACAATTGTAAAAAAGCAATTGTGCCAGAATGGCCAGAGGAGCAGAGAAGCTGAGATAAACCCAGAAGAATCCATGGTTTTAGGAAGGTGGGGGCCAGGCCACTAATGAATGGCTTTTTGACTTAGCTGCTTTCCACGCCAAGGTTTGGAACAGACAGGGCCATTTCAGCACTGGGGTTCCAGTCCCCACAGCAGCTTGCTGAGACTCCAGGACTCCAGTCATCTGTCCAGCACCAGCCCATAGCCATTTCCTTCCTCATCTGCTCACCCCTTTCTCCCACGCAGTGAAACCTACCTAGCCCTTCCTGATCTGTTGCAATGACTTTCTCCTGCCTCTAGTCACTTCCTGGTGGCTCGGATGAATCTGCCTGCAATGTGGGAGACTTGGGTTCGATCCCTGGGTTGGGAAGATTCCCCTGGAGAAGAGCATGGCAATCCACTCCAGTATACTTGCCTGGAGAATTCCATGGACAGAGGAGCCTGGCAGGCTACAGTCTGTGGGGTCCCAAAGAGTCAGACATAACTGAGCTGCCAGCACTTCCATTTTATTCACTAGTCACTCCCCTCTATCTGTGCTCAGTCCCAGAGAAATACTGATCTTATGTGAACTGAGACCTCAGAGGAAGGCTGGTGACAAGAGATTTTATATTTAAGTGACACTTTTCAGTGAAGAAGAGACATAAAGAGGACCTGCCTTAAAGGGTGGGGTGAAGATGCAGACATAGAGAACAGACTCTGGCCACAGTGGGAAAGGAGAGGGTGGGATGGACTGAGAGAGCAGCGCAGAAGTATACACATTAGCACATTAGCATATGTGAAACAGATAGCCAGTGGGAAAGTGCTATGTGACACAGAAGCCTCAATCCAGGGCTCTGTGACAGCCTAGAGGGATGGGATGAGGAGCTAGATGGGACGGGGATTCAGGAGGGAAGGGACATATGTACACCTGTGGCTGATTCCTGTTGATGTATGGCAAAAGCCAACACAATATTGTAAAGTGGTTATCCTCCAATTAAAAAAAAAAAATGAGTAAAAAAAAAAGGTGGGGTGAGATTAGAGGACAGGGTTCTACAGAATTCGTTCCGAATGGGCAGAAGAGCAGGCAAAAAGCAGGAATCTCAGTTTGCCGGAATTTGCTCCAGGAAAAGGAGGAAAATTTAGCAATTTTAGAATTTCTATATGAGCTTGGAGTCATGTTTTCGAGCAGCAGTCCCCAGTCATTTTGGCACCAGGGACCGGTTTAATGGAGGACAGTTCTTCCACAAACCAGGCGCCTGGGATGGTTTCGGGATTATTCAAGCACGTTAGACGTATTGTTTTCTATTATCGTTACATCAGCTCCACCTCAGATCATCAGGCCTTAGCTCTCAGGGGTGGGGGACCCCTACTTTAGAGGATCTTGAATGTCTCGGTGGACAGTTTGCATTCAATTCTGAAAGTGATAAGGAGATATGGAGGATGTTTGGCCAGGAGGGAAGCCCCAGTGCCATAATCAGAAGTGAGCTCGTGGAGGAGAGAGCTGCGGCCGGTTAGGGTGTGGAATGGATGATCTGAGAGCCAGTCTCTGCAATGATCCAGGCAAGAAGTGATGGTGAGGTAGAGGAGATATGCCAGCCTGTAGGGGATTTCCGGACAATCTCCAGTCGTGAGGACAGAGAGAAGGATCAGTGATGTAGAGTCTAGAGCCAGCTGCCCCGACACCAGCTGGCATTTACGAGCATGTCAGCCCTTTGCCCCAAATTTTCTTCCCTTTGTCACTATCCCCTGGAGTCCAGCTGCAAAGGTTTAGGAACGAGCACTTAAAGGGACAGGGTCTCCTCTTTCTGAATGGTCCCCTAAGATCCCTCTGCAGTCTATGAGCTTGGTCTGCTCTTCTTTGAAAAATGGAACCCAGGCTTGTATGGAAACTAGCCTCCCCATCAAAGTTTAGGATCAACTAGAGGGCGCCCACCTGCCAGTCTGGGGAGAGAGCACTGCGGTAGGTAACAGTCTACTCGGGAGCACGCGGAGCTGCAAATGTCCAGGCCTGGGAGGCAGGAGGTGGTGGTGCTGATCACAAGAGCAGCATTGACCGCCTGTGCACTTAGGCACATCAGCTTCTCTTTCTGGGCCTCCGCTTCCCTCTCCATTCAGTGCAGATGATACTGTACCACAGGTAGGAAGTAGGCAGAGTCTGGTAAGGGACATCTCCGTTTCCCTCAGTCCGAGGAGTCGTGTCTTGGGAGGAGCTGGAAGGCACCAGCTTTCAAATCTGCACTCAGGGCTCATCAGGGGCCTGGGTTACTATAAACCCACACCTGGCTCAGTCATTGCCTGCCTAGACACAGACGTGTTTCACCAAAGCCTCCAAGAAGGCCCCCAAATTCTGGGAGCAATTAGCATCTTCTTTCATCCTCAGGCTGGGTCCAGTAGTCCTGTGCGTCTCTTCCGCTACCAAGATCCCATCCCAAACGGCCACTGAGAGTGACCCATAGGGACTTCCCTGGTGTCCAGTGGTTAAGAATCTGCCTGGCAATGCAGGGGACTTGGGTTCAATCCCTGGTTGGGGAACTAAGTTCCCACATGCCTCAGCACAACTACTGAGCCAGAGTGCCGCAGCAAGTGTTCATGTGCTGCAAGGAAAGATTCCCCAAGAGGCAGTGAAGACCCTGTGTGCTGCAGCTAAGACTTGATGCAACCAAATAAGTAAATCTTTTTTTAAAAAAGAGAGTGACCTTTAAACCTGGTGGCTCAGATGGTAAAAGCGTCTGCCTACAATGTGGGAGACCCAGGTTCGATCCCTGGGTTGGGAAGATCCCCTGGAGAAGGAAATGGCAACTCACTGCAGTATTCTTGCCTAGAAAATCCCATGGACGGAGGAGCCTGGTAGGCTACAGTCTATGGGGTCGCAAAGAGTCAGACACGACTGAACGACTTTGCTTTAAACCTCCAATGGAGTGGAGATGCACACGGTGACTCAGAGTCCAGATGACTAAGATGCTACCATATGGGTCCATACTCAGAAGTCCCTCTGGCGCTGGGCAAGTCTTGGGTAGAAGGTGGGGAATGGTAAGAGTCAGGGAGCAGTGAGTTAGGCTCCGTGTGTACTACCACAGATAGAATCTGCTAGCACTCTGTTCGTAAAGCTATAGCTTTTCATTTTTAAACAGTCCTCGGCCCGTCTGTCCTCCCACTCCTGCCGCTGAACCTGTAAACTCTAAGCCCTGGAGACTCTGGGGCCTCTGATAGAGAAGAGTTCCCATCAGGGACTGGTGACCAAACGCGGATGCATGGATGTGCACACATCTTCCTTAGGCTGCGCCTCTGCACGAAATTGTCAACTGAGTCACTGACAAATCATTTTCCTTCCGTGAGACCCAGTGTACCCACCCATGAATGTGCTTCTGCCCTAGATCCATGGCTTCCAAACTGGCTGTGAATGGAAATCAGCAGGATTCCTTCTAAAAACGTGGATTTCCAGAACCTATCCCAAGATGCTGAGTCAGCCTGTTGGCTTCTGGCCGAGTGTCCCTTCTGAGGTTTTGATCAGTTTCCTTAGGGACCTGAGGCCCAGCCGGGAGGCTTGCTGAGGTTCCTTTGGGCTGTTGCTGCTTGGATTCTGCCTTGAATTTGCCCTTGCATGGTAGTCTCGGCAAGGACCTGACTCTCATACATGGCCACTGCTCACCTCCAGGCCTGGCTCATACAGACTAGTCACCTGCTGGAAAGCACTTGATGTCTTTCTCCTAATACCTCTCTCCATTGTTTCTGTGATTCTGTGATCTCTGAATAAATCTGGGGGCAACGCTGTAAAATGTAGCCCAGGCTTGAGATTCCAAGGCTATTCGTCCACCCGACCTTGATGCGTGTCTTGGGAGTCATTTAAGAAGGTGGACACCAGCTTCCACTGTAGCGGCCTCATTTCTTTCCCAGAATTAACTTATCCCCGCCCACTACCAGCTTATTGTCTAGACCACAGCTTTGCCATCTTCCCGCTCCTAAATGACAAGCACTGCTGTTGTTGACTGTGCTTTAGTTAACAGCAAACTAGGATGCCCCCGGGAAAGGAGAGAGAGAGAGGAAAAAGAAAAAAAAAAACAACGTATGGATCCTGTCCTAGGGAGGGCAGTCTGGCAGCTGGCCAAAACAGCTGCAGAACTTGAGCTGTCTTGAGTTTCGTTTTGGCTTTCACACGAAAGTTTCCCAAATCCATATGGAAACCACAACTAAAGGAGGGAAATTGTGCAATCAATGGAATTTGCTGATGGCAGTCTTTGAACTTCCCATAGAACCTGAGCGAGGGGCCTCTCAGTGTCTGTCCCCACTGGGATCTGTCTCCTGTTCCTGCTGGGGGTCCAGAGCCTTCTGCACCTCTGGTTCAAGTGAGGGTCTGAGGAGCCCATTCTCCACTGTTCCCAGGAGACTTTCTATTTCCCCATCTATAGCACAGGTCTTCTGCAAGGTCCGTGTCTACTACCTGTTTGCCAAGAAACGTGAAGACAATTCCAGGAACGCTTCGAATGGTCCACATCCTTGGCACCTCCCTCGCACCCTCCAGTCACTGTGTCCCCCTCATGATGAATATTCATAGCTGCTGATTCAGTAAATACTTCATTGATGTTGTTGTTTAGTTGCTAAGTCCTATCCAACTCCTTTGCAACCCGGTGGACTATAGCCTGCCAGGCTCCCCTTTCCATGGGATTTCCTAGACGAGAATACTGGAGTGGGCTGCCATTTCCTTCTCCAAGGGATCTTCCCAACCCAGGGATCGAACCTGCATCTCCTACCTTGACAGGCGGCTTCTTTATCACTGAGCTGCCTGGGAAGCCCCAGGACATACTTACTACATGCTTATGACACACTGTTCTGTGCTCCCCTGTGTCAACTCTTTTTATGCCTTCATTTTACTGGTAGGGAAACTGAGGTGCCGAGATCTGAAATAAGCATCTGGGTAGCCAAATCCTGGCAATCTGACTCCAGAGTTCATGATCTTAAACACTCTCCTGTTTCTGAGATGGAGCTACACAGGAAAGAACACCTCCCAGCTAATTCCTAATGTCCTAAATATCCAATCTCAGTCCAATTTCAAGATGATCTTGGGAGAATAAAATTGATGGAACATAGGTATCTCCTGGAGAAGGCAGTGGCACCCCACTCCAGTACTCTTGCCTGGAAAATCCCATGGACAGAGGAGCCTGGTAGGCTGCAGTCCACTGGGTCGCTAAGAGTACGACCGAGAGACTTCACTTTCACTTTTCACTTTCATGCATTGGAGAAGGAAATGGCAACCCACTCCAGTGTTCTTGCCTGGAGAATCCCAGGGACAGAGGAGCCTAGTGGGCTGCCGTCTATGGGGTCGCACAGAGTCGGACACGACTGAAGCGACTTAGCAGCAGCAGCAGCAGCAGGTATCTCCTGGTTCAGAAATGCCTGACATGTCACAAAACTGGGGTCCTCCCTAACACTGTGTCCTTGGAGGACATCAGTAAAGAGCTTCACTACTATTTCTCAGAGGCCAGCACAAGACCTTGTTATCCTTACTATCATCCTTTTGGGCTGATGTTTGCACTGAAACTAACTCGCCATCCCTGACCGTGAGCATCCCCGTGTTTCATAGATGAGGCAGGTGGGCTTAATGGCATCCGGTTAGGCCACACAGCTACTTAGCAGGCAAGCTAGGATTATGCCTGCTTGCCCTTAATCCCTTGCATTTTGATGAACCCACTTGTCCTGATAAAAGAGTTTTAATCCTATTTCCAGCTCTTGCTTCCAGATGCACCTCCGCGTCATGCCATCTCCCTGGAGAAGAAAAATTTCCCAGCTTCCTTAGTGGCCTTGCGTGTGGACCGTGACTAAATATAAACTGGATCCCCAAACCATGCTTTACTATGTGTATCCGACATGATGCAATTGGCGGGGACAGTCCCAGAGTTTAAAAAAGCTGCCATTCTGGAAAGGCTTAAGTTCCTTCTTCTAAGGGGAAATCCTGAGGTCCAGACTATGTTTCATGTTCTATAATTTTTGTATTAAGAGGAGATACTGTGTTTTCAAAATATGAAATGTACAAGAGATAGAGTTTTAAAGTCTCTTATAAATAAGGGAAAAATAAGTGAATTCTCAAGCTAAGGAGACTATCAATTTACAAGATAAAAAACTCAAACCAATGAACATGTACACAAAGAACCAACCCATGCATAAAAGTTTAAACAATGGAGTGGTTTCTTTTTAATTGAAGTAATACTCTCCAAAAATAAAATTCAATGAAGATAAGTCTGTTTTACACATGTCTACACTCCACGTGGGGCTTCTCTAATAGCTCAGTTGGTAAAGAATCTGCCTGCAATGCTGGAAACCTTGGTTCAGTTCCTGGGTTGGGAAGATCTGCTGGAGAAAGGATAGGCTACCCACTCCAGTATTTTCGGGCTTCCCCTGTGGCTCAGCTGGTAAACAATTAACCTACAATGCAGGAGACCTGGGTTCGATCCCTGGGTTGGGAAGATCCCCTGGAGAAGGGAAATGCTACCCACTCGCGTATTCTGGCCTGGAGAATTCCATGGACTGTATGGGGTCCATGGGGTCCAAAGAGTTCTGCACCACTGAGGAACTTTCACTCCATGTGGGGCTTCCTAGGTGGTGCTAGTGGTAAAGAACCTGCCTGCCAATTCAGGAGACACAAGTTGGATCCCTGGGTTGGGAAGATCCCCTAGAGGAGGGCATGGCAATCCAATCCAGTATTCTTGCCTGGAGAATCCCATGGGCAGAGGAGCCTGGCAGGCTACAGTCCATGGGGTTGCAAAGAGTGGGATACAACTGAAGTGACTTGGCACATTTGCACCTACACTCCACGTAGCCACATCTCGAATAATTTGTAGAACTTTTCCAAACCCCAGAAGTCTCCCTCAGGTCCCTGCCAGTTAATATCTCCAAAAGGGGCCTTCCCTGGTGGTCTAGTGGTTAAGACTCCATGCTTCCAATGAAGGAGGCATGGGTTCGATCCCTGGTTGGGGAACTAAGATGCTGCATGCTGCATGGCACAACAAAAAAAAAAAAGAAGAAGAAGAAGAAAAGAAAAAATTAATTAAAATAAAATAGCAACTTAAAAAAAAAAACAGAAAATAATTTTTTTTAAATATTCCCAAAAGGGAGACTCTAGTCTGAATTCTATCACTATAGGTTAGTTTGGCCCGTATGTAAAATCATATTTTTATTAATAAAGCATCACACATTTTAAAAGAATAATTCATTTGTTTTCTACTACTATCATAATAAAGTACCACTAAAATCAGTGATTTATACAGCACAAATTTATTATCCTACAGTTCTGAAGGTGAGATCCAGGTATCATCAGACTAAAATCAAGGTGTTGGCAGAACTGTGTTTTTATCTAGAAGCTATAGAGAAGAATCAATTTTCTTGATCATTCAGGGTGTTGGCAGAATTCGGTTCTTTTGGTTTATTGGACTGAGATCTTTATTTTTTGATGACTGTCAGCAGAGGGCTGTTCCCAGCCCTGTTCTTCCATCTTCAAAGCCAGCAGCAGCATGTCGAGTGTCTCTCACACACAGCTGGGATCTCTTCTCCTTCTGTCTCATCTCTCTGATACCGTAGGACAGGGTATCCACTTTCAGGGACTGTGTGATTAGGTTGGATAACCTGGCTGCTCCTCCATCTCAAGTTCTGAACCTCGAACCATATGTGCAAAGATCCCTTTGCCACGTAAGATAACATTCTCACAGGTCCCAGGACTGGGGACTGGACATCTGAGGAGTCCATGATTCTCTTTACCACAAATTGTAAACGTTGTCCAGGGTAAAACTTTCTAGAAAGCGATAGGGCAATACATGTTAAAAGCATCAACATTTCGTGCATTGTGATATGCTAATTCCATAGCTGCAGAAAGAAATAAAGATGTGGGTCAGAATTTTAAACTGACTTTTAGCTCAAAATGTTAACTTTAAAGGTGAAGATATAAATCATATATATATCCAACTACAGTGAAAAACTTTAATTATGGTATGCGAGTGGTATGTAAAAGGGACCACTATGAAGCCTTTAAAATTCAAGCAACTGAAGAATACCTAATGACTCAGAAGAGTACATGACCAGTGTTAAGGAAAGAAAGCTATAAATATTATCCCATATGCATTATGTCTATATATGTGTGTATATACATGGATATATGGATATATACGTGTATCTATACACATATATGTGTATAGATATACCAAAACACATCTATACTTTCATATGTATGCATACATACTGCTATATATACACACATACACACACACAGAGAAATCAAGAGAGAAGAAAGGGGTAACATAAACAAGTTTCAGCCAGATTCAATCTTAGTATTTAAGATGCAGGTAGGGTGATCAATCTTCATGATTTGCCCAGGACTGAGGGGTTTCCTGGGACACTAGTCGTTTGGTGCTAAAAACAAGAAATCACAGGCCAAACCAGGACGAGTCGGTCACCACCCTAAATGCAGATGTGTTTTGTCCTTCCCTTTTGGCATTTCTGCATATATTTTGTTTCCGGCAAAGAGCAGGCAATCACCTGAAAAATCATGAAAAGTCCTGCAAGGGTGTTCCTCTGAGTTGGGAAAATGCCAGAGTCTGGGCCTGGGAAACATTTCAGAAGCCTCAGGAACATTTGAAAGTGTTACAAATCCTCTCAGGGTATCAGACAAGTGAAAGAAGGGCAGCGCCCGAGGAAACAGATCTGAAGTTCGAGGGCAGATTCAGGAAGAAGTACCCTAATGCTGGATGGCAGCTGCCCCAGTAAACAGACAAGACTCCTTCCCTCTGCGTCTGTGTGATTGAGGGACCTTGGAGATTGAAATGGGAAAAGCAATCAATTAAAGACCAGAAAGCTAAAACTGAACACTTGGGAGCTGTAGATTGCAATAACAATTTCTTACCGGTGGTCCCTAGTGTGGGCACGCAGCCCGGGCTGCTGACATAGGCTAGTGGGCAGGCGCCTGCGCAGAAGGCTCCGACTCGGCCGCAGTGCGTTGCTAAGCGCCTGTGCCGGCTGATGTCTAGATGCCTTGAGAGGGGTGTTCTACATTTTTCATTCCGTTCCCGTGATAGAGTACTTTAATGTTTATGATACCACCCTAAAGTTTCTACAACTGACTGAATGTTATACATTCCTATCTTAAAAAATGTAGGAAAAAAAGTTATTTTTGACATAAAAAAAAAGTGAGCTCCAGAATGTTATGGAGCATAATATATATGATTGAATCAGCTAGACAGCTCTCAATTTTTTAAAGACTTGTTATTTTGTATTGGAGTATAGCCAGTTAACAATGTCATAGTCTCAGGTGGACATCAGGGGGACTTAGCCATACATAGACATGGATCCATTCTCCTCCAAACTCCCCTCCCATCCAGGTCAATTTTTTTAAAAACACAAATAGAGGGACTTCCCTGTTGTTCCAGTGGTTAAGTGTCCCACTACCAATGCAGAGGACATGGGTTTGTTCCCTAGTCGGAAACTCAATTTCCACATGCCTTGGGGTTCAGCCAAAAGCTAAAACAAACAAACCAAAACCAAAACAAACAAACAAAAAAACACAGAGAAATACAAAAGAGTGGCTGTCCGGTACATGACACAGAACATGTAAAAGCACAATGAGTCCTTCACAGGGCTTCCCAGCTATTCACCCAGGGGCTCTTAGCCTTCATAAGCCTAATTGTGATCTTTATAAATAATAAAATCCAAATATCCCTCGAAGGACCAATTAACACTTGTGTGCATTAAGGGCTTTATGATCATTTCCCACTTCACTGAGTTGAAGTGAATAACTTGATATGGCAATCATTAGTGTAGTTCCCTGACATTTAGATAAAAGTCAGCTGGGGAACAGGGGAGCAAAAAATGTGCAACGTATTTGATTTAGAGTGCTAAATGTGAAGCCACTTAGACTCACCACTTTGCCTCAAGTTAAAATTAAAAAAAAAAAAAAAATTTAAAGAGTGGACTGTTTTGAGACCTCCTTGGCAGTCTTGTGGTTAAGTCTCCGAGCTTCCACTGCAGGGGACACAGGTTCAATCCCTGGTTTGGGAAACTAAGATCCTTCATGAAACATGGCTCAGCCAAAATAAACAAAGGATGGACTGTTTTTAATGGGAATTATTAAAAATGGTTAAACCTAGGAATGTCACACAGCAGTCATTTCTTTACAACAGCTAATCGTTACTAAACTGATGTGGGTAACAGGGAACATGTAATGGACTAGAGACAACCATTCATATTTCTAGTGTTTGCGCTTCTACCAATTGTAGGATTATTCTCCCATTCCATTTTGAAGATAGGCAAGGGATATGACCCCTTTTGTGGCTCCAGAGAGAAGCTTTTAAGAGCTCCATGACCCTTTGACTTGCCGCAGGGACCAGGGATGTTTCTGATTGATAAAGATCCCAACAGGCCACATGAAGAAAGACTACAGCAGAATCAGCACCCTCCACTCAGTTATTAGTGAGGAAACTATTCAAAGCAGGATGAGAGGCCACCTATTAAGTAATCCTCTTTGAAATCATTCACATTCCAGCTGGGCCCACAATTGCTGTGCCATGCTATATCTCACTGTTCCATGCATTACACTTGAAATCAGGGCCCTGGGAAGAGGCTGGCCTAGATAGCCCGAGACCTGGGTGCTTTATTTTGTACACATAGGACATATATCTGCTTTGCCCTGTTCCTCGGTTGCTCCATCAATAAAGCTGAAATAATGTATATACTTCAAAAATATAGGAATCAAACAAAGTCCCTTTCACCTCTCATTCTTAAAGCTGTGTCTTTCAGACCACAGACCACATTGCCTTGGCCACCAGAGGGAACAGACTAGGATAAGGCAGTGCCTAGAATCCATACTACCAAACCAGCCAGGGGCTTAGGGTTGGGGTAACTTCTATCCACATCCCAGTGGTAGCCCCAAAGCACCAGGAGCAACTGAACAGCTTGTTGCCATCAAAATTCCAATTGATTCCATGGATTTATTATAAAGGACGAGAACAGACATTGTAGATAGCCTCAAAAGGTCTTCTGTTATTATCACTTATTAAGCATTGAGTGGGGAATGGTGATATAAGGGCTTGAGGGGTTAAACTACATATTCCCAAGTTGAAATAGAAGCTATTCGTGTTCCTCTTATTAAGACCTATAAGGTAATCCTCTTTGAGATCATTTACACTCCAACTGGGCCCACAAATGCTTATCTTTGTATGTGAACTTACAGACACAGGACATTGGGGTCTCTATTAGAACGAAGACCTTGCCTGTGCCAGGGAGCAAAGAAGCAGGCCCAGTGTATAACTGGGCATAGTGATGGCATCTCTGAGTTCCGGTTTTGGATTTTGCTAAATTGTCAGAGTGACTCTGAGTAAATCAGCTTACCATTCCGTGGCTCAGTGTATATATCTGTAAATAAAGCATTTAAACCAGGTTCATTTCAGTTCAGTTCAGTTGCTCAGTTGTGTCCGACTCTGCGACCCCATGAACTGCAGCACGTCAGGCCTCCCTGTCCGTCACCAACTCCCAGAGTTTACTCAATCTCATGTCCATTGAGTCAGTGATGCCATCCAACCATCTCATCCTCTGTCGTCCCCTTCTCCTCCTGCCCTCAATCTTTCCCAGCACCAGGGTCTTTTCAAATAAGTCAGCTCTTCGCATCAGACAGCCAAAGTATTGGAGTTTCAGCTTTAGCATCAGTCCTTCCAATGAACACCCAGGACTGATCTCCTTTAGGATGGACTGGTTGGATCTCCATGCAGTCCAAGGGACTCTCAAGAGTCTTCTCCAACACCAGAGACAAAAGCATCAATTCTTCTGCACTCAGCTTTCTGTACAGTCCAACTCTCACATCCATATAGGACCACAGGAAAAACCATAGCCTTGACTAGATGGACCTTTGTTGGCAAAGTAATGTCTCTGCTTTTTAATACGTTGTCTAGGTTGGTCATAACTTTCCTTCCAAGGAGTAAGAGTCTTTTAATTTCATGGCTGCAGTCACCATCTGCAGTGATTTTGGAGCCCAGAAAAATAAAGTCAGCCACTGTTTCCACTGTTTCCCCATCTATTTGCCATGAAGTGATGGGACCAGATGCCATGATCTTCGTTTTCTGAATGTTGAGCTTTAAGCCAACTTTTTCACTCTCCTCTTTCACTTTCATCAAGAGGCTCTTTAGTTCTTCTTCACTTTCTGCCATAAGGGTGGTGTAATCTGCGTATCTGAGGCTATTGATATTTCTCCCGGCGATCTTGATTCCAGCCTGTGCTTCATCCAGCCCAGTGTTTCTCATGATGTACTCTGCATATAAGTTAAACAAGCAGGGTGACAATATACAGCCTTGACATACTCCTTTTCCTATTTGGAACCAGTCTGTTGTTCCATGTCCAGTTCTAACTGTTGCTTCCTGACCTGCATACAAATTTCTCAAGAGGTAGGTCAGGCAGTCTGGTATTCCCATCACTTTCAGAATTTTCCACAGTTGATTGTGATCCACACAGTCAAAGGCTTTGGCATAGTCAATAAAGCAGAAATAGATGTTTTCCTGCAACTCTCTTGCTTTTTCCATGATCCAGCAGATGTTGGCAATTTGATCTCTGGTTCCTCTGCCTTTTCTAAAACCAGCTTGAACATCAGGAAGTTCATGGTTCACATATTGCTGAAGCCTGGCTTGGAGAATTTTGAGCATTACTTTACTAGCGTGTGAGATGAGTGCAATTAATTGTGTGGTAGTTTGAGCATTCTTTGGCATTGCCTTTCTTTGGGATTGGAATGAAAACTGACCTTTCCAGTCGTGTGGCCACTGCTGAGTTTTCCAAATTTGCTGGCATGTTGAGTGCAGCACTTTCACAGCATCATCTTTTAGGATTAGAAATAGATCAACTGGAATTCCATCACCTCCACTAGCTTTGTTCATAGTGATGCTTACTAAGGCCCACTTGACTTCACATTCCAGGATGTCTGGCTATAGGTGAGTGATCACACCAATGTGGTTTTTTGGGTCATGAAGATCTTTCTTGTTCAGTTCTCCTGTGTATTCTTGCCACCTCTTCTTAATATCTTCTGCTTCTGTTAGGTTCATACCATTTCTGTCCTTTATTGACCCTATCTTCACATGAAATTTCCCCTTGGTATCTATAATTTTCTTGAAGAGATTTCTAGCCTTTTCCATTCTATTGTTTTCCTGTTTCTTTGCATTGATTGCTGAGGAAGGCTTTCTTATCTCTCCTTGCTATCCTTTGGAACTCTTCATTTAAATGGGTATATCTTTCCTTTTCTCCCCTGCTTTTCGAGTCTTCTTTTCACAGCTATCTGTAAGGCCTCCTCAGACAACCACTTTGCTTTTTTGCATTTCTTTTTCTTGGGGATGATCTTGATCCCTGATGGCTCCCAAACTGGTCATGGTTAAAGCCAACTGGAACACTTCAAAGAGAATTCGAGGCATTATCTCCAAAGATTCTGAGTATGTTAGAGTGGGTTAAGGCAGCCTTTCCATAGAAGTCACTGCCCAGGGCATTCTGATGTGATAGGCAGATCTGGGGACTGGTGCATTGGATGGTCTTTGGGGTTCCTGGGCACCTCTCTGTATTTTCCTGCCTCGTTCTTGACTTCTAACTCGAAAGTGAATAATGGCTTTCATTCTGACGTGCTCATCTACCAGCCCTGGCTTGTCACAGAGCAGTTGTACAACTTATGACAAATCATTTCACCTCTATAATTCATTCTCTCAAAGGAAAAGGATTGAATAAATTAAATGCACTTTTTTCTAACTCATTCTATAATTTTATGACCATCGAAGACACTTGGGACAGAGCTGGAAAATGAAAGCAGAAACTTTGATTCCTGAGATCCTCTCCCATTTAGTCATATTCCTTAAGAACCACATTTCCACACATTACAAACAATACAATCCTGTGATCCAATTTCTGGACATATACTCAGAGAAAATCACAATTTGAACTGATACATGCACCTTAATGTTCATTGTAGAACTATTTACAATAGCTGGGACAGGGAAGCAACCTAAATGTCCATCAGTAGAGGAATTGGTAAAAAAGATGTGGTCCATATGTGCAGGGCTTCTCTGGTGGCTCAGATGGTAAAGAATCTGCCTACAATGCAGAAGACCCAGGTTTGATCCCTGGGTCTGGAAAATACTCTGGATAAGGGAAGGGCAACCCTCTCCAGTATTTTTGCCTGGAGAAGTCCATGGATGGGGGAGCCTGGCAGGCTACAGGCCATGGGGTCACAAAAGAGTTGAACACACATATATATGATGGAATGTTACTCAGCCATAAAAAAGAATGAAATAATATCATTTGTAGCAACATAGACAGACCTAGAGATTGTTATACTGAGTGAAGTAAGTCAAACAGAGAAAGACAAATATAATATGAGATTGCTAATATGTGGAATCTAAAAAAATACTACAAATGAACTCATGTGCAAAACAGAAATAGAGTCACAGCTGTAGAAAACAGACTTACAGTTACCAGGGGAGGAAGCAACAAGGGAGGGATACATTGGGAGCTTAAGATCAACAGATACAAACTACTACAGATCACTAATAAGGACCTACTGTATAGCACGGAGAACCCTTCAATACTTGATAACTACCTATATGGGAAAAGAATCTTTAAAAGAGTGGATATATGTATATGTATAACTTATTCACTTTGCTGGGTAGCAGAAACTAATACAACATTGTGAATCAGCTATCCGCTAACAAAAATTCTTTAAAAATGAGGGAAGCAGTAAAAAACAAACAAAACAAAGCAAAACAATTACCACAAAAATAAAACAAAGTACGTAAGAGCCCTGCTATTTCCACAGCGGGGTACGCATTTCTGGCCCTCTATTAACAGAGATCAATGCAAAGAAGTAGAGGAAAACAACAGAATGGGAAAGACTAGATATCTCTTCAAGAAAATCAGAGATGTCAAAGGAATATTTCATGCAAAGTTGGGCTCCATAAAGGACAGAAATGGTATGGACCTAACAGAAGCAGAAGATACTAAGAAGAGGTGGCAAGAATACACAGAAGAACTGTACAAAAAAGATCTTCATGACCCAGATAATCACGATGGTGTGATCACTGACCTAGAGCCAGACATCCTGGAATGTGAAGTCAAGTGGGCCTTAGAAAGCATCACTATGAACAAAGCTAGTGGAGGTGATGGAATTCCAGTTGAGCTATTTCAAATCCTGAAAGATGATGCTGTGAAAGTGCTGCACTCAATATGCCAGCAAATTTGGAAAACCCAGCAGTGCCCACAGGACTGGAAAAGGTCAGTTTTCATTCCAATCCCAAAGAAAGGCAATGCCAAAGAATGCTCAAACTACCTCACAATTGCACTCATCTCACACGCTAGTAAAGTAATGCTCAAAATTCTCCAAGCCAGGCTTCAGCAATATGTGAACCATGAACTTCCTGATGTTCAAGCTGGTTTTAGAAAAGGCAGAGGAACCAGAGATCAAGTTGCCAACATCCGCTGGATCATGGAAAAAGCAAGAGAGTTGCAGGAAAACATCTATTTCTGCTTTATTGACTATGCCAAAGCCTTTGACTGTGTGGATCACAATCAACTGTGGAAAATTCTGAAAGAGATGGGAATACCAGACCACCTGATCTGCCTCTTGAGAAATTTGTATGCAGGTCAGGAAGCAACAGTTAGAACTGGACATGGAACAACAGACTGGTTCCAAATAGGAAAAGGAGTACGTCAAGGCTGTATATTGTCACCCTGTTTATTTAACTTATATGCAGAGTACATCATGAGAAACGCTGGACTGGAAGAAACACAAGCTGAAATCAAGACTGCTGGTAGAAATATCAATAACCTCAGATATGCAGATGACACCACCCTTATGGCAGAAAGTGAAGAACTCAAAAGCCTCTTGATGAAAGTGAGAGTAAAAAAGTTGGCTTAAAGCTCAACATTCAGAAAACGAAGATCATGGCATCCGGTCCCATCACTTCATGGCAAATAGATGGGGAAACAGTGGCTGACTTTATTTTTCTGGGCTCCAAAATCACTGCAGATGGTGACTGCAGCCATGAAATTAAGAGACGCTTACTCCTTGGAAGGAAAGTTATGACAAACCTAGATAGCATATTCAAAAGCAGAGACATTACTTTGCCAACAAAAGTTCATCTAGTCAAGGCTATGGTTTTCCTGTGGTCATGTATGGATGTGAGAGTTGGACTGTGAAGAAAGCCGAGCGCCGAAGAATTGAAGCTTTTGAACTGTGGTATTGGAAAAGACTCTTGAGAGTCCCTTGGACTGCAAGGAGATCCAACCAATCCATTTTAAAGGAGATCAGTCCTGGGATTTCTTTGGAAGGAATGATGCTAAAGGTGAAACTCCAGTACTTTGGCCACCTCATGCAAAGAGTTGACTGATTGGAAAAGACTCTGATGGTGGGAAGGATTGGGGGCAGGAGGAGAGGAGGATGACAGAGGATGAGATGGCTGGATGGCATCACTGACTTGATGGATGTTAGTCTGAGTGAACTCCGGGAGTTGGTGATGGACAGGGAGGCCTGGCATGCTGTGATTCATGGGGTCGCAAAGAGTCGGACACGACTGAGCGACTGATCTGATCTGATCTGATCTGATTAACAGAGGTTGTTTCTGATCTCCAGTGCCCCTTCACAGCCACTGAGCCCTAAGTGAGCTGTCAAAACTGCTTAAGGAAGATGCACATTGGGAGGATGCTGAGGAGAAAAGAGAGAAGGCAGGGTTACCACTTCCTTAAACAACAGCATGACCATGCTACTGGAAAGAACAGCTGCTGAACTTGCATGGCCTAAAGTTTCGTTTTAACTTTTTATGTTGGGATTTCTAGAATTCAGGTTGAGGACAAAACAATAGAGGGAAATTGCATAATCAAAGTGACTCACCACTTGAGGTTTCTGAGCTCCTTGAAGAATTAAGACCTCGGTGCTTCCTGGTATGTCAGCCCTGGAGTCTGACCCCCATCCCCACTGTGGGCCCCACAACACTCCATGCATCTGATTCATGGCAGGATCCCAGGACCACACTTCTCTTCCTCTGGGAGTCTCTTTTTTTTCCCCCTTCATCTACAATCCAGACATTCCTGGCGGTCTATTTCTACCACGTATCTTAGTTGGAAACAATTTTAGGAAGAACTAATACAAGAGACCAGGGACCGCACTGTGGGTCCCTTTCTAGCACGTTTTAGACACAATACCTTTCTTACTTGACTATTAATAACAGCTAACTTATTGATCATTCGTCATATGTTACTGAGGGCTTCCCCATTGGCTCAGCAGTAAAAAATCCACCTGCAGTGCAGGAGACGTGAGTTCGATCCCTGGATCAGAGAGATCCCCTGGAACAGGAAATGGCAACCCACTCCAGTATTCTTGCTGGGAAAATCCCATGGACAGAGGAACCCGGCAGGCTACAGTCCGTGGCATCACAAAGAGTCAAATATGACTGAGCCACTGAGAATGCATGCACGCATGTTACTCACTCTGCACAGCAAGTTTTGGATATCAGATCACTTAATATTGGGCTTCCCTGGTGGCTCAGATGGTAAAGTGTCTGCCTGCAATGCCGAAGACCCGGGTTCAATTCCTGGGTCAGGAAGATCCCCTGGAAAAGGAAATGGCAACCCACTCCAGTATCCTTGCCTGGAGAATCCTATGGACAGAGGAGCCTGGTGGGCCACAGTCCACGGGGTGGCAAAGAGTCAGACACGACTGAGCGACTTCACTTTACTTTATTTTACTTTTCACTTAATATTGACAATAAACCCCATTTCCACATAAGTAAACAATAGGTGAGTAAAGAATCTCTGGCACAGATATTAACTAGTATTCCTTGTTTCCAGATCCAGACTTTTACCCACCATGCTATTCGCCTTCTCCTAGGGCTGACAGCTAAGCACATTTCTCTGCCAGTTCTCTTGGCATGCTAGCTTCTTAGTCTCCCAGTGGATACTTCCCAAACATAGATAATTAAGTTACAGAAGAGCTTAAATATGATTTAATCCAGGAACGACATCTGTGTTACACAGGTAGTACCACTTTCTATTGCTGCATCCTTGGCAGACATCACTAATCAATCACAGCTTTGCATTCAATAACCCAAAGTAAGGCCTCACTGGAGCTTTTGTTTGGTTCTTTTTTTTTTTCTTCCAACAAACCTTTCTGTTTATCTGCCATCAATCTATTAAGTTAACAAATTATTGAAAACTCTTTGTCATCCCTGAACTTGTCAAACCCTTCTCTTCTATAGACAAGGACAATGAATTTAAGAATCCAGATTTATCCATGGTCACACTGGGCAGGTCACTGGCTCATTATTGGCTCCATCAGGATTAGAATCGAGTTACTTGACCTTTAATTCCCTTCATTTGACTAATGCTTGTTGATTCTCAACAATATCATTTTTGCTACCGTTTGTGTCATCTGCTTATGGATGTACTTTCCAGATGATGGCAGCTCAGAGGAGAAATTAACAGGGCCCTGAAAGTATTCTGTGAGACAGTGACTTTATTTCTAAACAAAAAAATGTGTGCAAATGACCTCTTAGACAACACACTCCCACAGAGATCAGGGCTACAAGGTACATCTGGCAAGAGGACTGTCTGGAAGAACTCAAGTTCCCTTCTGGTCAGAAGAAATTCTGATGACAGTGATTTATCCCATGTTCTGCAATTTCTCTACTCTTACAAGTTTGCACAGTATAATAAAAGGAAAATGCATGAGATAAATGTTCTAAAGTCTCTTTGGAATCAGTAAGGACAATAAAAGGCCATATGTTATAGAAACATGAATGAGTTAATCACAAGAAAAAAATAATTAACTCTCTCGCTAAAGACAACAAATACATTAGAATGTAAGCAAAATAGTGCTGTGCCTTTTATTTACTTTATGTGGAAATTTAATTTATGTACAATAAAGTGCAGACATTTTAAGTGTACAATTTCATGAATTTTAAATAGACAACTGCTTAAGCACCCCTCTGAGTTAAGATAAAGAACATGTCTGCCTCTAAAAAGGCTCCTGCATGATGTCAACACCACGAAGGAAACCACGATTCCATTGCTTAGTTTTACCCTTTAACAAGATAAATATCTTTTTCTTAGCAATTGTCAAATATTTTTAAGAACAATAAACTCACATTTTAATGAAGATGGAAATCTTCCAGCAATGTAATAATGCTGTAATTTGATTAAGAGCCTTAATAATAGCCATATAACTTGATTTATTAATATTTTAGCTATAGAATTGGAGACAGTAATGATTATGTTGCATCAGTTTTCTCATAATTGTTGTTTATGATTGTGAAAAAGTGAAAATGGTATAATTTCCAACTGTAGAGAAAGGCTTCACTTAATTATGGTGACTTTATATATGGGCCCTTATGGAATATTTAGCATTCAAGATTATTGGGGAATATTGAATGATTAGTGAAAAGTCTGGAAATGTTCATTGAAAAGGCAACATGCAAACTTGGATTTGATGAAGAGATTTTAGCTAGAATACCAAAAGCAACATCTATGAAAGAAAAAATTGATAAATTGAACTTTATTAAAATTTAAAACTTTTGCTCTGTGAAAACTGTTGTTAAGAAAATAAGCTACAGCCTGTGGAGAAAATATTTGCAATGCACATATCTGGTAAAGGATTTGAATGCAAAATGTAAAAAGAACTTTTCAAAGTCAATTGTAAGGCAACAAACAACCCACTTTTTTAAGTGGGCAAAACACTGGACACCAAAAGTAAAAGGCATTTTTCAAACAGACCTGTTCTATCTGAATCTGCATGAAATACTGGACTTCTTTGTATCATTTCACTTGGAGAGAAACTTTAGTGTCTGATAAAATATTTGAAAACCACCACTCGGCAAGATTGTAGGCTTCCCTGGTGGCTCAGTAGTAAAGAATCTACCTGCCAATGCCGGAGACGCAGGTTTGATTTCTGGGTCTGGAAAATCCCTTGGAGAAGGAAATGTCAGCCCACTCCAGTATTCTTGCCTGGGAAATTCCATGGACAGAGGAGCCTGATGGGCTACAGTCCATGGTGTCACAAAGAGTCAGACAGGACTTGGCGACTAAAACAACAACAACCCTATAAGATCAGTATGTGTTGTCCAGTTCTTAGGCTTCACAACAGAACATTCCAGAGCCTGAAGACTTGAAGATGCCTGGATTTACCATTCTGCCAAGATTCTATCAAGCTACCTGTGTGAGATTCTAAAGGAGCGTAGCTGGTTTAGGATGGCAGAGACCAGAGACAGACAAAGAGCCCAGGCAAAGACTTAGGGCCCCTTCCCCGACCTCCTGGACCCTGAGGAGGCCCCAGGCCATTGATTCTTTCCATCCCACTAGGAACTCAGCTTCCATTCTTCCTTTCCAATAGATCATGTTCCGTTTCAAAGAAATCAGAGCTCTTAATAGTCTAATGATGTCACTTTGTACATTTTACTGGCATGGACACATATCCTTCCACCTCTGCCCCACAGCCCAAACAGATGATGGAAACTGTACAACTTCCTTTTCTCAGTGTTCGGAAATCACCACCAAGATCTGGTGCTTACTCAGCACATTCAGGGGCTTCTTCGGTCCTTCCTTAAACATCACCCTACCCATGCACTCTGCTCCCTATAAAAGGCAGGCAGATCAGCCACAGGAGCCAGATTTCCACAGACTGAGACCAGCTCAGCAACCGCCAACTCTCAGGCTGAAGCCCCCGTGCTCACCCTCCAACATGAAGGTCTCCGCTGGGATTCTGTGTCTGCTGCTCGTGGCAGCCACCTTCGGCACCCAGGTGCTCGCTCAGCCAGGTAAGGCTCCTCTCTTCTTAAGCCTTAACGCTTTCACTACCCCAGCTACTAACCCCGGGCATAAGTCACCCCATGCTTGCTGCATAGCTTCCATTGCAAAGATGGAGAAGGTGAAAGCAAGAGAAGAATTAAGAGCTGGCACCTCACAGCTGGTCAGAGGCAGGACCAGAGCTAGAAGCTCAGGCCCCTGGGGCCAGGCTCCATTATCTTGCCTGACCTTCGGGACACTAAATGCACTCTCAACAATCCTCATCTTGTATTTGGATGGGGCAGAGAAGGAAGGACCATTTCTCATTGTGGATGAAAAAGACATTTCAGGCAATGGTAGAGAGGAAGAAATTCTTGCTGGAGGCTTCCAATGTTGGATTATGGTCCAGCGTAACTTCCAGAATGGTGGCTGTGAAGGATAAAGACCCATAGGCATCTATCTCAGCATGTGACATAGGTTGGCTCTAAGCCCATGGAGACAGAGCTGGGAAGCAAGTTCTTAGAAAGTATCTTCCCAGGTTCAGAGGTTTTGGATCAACAGACTCTCTGAAATCACACTACAAGGATTAATCTTGTTACTCAAGATTTCCCCATTTACAGTCAACAATGAGAGACCCCACAGTTCAGTAGAAGAAACTGACTCACAGGTACCATTTTACCTGCGGGATCTGGACTAAGGCTCTGAACGTGGGAGTGGTGGGTCCTAGCTAGAATTCAAGCACTAGCTTTATCTCCTATCTTCTTTATTTTCTCTGACACATGTGTACTTACAACACATCATAACTCTTTGGTTCTTTGCAAAATGTTTTTCAGATTCAGTTTCTACCCCAATCACCTGCTGCTTTAGTGTGATCAATGGGAAGATCCCCTTCAAGAAGCTGGACAGCTACACGAGAATCACCAACAGCCAGTGTCCCCAGGAAGCTGTGATGTAAGTGGACCATGCCCTGGCACCCACAGCCAAAAGCTCTATCTGACTTCTATGCGTCCAAATGAGTCAGATAAATGAAACACCTAAGCCAAAGGACCCTTTACTCCATAGACAAACTGAACCCACAAGAAGGAAAATATACACACTCCGGGCTCCTCTTCTAGGAGTTTGGTCAGATCATCCAAGTTCCTTTAGCCAAGGGTCTGGAGGGCTTCCCCTGGGGCAGTAACAGCAGAACTTCTTTTCTGGAAAAGAAGTTTCTTCCTCCTATTTCCCCTTCTTCCTGTCCCCATTCAGGCTCCTCAACCAGGGAGCAAGGGCTAATCAGCTTTAGGGGCCAATGGATCAAACTCCTGGGAAAAATCCTCAAGACACTCCATTTAACTCTGCCCTCTTTTCCCCACAGCTTCAAGACCAAAGCGGACAGGGATGTCTGTGCTGACCCCAAGCAGAAGTGGGTCCAGACTTCCATAAAGCTCCTGGACCAAAAGTCCCGAACACCGAAGCCTTGAACCTTCATACCTAGACTGAGAGACAGAGCCTTGGAAAATCTTATTTATTTCTTCCCAACCTTCCCCAGGTGTATTATTGTATTATAATGGCCAAAAAGAGTTTTTTTTTTTTTTTAATAATTTAAACACGTAGTTTCTTAAACAATATTTAATTATGTTTAAGTTATTGTTGTTTTACTTTATCTGCCATAAATCCTAATGAATATAAGATACAACATCTGGTGATGAGTTTCCTGTGAGCTTGATTAAGTTCATAGCAAGATGGTGCTATTTCCCATCCTACTGCATGTAGGATGGTGAGGTCCTTCCACTGATTATCAGAGTGAAACACTTTTGGAATCTTAGGAAATCAGTGCTCCTGTAAGTGGATGTGTACTATGTAGTATTGTGATGGAAAGTAATGTTATTACATGACTATGGAATTTTCAAATAAAAAAATACATATAATTTCAAGCTACTTGGTCTTATTTTTCATGGGATAACATTTGGTGGGGAGGGAGAAAATGGTAGTGAGGAATGACAATTTGGAGTGTAAAAGTCATCCTCTAATACATCTTTTGGACTCAATTTAGGATTAGGGAGAACCTAGAATGACCAAGCTGTTCCAGTCTTCTGGCTCCAGTCCCTGAGTCACTCGCCCATAATAGCATCTAGGTTCCCAATTCTTTTCTCTCCGCATTGACCTCTGCCTGGTCTCTCTCTTGATCTCTTGCAACAGTCTTTAACCATTTTCCCACAACCCCAGGTTTTCTCTGTTTCGTTCATTCTCAAGCCTAGAATAACATCCCAGGAATGAAATTGAATCCAAGAGGAAACTAGATGCCTATAGCCCAGAGATCCACTTAAGACTATTCCTTGGATATAAGTCTTCAACCAGACAGTTCATGGGAGATTTGAATGTGATGGAAAAGAAAAGGATTCTTCAGAGCTGATAGAGGAGGGAGGTGAGGGGAGTGGGCCAGAGGAAGGAATCCCACCTGGCTGGTCTCTAGAAAAACAGAGGAGTTGAGGTTTTAGAAATTCAGTTTGGAGCCAGATTGTAGTGGCTCTTGAATTTCAGATTAGAACTTCAGCAGATAATAGAGATGCACTGAGTTCTGAAATAGGAGAGAAGGAAAATCTCACATGCAGAGGTGAGCATCAGGAAGAATAACTTCGTGTTTGAATACAAGAGGGAGCATGAGAGGGAAGGTCTGAGAGCAGACTGCTGCCATGGAGCAGAGAAATGGTGGGACTATAAATGGTGCACGGTGGGAGTGGGATGAGGTGAGGAAGAATGGGCCAGATAGAGTGATATGTTAAATGCTATAGAAGAAGAGAGTAATTGAGCAAAACATAGACCCTTCTTTTATGATCTTGCAAATCGACTATCCACAGGGCTGTTACCTTTGTGATACAGAATGAATTCATCTCCATCACTATACCCTCAACCCCAGTCCCAAGAATTTGCAAAATCCTTTTGAAGGCATGGAATCTCCTTTCCTTAACAGCCTCTTAAGGTCAAGATTCTCTTGTACTTCATGAGCATGAGTGAGTGAGTGAAAGTCCCTCAGTCATGTGCAACTCTTTGCAACCCCGTAGACTGTAGCCTGCCAGGCTCCTCTGTCCATGGAATTCTCTA
Organism: Bos mutus; assembly: GCF_027580195.1. Taxonomy (NCBI): domain Eukaryota; kingdom Metazoa; phylum Chordata; class Mammalia; order Artiodactyla; family Bovidae; genus Bos; species Bos mutus. The sequence goes on from NC_091635.1 coordinate 46,318,845, forward strand.
GGCAAGGATACCAGAGTGGTTAGCCGTTCCCTTCTCCAGGGAATCTTCCCAACCCAGGGATCAAACCCAGGTCTCCCGCATTGCAGGTGGATTTTTTACCATCTGAGCCACCACAGTTGGCTCCTTTTTCAGACATGAGGCCCACTGTACTGAGGCACAAAGACCAAGACCCCTCCTGAAGGAAGACAACTCTTGTCCAGCTTATCCAGGTCTGTGGAGCCTGTCACAGGTTGGAGAGATGCCCCGATTCCAGTACAAACATGGAAGCGTGGCAACGCAAGAGACCTGGGTTCTGATCCCAGAACTGGTTCTGACTCTCTGAGTCACTTACAGGAAGTCAGTTTCTCTCTCTGGCACTAAGATGCTCCATATAAAAGTGAAAGTAGCTCTGTATCACAGGCAGGAAGTAAGAGGATCTGGGAGATGACCTCATAAACTTCCTACCGTAGGAGCCATATCTCTTGGGAAGTTGGTCATGCCTGTTGGCTAGGGAAGGGTCAGGAAGAAAGTGCCAAGAATTAAAACCACTGAGCCAACCATGAGCCCAGCCTAGTGGCAAAAACTCCCAAGTCAGATATATCACCTGTCTGAAAATAAGCTTTCCACGGAAGCCCAAGGTAGCACACCGAAACCCCAGGTGTCTAAAGTAAGGCATCTAAATGTCAGCTGGGTAAAAAGAGTGCTTTCCAACCAGAAAGGCTCCATCTGATTCTTAACCACGCACTTTCGCAGTCTCAAAGTCAAGCTGGCTCCAAAGATCTGGGCCCAGGGTTTCATGAACTCCCTGGACACAAGTCCTAAATTCCAAAGGCATGAGACTCATCTTAAACTGTCACCAGACTACAGCAGAAGACACAGTCCATTTGTCTTCCCCAAGTGTCACTTCCCCAGAGGCACTTCGGGATTGTGTCGCCGTATTTCAAATCACAATGAACTTTGTTAATGACATGAAACATAAATGTGGTAAGTGATATGTCACCTTATTTAAGGTATTGATGCTTTATGTGCCTCAACTGGAATAGTTGTGTTTTGAAAATCCACATCCTTCTACTAATGGGTTCATTTCTGTGAACACAATTCATTTCTTTGTCAACTGGGGGCAAAGAACTGGTGAGGTCACATGAAGCTGACGAGCATCCTGTTGGGTTCACTACTGATTTCATCCATGCCTCGGGCAGGCAGCTTGCTGCAGGCCTGGATTCACTTCACTCTCTCAACATCTGCTCTGTGTCTCTTCGCTTCTTGCTTCCTGTCCACCGGCTTCTCCTTGGATGCCATCTCAGGTCAGGAGCTGGCTCAGCCTACACATTTGTGTGATGCTCACAGTTCAGGGGAACAAACGCCGTGGGTGACAACTTTCCACCTGTGAAGAGTGGAGCAGATTTTTTAAATTAATTAATTAGTCTATTTTTGGTTGTGCTGGGTCTTCTTTGCTGCATGTGGGCTTTCTCTGGTTGTGGTGAACTGGGCCTGCTCTTCATTTCAGTGCACGGACTTCTCATTGCAGTGACGTCTCTTGTTGCAGAGCACAGGCTCTAGGCGCGAGGACTTCAGTAGTTACAGCACATGGGTTCAGTGGCTGTGGCTCCTGGGCTCTAGAGCTTGGGCTCAGTAGTTGTGGCACATGGGCTTAGTTGCCCTGCGGCACGTGGGATCTTCCTGGATCAGGGATTGAACCTGTGTCCCCTGCATTGGCAGGTGGATTCTTATCCTCTGTACCACCAGGGAAGTACAGAGCAGATGTTTAAAAGCTTCTGCCACTCTTCCTTCCAGCAGTTGATTCTGGGAGCCATTCTGTACGCTCATCGGGTATTTCCAGGAGAAGCTGTCCCCATCGCCCACTACTCTGACCTTAATTATGCATACTTGTGTTGCTGTCTCCTTTTCCATCTCACTGGGCTGCCTCTCAGTCCTCATCCCTGGGGTCACTCCTCAAAGGAGCTACCTGGACAGACGTTTTCATCTCAGGCTCTATCTTATTGATTCATTGTTTTTTACCTTCAATATTTGTTCTCCTTCCTCCAGGCAATGCCTGGATTTCTCCAGGCAAGTTCACTAGCTCAGGGCCAGGGATTTAGCTGGGCATTCCGTTGGTGTGTTTACCAAGACTGAAGCTGGGACCAGGATCAGGTATCCCAGTAAGTTCTTTGGGACCAGGGCTGAGCCAAGACTGTGGAGCACTCAGCCAGCATGTTCGGTAGGACTGGGTTCAGGAGAGCAGTCCACAAGTTAGGATCCATAGCACCAGGACTGAGTTAGCCGTGTACTTAAGAGAATGGTGACCTGAAGAAGGACTTAGCAAATAAGTAGATGTATTGAAGATAGTGGAAGCCAACTCCTTTACTGTGGAGAAGCTTCTATGGAGAAATATAGAATGCTGGAGGCTAGAAAAACTCTGTGGGGTTGGACTGCAATTAAAAGTTATCAGTGTGAACTTACAGTTTTGCAGGTAGATGGCAGATAGATAGATAGATAGAAATAAATATGGATATATAGATAAGAAAGACAAATAAAAAAGACAGAAATACATACATGGTTGACAGGATATGCATATATTAAGCATATACTCAGCCATCAAACACTTTTCCAGATATGGCTTAAATATTTTCCAAATCTGTTTCACCAATTTACATTCACTCCCACCCGCAATGTATGAGAGTTTGAGTCAGTTCATTGATATTGCAACACTTGGTACTGCCATTCTTCTTAATCTAGCCATTCTGATTATGTGTATAATTCCATAAAATAATGGTTTAATTTAGCTGGGCATTCCATTGTGTTTTACTCATGACAGATAAGCTTGAACATCTTGCTAAATGTTTATTGGGTATCTTTTTTATGAAGGTCCAGTTCATCATATCCTATACCCATTTTTGATAGACTTGGTGGATCTTGTCTATTTTTAGATTGCCTGTCTTTTTATTATGAAATTGTGGAAGCATTTTCTACACTCTGTATTGGAATCTTTTGACAAACATGTGAACTGAAACATCTTCTCATAATCTGTGATTTTCTTTTTTACTATCTTTTGATGATACAGCTTCCTGATTTTAAAACAGTCCATTTATCAACATGTTCCTTTATGGTGAGTGCTTTTGTTTTCTGTGTAAGCAAACTTTTTCAAAACAGATGTCACAAAGATATTCTCTTATGTTGTCTTCAAAAAGCGTTATTTTTGTCATTCACATTTAGAGCTACAATCTACCTGAACATGATTTTATACATATATATTTTTTTTTCCAGTGTGCTGAAAGTTACGGATCAAGATTTTATTCTTCCTTATAAATATCAAATTGATTCAGCACACTGAATAATGGATTGATCAGTTATTCAAAAGGGTATTTTTTCCTTAGCTACTCCAGAGGGCAAACTCTGATATATATATATTCAACATCAGTATACATATGGTTCTATTTCTGCACTCTAATCTGTTCCCTTGGCACATTCATCCATTCTTAGAGAAATGGTACTATGTCATAATGACTAATGCTTTCTAAAAACTGTTAATATCTGGGAGTGTAAGCCCAACAACTTTGTTCTTCTTCAAAGTTGTCTTAACTATTTTTGTTTTTTTGTTTTTTTTTTAACTTCTCCTCTAAAAGTTCAGAATTAGCTTATCAGTCTCCACAAAATTCTTGTTTTGATTGTATTAATAATTGGGATTACATTGAACAGGGAGGAGAATTTGTTACTGAACCAAACTTGGCTCCACCAGCCTGTGGACAGAAAAATTTCCCGTTCTTTGTTCACAGCACGAGAGTGTGCCAAATATGAAGTCTTTCCTGCCTGCGCTTTTTATTTAGTCATGGGAAGGGACAGCATCAAGTATTTATCCTAGGAGTTCTCCCAAAAAGAAGGCAGCAAAAACTAAACACTATAAGCACCTCAATTAGCAAAGCAATGACGGGTTAAAACTAACAGCCCAGTGGGTAGGGAGACTGCACACCTCAGCTTGCCTATGACAATCCTGCTTTACCCCTGTCTGGCTAGAAAGATCAATTACACGATAATCTTCCCACTGTGTCTTTTTAGGCTCCCTGGATCCTTGGTAAGTATTCATTTTGACAATATGCTGGTTGAGAACATGACAAGAAATCTGTTTTCTAGAGCAGACGTAGGAGAGTTTGACCTGGAAGGTCATCAGCCATCCATCTCAGAGCAAGATTTGATCCCCTACGAAATCTGTGAAGCCAGATACAGCATAAGCCAGACCTCAAGTAATTCCTATATGGGTCAGACAGAAACACAAATGTTGGGGGCTTTCCTGGTGGCTCAGTGGTAAAGAATCCACCTGCTAATTCAAGAGACACAGGTTCAATCCTTGGTCCAGGAAGATCCCACATGCCTCGAAGCAGCTAAGCCTGAGCCCCACAAGTACTGAGCCAGTTGCTCTAGAGCCTGTGCTCTGCAGCAAGAGAAGCCACTGCAACGAGAAACACGCGCTACAACTCGAGAGTAGCCCCCACGCACTACAGCTAGAGAAAAGCTTGTGTGGCAACGAAGACCCGGCACAGCCAAAAATAAATAAAAGCATTGCTCATTTAAAAAAAAAAAAAAGATGAAAGTTGTAGGTGGATGAGATATTATAAGTCAAGACAGAAATAGTAGAGAAGGTGGTGTGAAGAAAGAAGGGAGGAAAGTTGACCTGCATCGTGTTCAGGGGTGGTGGATGGACTTCCTTCTCCCCAGTCACAATGTCAATGTTCCCTTCCTCTGTAATCTGGCCATTCTATGGAGATAACGAGACTGAGAGGCAGAGAATGCCAGTTAGTGCCTCCAAAGAGGACATCCAGATGACCAAATAGGCACATGAAAAGATGCTCACCATCATTAATCATTCAGTTCAGTTCAGTTCAATCACTCAGTCGTGTCCAACTCTTTGCGACCCCATGAATCGCAGCACGCCAGGCCTCCCTGCCCATCACCAACTCCCTGAGTTCACTCAAACTCATGTTCATCGAGTCGGTGATGCCATCCAGCCATCTCATCCTCTGTTGTCCCCTTCTCCTCCTGCCCCCAATCCCTCCTAGCATCAGGGACTCAGCTCTTTGCATGAGACCAAAGATTGCAGTTTCAGTTTAGCATCAGTCTTTCCAATGAACACCCAGGGCTGATCTCCTTTAGAATGGACTGGTTGGATCTCCTTGCAGTCCAAGGGACTCTCAAGAGTCTTCTCCAACACCACAGTTCAAAAGAATCAATTCTTCAGCACTCAGCTTTCTTCACAGTCCAACTCTCACATCCATACATGACCACTGGAAAAACCATAGCCTTGACTAGATGGACGTTTGTTGGCAAAGTAATGTCTGTGCTTTTCAATATGCTATCTAGGTCATAACTTTCATGGTTATAACTTTCCTTCCAAGGAGTAAGCATCTTTTAATTTCATGGCCGCAATCACCATCTGCAGTGATTTTGGAGCCCAGAAAAATAAAGTCTGACACTGTTCCCACTGTTTCCCCATCTATTTCCCATTAAGTGATGGAACCAGATGCCATGATCTTAGTTTTCTGAATGTTGTGCTTTAAGCCAACGTTTTCACTCTCCTCTTTCACTTTCATCAAGAGACTTTTTAGTTCCTCTTCACTTTCTGCAATAAGGGTGGTGTCATCTGCATATCTTAGGTTATTCATATTTCTCCCGAAAATCTTGGTTCCAGCTGTGTTTCTTCCAACCCAGCGTTTCTCATGATGTACTCTTCATAGAAGTTAAATAAGCAGGGTGACAATATACAGCCTTGACATACTCCTTTTCCTATTTGGAACCAGTCTGTTGTTCCATGTCCAATTCTAACTGTTGCTTCCTGACCTGCATACAAATTTCTCAAGAGGCAGATCAGGTGGTCTGGTATTCCCATCTCTTTCAGAATTTTCCACAGTTGATTGTGATCCACACAGTCAAAGGCTTTGGCATAGTCAATAAAGCAGAAATAGATGTTTTTCTGGAACTCTCTTGCTTTTTCCATGATCCAGCAGATGTTGGCAACTTGATCTCTGGTTCCTCTGCCTTTTCTAAAACCAGCTTGAACATCTGGAAGTTCATGGTTCACGTACTGTTGAAGCCTGGCTTGGAGAATTTTGAGCGTTACTTTACTAGCGTGTGAGATGAGTATTGCAATTGTGCAGTAGTTTGAGGATTCTTTGGCATTGCTTTTCCTTGGGATTGGAATGAAGACTGACCTTTTCCAGTGCTGTGGCCACTGCTGAGTTTTCCAAATTTGCTGGCATGTTGAGTGCAGCACTTTCATAGCATCATCTTTTAGGATTTGAAATAGCTCAACTGGGATTCCATCACCTCCACTAGCTTTGTTCATAGTGATGCTTTCTAAGGCCCACTTGACTTCTCATTCCAAGATGTCTGACTCTAGGTGAGTGATCACACCATCGTGATTATCTGGGTCCTGAAGATCTTTTTTGTATAGTTCTTCTATGTATTCTTGCCACCTCTTCTTAGTATCTTCTGCTTCTTTTAGGTCCATACCATTTCTGTCCTTTATCGAGCCCATCTTTGCATGAAATGTTCCCTTGGTATCTCTAATTTTCTTGAAGAGATCTCTAGTCTTTCCCATTCTGTTGTTTTCCTCTATTTCTTTGCATTGGTCACTGAGGAAGGCTTTCTTATCTCTCCTTGCTGTTCTTTGGAACTCCGCATTCAGATGCTTATATCTTTGCTTTTCTCCTTTGCTTTTTGCTTCTCTTCTTTCCACAGCTATTTGTAAGGCCTCCTCAGACAGCCATTTTGCTTTTTTGCATTTCTTTTCCATGGGGATGGTCTTGATCCCTGTCTCCTGTACAATGTCATGAACCTCTGTCCATAGTTCATCAGGCACTCTATCTATCAGATCTAGTCCCTTAAATCTATTTCTCACTTCCACTGTATAATCATAAGGGGTTTGATTTAGGTCATACCTGAATGGTCTAGTGGTTTTCCCTACTTTCTTCAATTTCAGCTGATTTTGGCAATAAGGAGTTCATGATCTGAGCCACAGTCTGCTCCCAGTCTTGTTTTGGCTAACTGTATAGAGCTTCTCCATCTTTGGCTGCAAAGAATATAATCAATCTGATTTCGGTGTTGACCACCTGGTGATGTCCATGTGTAGAGTCTTCTCTTGTGTTGTTGGAAGAGAGTGTTTGCTATGACCAGTGCATTCTCTTGGCAAAACTCTATTAGCCTTTGCCCTGCTTCATTCTGTATTCCAAGGCCAAATTTGCCTGTTACTCCAGCTGTTTCTTGACTTCCTACTTTTGCATTCCAGTCCCCTATAATGAAAAGGACATCTTTCTTGGGTATTAGTTCTAAAAGGTCTTCTAGGTCTTCATAGAACCATTCAACTTCAGCTTCTTCAGCATTACTGGTTGGGGCATAGACTTGGATTACCGAGATATTGAATGGTTTGCCTTGGAAATGAACAGTGATCAATCTGTCATTTTTGAGAATGCATCCAAGTACTGCATTTCGGACTTTTTTGTTGACCATGATGGCTACTCCATTTCTTCTAAGGGATTCCTGCCCACAGTAGTAGATATAATGGTCATCTGAGTTAAATTCACCCATTCCAGTCCATTTTAGTTCTCTGATTCCTAGAATGTCGATGTTCACTCTTGCCATCTCCTGTTTGACCACTTCCAATTTGCCTTGATTCATGGGCCTAACATTCCAGGTTCCTATGCAATATTGCCCTTTACAGCATCGGACCTTGCTTCTATCACCAGTCACATCCGCATGAAATTAAAGGACGCTTACTCCTTGGAAGAAAAGTTATGACCAACCTAGATAGCATATTCAAAAGCAGAGACATTACTTTGCCAACAAGGTCTGTCTAGTCAAGTCTATGGTTTTTCCAGTGGTCATGTACGGATGTGAGAGTTGGACTGTGAAGAAAGCTGAGTGCCTAAGAATTGATGCTTTTGAACTGTGATGTTGGAGAAGACTCTTGAGAGTCCCTTGGACTGCAAGGAGATCCAACCAGTCCATTCTAAAGGAGATCAGTCCTGGGTGTTCTTTGGAAGGAATGATGCTAAAGGTGAAACTCCAGTACTTTGGCCACCTTGTGTGAACAGTTGACTCACTGGATTAGACTCTGATGCTAGGAGGGATTGGGGGCAGGAGGAGAAGGGGGCGACCGAGGATGAGGTGGCTGGATGGCATCACCGACTCGATGGACGTGAGTTTGAGTGAATTCCGGGAGTTGGTGATGGACAGGGAGGCCTGGCATGCTGCAATTCATGGGGTCGCAAAGAGTCGGACACGACTGAGCAACTGAACTGAACTGAACTGAATGGTCTAGTGGTTTTCCCTACTTTCTTCAATTTAAGTCTAAATTTGGCATTAAGGAGTTCATGATCTGAGCCACAGTCAGCTCTCGGTCTTGTTTTTGCTGACTGTATAGAGCTTCTCCATCTTTGACCCCATGCCAGAGGTCAGGGACGGTAGCCGAGACAAGCTACACCACCCCTGTGGTCAGGGGTGGCTGGGAGAGAAGCTACCATACTCCCGAGGTCAGGGGCAGTGGCTGAGAGGAGCAACCCCAAGTCCAAGGAATGGCGGCTGAGTGGGAACAGGAAGGCCTAGAGGAGCTACTCCACGTTCAAGGTCAGGAGGGGTAGTGGTGAGGAGATACCCCTCGTCCAAGGTAACAGAAACCCAAGTGAGACAGTAAGTGTTGTGAGAGGGCATCAGAGGGCAGGCACACTGAAACCATAATCACAGTAGTTTTCTGATCACACGGACCACAGCCTTGTCTAACTAAATGAAACTAAGCCATGCCCTGAGGGGCCACCCAAGATGGGCAGGTCATGGTGGAGAGGTCTGACAGAATGTGGTCCACTGGAGAAGGGAATGGCAAACCACTTCAGTATTCTTGCCTTGAGAACCCCATGAACAATATGAAAAGGCAAAATGATAGGATACTGAAAGAGGAACTCCCCAGGTCGGTAAGTGCCCAATATGCTACTGGAGATCAGTGGAGAAATAACTCCAGAAAGAATGAAGGGATGGAGCCAAAGCAAAAACAATACCCAGTTGTGGATGTGACTGGTGATAGAAGCAAGGTCTGATGCTGTTAAGAGCAATATTGCATAGGAACCTGGAATGTCAGGTCCATGAATCAAGGCAAATTGGAAGTGGTCAAACAGGAGATGGCAAGAGTGAACATCGACATTCTAGGAATCAGCAAACTAAAATGGACTGCCATGGGTGAATTTAACTCAAATGACCATTATATTTACTACTGTGGGCAGGAATCCCTTAGAAGAAATGGAGCAGTTATCATGGTCAACAAAAGAGTTCAAAATGCAGTACTTGGATGCAATCTCAAAAACGACAGAATGATCTCTGTTCGCTTCCAAGGCAAATCATTCATTATCACGGTAATCCAAGCCTATGCCCCAACCAGTAACACTGAAGAAGCTGAAGTTTAATGTTTCTATGAAGACCTATAAGACCTTTTAGAACTAACACCCAAAAAAGAAGTCCTTTTCATTATAGGGGACTGGAATGCAAAAGTAGGAAGTCAAGAAACAGCTGGAGTAACAGGCAAATTTGGCCTTGGAGTACGGAATGAAGCAGGGCAAAGGCTAATAGAGTTTTGCCAAGAGAACACACTGGTCATAACAAACACCCTCTTCCAACAACACAAGAGAAGACTCCACACATGGATATCACCAGGTGGTCAACACTGAAATCACTAATCATTAGAGAAACGCTAATCAAAGCTACAAGGAGGTATCAACTCACACTGGTCAGAATGGCCATCATTAAAAATTCTACAAATAACAAATACTGAAGAGGGTATGGAGAAAAGGGAGCCCTCCTTACACTGTTGGGGGATATGTAAATTATATGGCCACTGTGGTGAACACTGTGGAGGTTCCTTAAAGAAATAAAAATAAGAGTTGCCGTATGATCCAGCAATCCCACTCCTGGTCATGTAGCTGGAATAAACCCCAATTTGAAAAGATACATGCACCCCAATGTTCATAGCAGTGCTATTTTCAGTAGCCAAGACTTGGAAGCAACTTAAATGGCCATCGACAGAAGAATGGATAAAGATGTGGCAAGTATACACACACACACACACATATATATATACACACCCAATGGAATATCACTCAGCCGTAAAAAAGAATAAAACAATGCCATTTGCAGCAACATGGATGTGCCTAGAGATTGTCATACTAAATGCAATGATTCCGAAAGAGAAAAACATGCCATATGCTATCACATATGTGGAATTGACAATATGGTGCTGATGAACTTACAGAATAGAAACAGATTCACCGACACAGAAAACAAGCTTATTGTTACAAAAAGGGAAAAGATATGGGAGAGATAAGAGTGTGAAATTAGTAGATAAAAATTTCTAGTAAATTAGTAGTGAAATTAGTAGTGCTATATATAAAATAAATAAACACAAGCTCCTACTATATAATACAAGGAACTATGGTCCATATCATGAAATAAATCATAATGGGAAAGAATATAAAAATAATTACGTATTCTTTTTCATATTATATGTATTATATATCTGTATAATTGAATTACTTTGCTCTGTACCAGAAACTATACATTATAAATCAACTATACTTTAATGAAAAAAATTTTTAAATTTTTAAATAAAAATTATTGGCACTGGACTGAGCACTTACCATGCATTCATTATTTATTAGATTCTTGAAGCATCACAATGATGTAATAATTAACAACCAGTTCCTCTTAGAGGCTCAGAAAGGTAAACAATTTGCTCCAAACCACATAACAAGTAAATAGTGAATACAGGATTTAGGTCCCTGTCTGGCTGACTCCAGACCCCAGGTTCCTAAACGTATTCTCTTATAAGATAATAGGTCCTGAAACAGAGGGAAGGACAGACAGGAGTTCCTGCTGGAAGGGTATGAAAGTCCCCCCAGTCACTCAATTTGGAGGAAAGATTGGGGGCGGGGCATGTGGAGCACTACACTGTAAGAGGACATTAACATATAAGACTCAGTTTGTCAAATTCATTGGTATGAATGTGCTTTTCCAGAATTCACAATTCAGTGCATTAGCACAAGTAGTTGGGAGTGACGACTGTTTAGCTACATTGGCTGATTGGAATCTAGACTTCAAAAGAAGCCTGCAGTTGATGAAGTTGAAATACCAGAACTCCCTGGGACATTAGGAAGGTGTCCAAAGGCTCCGGGAAGTGGAGCTATTGAAAAGTATCTATTATGTGCAAGCTACCCAGCCATCCCTAACTGCACTCCATGAGAAGGCCAGAGGACACTTCCTCTGTTGTTGTTCAGTCGCTCAGTCATGTCTGACTCTTTGCAACCCGATGGATTGCAGCACACCAGGCTTCCCTGTCCTTCACCATCTCCTGGGGTTTGCTCAATTTCATGTCCATTGAGTCAGTGATGCCATCCAACCGTCTCATCCTCTTCCACTCCCTTCTCCTTTTGCCTTCACTATTTCCCAGCATCAGGGTCTTTTCCAGTGAGTCGGCTCTTCATACCAGGTGGCCAAAGGATTGGAGCTTCAGCTTCAGCATCAGTCCTTCCCATCAATATTCAGGGTTGATTTCCTTTAGGACTGACTGCTTTGTTCTTGTTGCAGTCCACAGGACTCTCAAGAGTCTTCTCCAGCATCACAATTCAAAAGCATCAATCCTTTGGCACTCAGTCTTCTTTATGGTCCAGCTCTCACATCCCTACATGACTACTGGAAAAACCATAGCTTTGACTACATGGATTAAGAGATGCCTTGATGGGGCCATGAGAGAAGGGCATTGTCCTTAAGAGCCCTCTAGTATCTATTCTCTGTAGATCAGGGATGGCCATGGGATATGCTGTAGTCGCCTGGTTCTCGAATCTTAGTGCCCATTAAGAATCACCTGGAGGGCTTGATACAACTCAGTCTGCCATCCTACTATTGGAGATAATTTAAGTAATCATGATGTCAGCACATGCCATTATTATACTCCTAAAATATATGAGCAACCCAGTTCCAGAATCCTATTTGGACGTTCTGTTGCCAGGAGCCACTTCTGGTACCCAAAACTATGTCAGTCAGGAAGAAGTGAATGACACTGATGTTGGAATGATTTGAGGAGAGTTTAATAATAAAAATGCAATCGAATGTTTGGCTGAGTGTGGCGAAACCATAAAGCTGCTTGGTTCTTTGAGGCTAGTAACAGCATGGTGACCACCCCTGGACCCAAAGGCGCAAGGACAATGTAGCTCTCCCAAACATGGATGAAGAGAGTGGAGAGGGTCACCTGGAGAGAAAGGGAAAACCATTGATCAAGGGCTGCATCCAGGGAGAGGTACAGGAAGGCAGCAGAGAAATCAGTTCTTCACCCTAATGACTCCCTCTCGCCAGCACCCTGAAGGGCTCCCGTGTCCAAACCCAATCTGAAGCCAGGAGACCTGCAAGCTCTTTGATGCGATCCACACAGGCTGACTTTCTGGGCCAGAGAAGAGGATGGAATATTAGAAATGGAATGTGTGTCTGCCAGGACAAGCTTGCAATCTTTTCTCACGTAATTCCTGACACACTTTTATGTCCAAGACTCACAAAATGAGTTGAAGAGCGCACACATTTGATATTCTCTGGAAGCAATTGTGTAAGACAGGAATCAGTAACTCTTGGAATGCTTGGAGAAAGAGTTGTTAAAGCTTTCCGAGACTGGAGGATGTTTTGTGGAAAATTTTTCATTACTCAACTTTTTAAATAGTTTAAGAATTAAACATTTTTTTCTTGCAATCTGGTAAGTCAGATTTTAAGAAATCCATCCACTTCATCGAAACTAAAGTTACTGGCAGAAGGTTCTTATTTTCCTCCTGGGATCTGTGGACTCTGGAGGAACCGCCCCTACTGGTGCTGCTGTTTTTTCCTTTTCTCCTGATCAGCCTCAGGAGACTTTCATCTTCATCATAGGCTTGTCAAAGAACCACCTTCCTCTGCTAATCTTAGCTCTTTGTTTCATTTCCTCTCACTAATCTTAGCTGTTTGTTTCATTTCCTTTAACGTCACTGGGCTTGTTTTGCTAGAGTAGAAAGACTCGCAAGAACGGAGGTTGGATGGGAGACTATTCCGAGCAGGTACAAAAGGTAAGCAAAATCTGGGAGGCAGGAGTGAGCGTGGGGATAGAAATATCCAGGCTAAGAGACTTGCTAGGTTTTCCATTAGAGTCCAAGCTCTTCCCTCTTTGCCACCGTGCCTTTTGGAACTCCCCACCCGCTCACCCAACTCCCAAATTCCTAGCTCAGACTCCTTGCAGGAGGGAGCTAGGTTCAGGAGCAAGGAGCCAACATCTTTGCTCTGTTCCCCATCCTCTCCCATCAACAAACCTTCCTGAAAACAAGGGACCTAGACAAATCAGTGGTTTTCAAACCATATCCCTTTAGGTCTGAGCAGAAGGGAGCACCTATATGTGATGGGAGGAGCCCAGTCACCAGGGGCCAGCTTTAATTTTTCTCCAGTATGAGATGTCCTCCTCCAGGGGATCTTCCCAACCCAGGGATTGAATCCACAAATCCTGCTGGCAACCCACTCTAGTACTCTTGCCTGGAAAATCCCACGGACAGAGGATCCTGGCGGGCTATAGTCGGTGGGGTCGCAAAGAGTCGGATATGACTGAGCAACTGAGCACGCCCAAGAGACTTCTACTTAGCACTTATCTTGGAAAAAGACATCAGTGACATGAAACTCTTGGTGATTATATGTAAACTTACAGCTGTTTCTCCCAACCTCACCCCTTACTCCCCATGACTCTTTGGGCAAGTTACTTAAGCTCTCTGCTCCTCAGTGTCCGCATCTATAAATGGTACTTACCTTGTCAGGACTAAATACGTAATAGGGGAAAGTCCCTAGCACCAGAGGTATTTTCTATGGTTTCCCGTTTCATTTGGAGACAGCAGCTCCTAGGGTCACTTCCTAGGGCTATTGCCAGCACATACGTGTTCCATCTTCCTTTCTGCAGTCTGAGCAGCTAAGGCGGAGGCAGTGCCTACCCGGCTACATCTTTCACAACTTCCATCTTGCATTTCCTGGAAAACAATTTGGCAGCTCAGTCTCCAGCTTAGCAGACTCAAGACCCTTTCCATCTTGACTTGACCATGACCCCAGCCAGGCAAACATCCCTCTGCGATCCCTGCTACCCCATCCTCTCTGCTACTTACACAGGCAGGCAGGGCAGCCAGAGCTACCGCAGGGCTGAGACAAAATCAGACAAAATCAGAAACCAATAGCTTTCAGGGTGATGTTGGCATCCGCCCCTTCCCACGGGAAGGTCTCCACAGCATCTCTGGGTCTGCGGCTCCCAGCAGATGCCTTCAGCACCCAGGTGCTGACTCAGCCAGGTCAGCTCAATCTCTCTTCCCTCTTCCCTTCCTCTCTCACTCTCAGTTTCTCGTCTTCTAGGAAAGCCTAAAACAAAGCCCTTCACTTCCCACCCTATCAGAGCACCAGGGACCCTCAAGGTTTCAACTTCTAATTCTGGAGACAGAAGCGAGAGCCCATGCTGGGGACGGCAGGCATCCTGCCTGCCCCCTCCCACCTCCAGGCCACGGCAGAGCCAGAATAAAGCCTACACTGCCCACTCCAAATCCAAGGCCTGTTCTTTGATGCCAGCTAATCTTCCCAAGGGCTTCCCGGGTGGCTCAGATGGTAAAGAATCCACCTGTGACTGTAGGAATGCGGGTAGGATTCATGGGTTGGGAAGAACCCCTGGAGAAGGAAATGGCAACCCACTCAAGTATTCTTGTGTGGGAAATCCCATGGACAGAGAAGCTGGGTGGGTTATAGTTCATGGGGTGGCAAAAGAGTCAGACATAACTTGGCATCTAGATACAATGACTCTTTCCAAACCCTGTAGGTTGGGGTCCATATCCGAGTCCCGTCACACCGACCTTCCTCAATCAGCAATGATGTGTCCCCTCCATGCGGATCAACCTCAGAAATCTTGAGGCATGTGTTCCTGGCCTTACCCTGCCTTCAGGGCGGTGGGCAGGAGCACTGGACCTGGGGTGGATGAGACCCACTTCTACCTCTGTGCTCGCCTTCCCCTGCCGCATTCAAGCTAAGAACAACCTGGCATCTCCTCCAATGCTTTTTCTTTGTGACTTTTATTTCTAGACACGCTCCATGTCCTGGTCACCTGCTGTTTCCCATTTAACCATAAGAAACAGCAGGTTCCTCTTGGTTAAAGAAACCTCAGAAGATTCCCTCTCAGAAGCTGAAGAGCGATCGCATTGTCAGCAGCCAGGGTCCCCGGGAAGCTGTCATGTAAGTAGAAAAATTCTGCTCCCCTCCACTCCCACCTTATCTTACCCCTCCCCCACTCCACATCCTCTTCTCTATCCCCTCAGTCTAAGTTCTGCCTCACCAGACAGACATCAGACAAATTTGAGGCATTACACTCAGGGGATAAGATCCAACCAGACTATGTAATCCAAAACTTCCTATTATTACACCAGGGACAGGCCCAGAGAGGGCTGGTAACACCCCACATCCTGCTCCCTGAATGGGTGTCAGCTCACACTTCTGTGGTTACTGTGGTGGATGCCTGGCCAGCTTCTCCTGGGGGGAGGGCAGTTGGCAAGCACAGTGACCACCTCCAGAGGGTCTCTCCCTACTACTCCCCTCTGACTTCCTGTCCCAGAGAGGACCCCTCCCCTGTAGCAGGTGGGCCTGACGGGTTTTAGCGTCTAAGGAGTCATCCCTGAGATAAAACCCTCCAGCATGTCACCTGACCCTGCCAGCCCACCCTCATCCACAGCTTCAGAACCAACCAGTGCCAACCCAAAGGAGAATTATGTGAAAAGCCTGGATCAAAAACTCATACCCGGGACTTCCCTTGTGGTCCAGTGGTTAAGAATCTGCTTTGCGATGCAGGAGACATGGGTTCGATCCCTGGTCCGGGAACTAAGATCCCACATCCACATGCCACAGAGCAACTAACCCCACAGGCCACAATTACTGAGCCTGTGCAATACAATTAGAGAGTCTGTGCACTACAATGAAATATCCCTCATGGGGAAACAAATATCCGATACAGCCAAATAAATAAATATTTTAAATATTTAAATATTCAAATATTAAATGTGTTTTTAAAAAATCATACCCTGAAGACTTGAACTCTTCTGGCCACACTAAGACCAAACCAGAGGATGAGAAATGTTCCCCAGTCCCCAGGGCCTCCTGTCCCTACCCTGGACTAATCTGACCTTAATTTTCAAATGGAGTCCTTTTGGTTTCATGATACAAAATATACCATGTCTTAAATAATATTTAGTATTATTTGGATTGTGGCTGGTTGAGGACTTATTTTGAATATTGGTGATCTCTTTTTTTAAAGTAAGGTCTTGAGCCACTTGATTCCTGTCAGGAGCCCCAGCTCCTTCTCCTGTAAGCTATGGGCAGTGGGTCTCCCTCCTGCTTACCTCCCCAGTGGGGAGTGAACATGCCTAGAGAGCCATGGGTTTGAAGGGCCATTGCAATCTAAGAAGGACAGTGCCTGGTGAGTGTGAGGTATTGCTTAATATATTATTATGGAAAAGCGTGGAAGTGTTAGTCACTCTGTCATGTCCAACTCTTTGCCTCCCCATGAACTGTAGGCGCCTCTGCCCATGAAATTCTCCAGGCAAGAATACTGGAATGGGTAAGCCATTCCCTTCTCCAGGAGATCTTCCTGATCCAGGAATCAAATCCAGGTCTCCTGCATTAGCAGGCAGATTCTTTACTGCCTGAGCCAACAGGGAAGTTATTATGGAAAGATGTGTACAGTTTTAGGACCACTGACTTTTTTTGCAGAAAATACATTTTGTTTAAAACCTCAAATGCAGCGGTTTTCCTGGTGATCCATTGGCTAAGACTCCATACTCCCAACACAGGGGTCCTGGTTTCGATCACTGCTCAGGGAACCAGATCCCAGATTCCACAGCTAAGCATTTCAGATGCTGCAACTAAAGATCCTGCACAGTGCACCTAAGACCCAGTGCAGCCAGATAAATAAATAAATAAAATCTCCAATACAGCAGTAGTGTTTTCTTCAGGGATAACTCCCATCCAGTAGGGGGCGCTTTGAGGCGCGCTACTTACAGGTGTAGCCAGACCCTCCCTGACTGTGTGACTTAACTGGGCTCATCTGTATGTCACGGAGGGTCTGGCTCACCAGCTCAGGATATTCTAGAACAATGGCTCCCGTCCCCAGCATCAGCTTCCAACGGGTCTCCTTGCGCCCCTGCCTCCCAGCTCTGAGTAGTCCTCCACCCGGGAGTAATGCAGCCATTAAGTATACTAGAGTCCCAGGGGGAAATAGATGACACAGCCCTGATTAGTATCGGATTTGATATCTAACGTGGGACTTGGAGACAATGGGCCTTGGAGGATGGTGTAGCACTGGCAGAGCAGAGACTGTTGTGGAAGAGATGCAGGATGGAAAAGAGGGGAGAGGGCTTGCAGCGAACACCCCTAGATAGTTGGCATGTAGGATTCAGAAAGGAAAAGCTGCAGACCTTTGGAAAGGAAGGTTCAGACGTGCTTACAGAGGAATTGGAATGTCAAGATGGGAGTTTGGACTCAGCTCTGAAGGCCTTGGAGCAATGGGGAGGGCGGAGGGTGGGAGATGCTAGGAAGAGTAGTCTGGAGCAGGGCCCAAGGGCAGGACAGGGTTGGCTAGAGGGTGTTAGGGGAAGCACACTGACTGAAACCGCCCACCCTGGCCAGGCACCATAGTAACAATTTGCAGTAAGGAACACAAAACTAATAAGCCACCACCAACTGGGAGAGTTCAGATCAGATCAGTCGCTCAGTCGTGTCCGACTCTTTACGATCCCATGAATCACAGCACGCCAGGCCTCCCTGTCCATCACCAACTCCCGGAGTTCACTCAGACTCACGTCCATGGAGTCAGTTCAGGAAATGTCAAAAAGTGACACCACGTGTCCGACCACCTCCCAGAATCCTTCTCGCTGGCATCCATCTTGGCTGAACCAGGAAGGACTCTGAGTCAGAATGATTGGTTAAAGACAATCCGGAAACTAATCCCATCACCATGAAACCTGAGACTGTGAGCCACTACAAAAGGGCTGCCTACAAAGGCTGCCTACAAAACCAAACTCTCAAGTGTTGACAGAAAGGAAAATTGCCTTTAATCAGCATGCCAGCAATCTGGGGAGATGGTGGACTCAGGGTCCCCCCCAAAACCATCTTGGAAGATTCTGCTCAGCCATGAAAGCTTCTAAAGGGAAACAGGAAAGTCATCTCAATTAATCATTGGGATGGGATGGCAGTCAGAGTCCTCACCATCCCCCATGGTGTGCAATGCTTGTCGACTGCTCATGATCTTTTTTTAGATGCTATCTTTTGACATCGAATCTCGAGATGCCTGAAGGAATGAGAAGAACTGGGGAAGAGATCTGGTTATCTGTTACTTACTCTTTATTTCTACTTCTCTGATCTATGGAAAAAGCAACAAGTTAGGTAACCTATTGTATGATCAAAAGATTTGAAAGGTGTGCTAAGGCTGGAGATGATAGAGCATGGGATGCCTGGTTTAAGGACAGTGACAAGACAAAAGTGGCCTCCTGAAGAGAGCTCTTTTCTGCCAAAAGTTGCTTACACTGCCTTCCAGGGTAGAACTCTTTTCCAAGTCCCCATGTGCCAAGTGACTGCCTGGCACAGCATGGCAGAGGGACCCTGTGTCCACTGGACAGGGCCTGGAGAGTTAATTAGCAGGATCCTTTCTGGGGAGGGTCCAGGCAGGTGGGTCCATGTCTGATGGAGATGCTAACAGAGGTCATCCAGAGGAGGGAGGTAGTCTCGAGAAGAAACAGGTGAACCCCCAGGGGACAAAGAGGAAGAAGGGGCCCTGTCCCTTTAAAAGGGGCAATCACATGCTCCAACGTGTGTAACCTGCGACTCTAGGGAGACTAGGGAGACCAGTGTCAACTACAAACGGGCACTTGCCAAGAGCATTGCCAGCAACTGAACAACAAAGGCATATTCGACGGAGAAGGCAATGGCACCCCACTCCAGTACCCTTGTCTGGAAAATCCCATGGGCGGAGGAGCCTGGCAGGCTGTAGTCCATGGGATCGCTAAGAGTCGGACACGACTGAGCGACTTCACTTTCACTTTTCACTTTCATGCATTGGAGAAGGAAATGGCAACCCACTCCAGTGTTCTTGCCTGCAGAGTCCCAGGGACGGGGGAGCCTGGTGGGCTGCCGTCTATAGGGTCGCACAGAGTCGGACACGACTGAAGCGACTTAGCAGTTAGCAAGCAGTAGGACATGACTTGACCACAGCAGGGACCCTGAGCTCTAAGGCCAGATTTGCTCCTGACTTGCTACGTGTCCTCAGGCCTGTAGGTGTCAATCTCTCCAGCCCTTAGCCACCTCCTCTCTACTGCAGGGCTAGCAACAGGCAGATGGCAACCCCCCTGCATGCCCTCCCCGCCGCCCACCTCCCCTCCCCCGCCGCCCCCCCTCCCAGCTAGGGCAGCTGTGACTTTTGGATAACAATAGCCTCCAAACCCTCTGGGCAGGGCAGGGCGGGGGCGGAGAGCATGCAAATGGGGACCCAGCCCCGCAGAGCATCTACATCACAACCCAAATCAACGTTTATTCCCCCAGGACAAAGGCAGTCAGCAGAGTTGTGTTGAGTCATTTATTGGCTTCTATTGACAAGAAGTCAGTTCCACAGTGTCAAGAATTCACCTTGCTGTACAGTAGAAACTACTACAACATTGTAAAGCATCTATACTCCAACAAAAATTAAATAATAATAAAAGAAGTCAGTTCCCAGGGCACCAATTCCAACCTGCTTCCCTCCTCTCCACCCCCTGGGCCCAGCCCCTCAATGTCAATCAACTTTGCACCTTGAAATCCCTGTGGGGTCTAAGAGGCACAGAGGGGGTGGGGGACAGAACTTAAAGATTCTAGAATTTAAATATATAAAGTGCAACAACATAGCTTATTAGAACCCAGCAGACCCTTTGGCGTGACCGGGTGAAGATGGGGGAAGAAGGACTGGTGTGAAGTTAGACAAGTGAAGCCACGTGGTGTCCTGAGTCCAGGATGAGAAGGGATCAGCTCACATTTCCTTTCACTGGCAGAGGTTTATCCTCTTTAAATAAGCCTGAACCCATAAATCTTTTTGCAAGACACAAGACTGTAGGCCTCCAGTCAGCTTGAATCTGTGGGCAGAGAATAGAAGAGGGACTGAGTCACCTGAGTCAGCCCTGGGTGCCACACACACATCACGCCCCACCCCATGACCCCTACATCGCTCCTGGGCACCCCTGAGCTGTTCTCCTGTAGAATGAAGTGTTCCATAAGATCTATGATGTGGACACTGGGAGGAACACCCAAGCTTCAGCAGGGGTGGGGTGGGGTGGTAGTTCTTTAAATCGCATTTCCTGGACCCTTTTGGTGGATTCAGTGTATCAGGGAACAGCAAAGGCTGTAGGCAACTTCTTAGCATGGGAACAAATCCTCTCCTGGAATATCTCTGAGAGTTCACCTGCTCCACCTTTTCATGTGTCTGTATCCATTTGCAACCCCCTAATCATTGCTTCGGAGAAGGCAATGGCACCCCACTCCAGTACTCTTGCCTGGAAAATCCCATGGATGGAGGAGCCTGGTAGGCTGCAGTCCATGGGGTCGCTAGGAGTCAGACACGACTAAGCGACTCCACTTTCACTTTTCACTTTCATGCATTGGAGAAGGAAATGGCAACCCACTCCAGTGTTCTTGCCTGGAGAATCCCAGGGACGGGGGAGCCTGGTGGGCTGCTGTCTATGGGGTCGCACAGAGTCGGACACGACTGAAGCGACTTAGCAGCAATCATTGCTTTGGGGGATTGTGTGTGTGCACATGTGTTTCTTCTCTGATCTGTCCACCTCTCAAACTTGGCTGTTGTCCAAAAACCATAGATCAGTTCTGCCTTTAGTTATCTGCACGACCTTAGACAAATTTCTTTAATTCCCTGAACCTCAGTTTTCATGATGATGAAAATGCGTGCCCCAGGAGAGTTAGCTGACTGAGATAATACACTTGAAAGTGTCTCATGTCTCACAGACACTGCGTGTCAAGCGTAAGATACCTCCTTGGAGCTTGGTAAGGACCCTGTGATGCAGCTATCGTGGTTATGCCACTTCACAGCTCAGGAGTGCCGAGAGCTACTCAGATAATCAGGTTCAGAAAAATTACCTGCCCGGAGTCACCCAAGGTTATAGGATGGCAAATCTAGAGACAGGAACTAATTGAGACCTCCCTCACTCGTACCATCACACAGTGGTGCCTGGAGCTTTTAAGCTCTGGGCATAAAATATTAAGATACAATACTTGGCGCCTTGGAGCTTTAAGAAACCCATGTCACTGCGGGAGCACAGGTGCTCCCCCTAGAGTCCACTCTTGGCTCTGCACCCAAGGTTTTGGCAGGCTCGATGGCGTGGTTAAAAAAAAAACACCTTAATCTAGTGGAACATCGCCATCTAGCGTCTGCTGCTCTAATCCCAGGTGGGCCAGTTTCTGTTCTCTGGAGAAGCAAGTTAGGGACGGAAGAGGATACATTTCTTACATCAGACGGTCGTTGTAGGAGCAGGTGGAGCTGATGTTCTTGTAACACTGGATTTTCTTGGGAGAAATTTTTCCCTTCACCGTTCTGAAACAGCAATTGGAGGATGGCACATGCACTAGAAGAGAAGCACAAGAATGGCTTGCATTTATTTCTCAACCCATTCTGAGTTCCTCTCACCCAGGATGGAGGGGGAAAAAAACGCTTCCGGGACAGGCTCAGGCTTTGGGGCCACATCCAAAGGACCCTAGTGTCTCATCAGCCACCTCGTTCTGTATTCAGGCAGAATCAGGACACTGGGGTTCAGATCCCAGGCTCAGACAAAACAGCTGTGTGGCTTTGATCAAGATGAGCCTTTCCTCTGAACTCCAGACCTCCCAGCTGTAAAACAAGACTTTTAAAACTGATTTCTAAAGGCTCTTCTAGCTATGACATCCCCCCGCTAGTGCATGGTTCTGCCCCCACATTTGGGTTCAAGGGCCCTGGGGCCCTGGTGAGTCTGATTCAACTGCAGTCTGCTATTTGGGGCAGGATTAGAGACTGTGCTAGGAGCTTAAACTTGAAGAAGTGATCAGGAAAGAGCTTCTGGGAACCGCCAAGCTTTCCCCCACCCCCAGCCACTCCAGAAGGTCCTCTACCCTGCTCACAGCTCTGACCCCCAAGTTCCACTCTGCCGGTTTGCAACCCCCTCAAAGGACTTGCATTTCGGACCTCCTAGTTTGACTGCTTGCAAAGCCTATGTCATATGTCTGTCGTTAGGTCAGTATTCTCTCACCAGCTTTAGAGGGTAGGCATAATCAAATCCCAATTTACTGATGGCAAAACCAGAGTTTGGGAGGTCAAGTGACTTGCCCAAGGTTAGCCAATCTGTCCTGACCTCAGGTTCTGCCTGGTGGAGGCAAGACCCCTATCAGTCCCTCCTCTGGACCTCAGGCCTCCAGCTGGCCTAAATGACCTCACCACTTCCATCCATCAGGCTGCAGGGTCTAGACGAAGCAGACCTCCTTTGACTGAAGCGAGCTGCTCAGTGGTCAGTGTGGACTACAGATTCACGTTTCTTTTGCTGGCCCCCTGCCCCCATCCAAGACCTCCCTTCCTCCTCTTCGGGGAGAATTCTTCCCGAAGGAGTGGAGATGGAGGCAGGGAGCTCAAGGTGAACCTGTTCCCCCACCCTGCAACCCCAGAGTGCCCGTCTGAGTCTCCGCCCTCCCCTAAGTGACTCCAGTCAAACTCACTGCTCTTGGCGTCCACATCCTGTAACCACATCCCGGCCAGCAGCAGGCACACCAGTGCGGCGATGATGAGCTTCATCTCGGGTTGTCCGGCTCAGACCTCACAGCAAGGGTCTCAGTGAGTCTGGTGAAGCAAAGAGTTCTCCTCTGGTCTATCCTTCAGGGCCCAGGGCTTTTATCAGAAGACCTGGGTGGGGTTTTCCAACCCCCGGTGCAGAGGTGGGGAAGCCACAGTTACTCACGTCCAGTGACCACGTGGAAAACGCCTTTCTCCAACTCTCCTGGGAGGTGTGAGAGGTATAGGAAAAATTCCCCAGGCACAGGTGCAGATAAGGATCTTGAGAGGCCGAGTAGAAGCTGTCCCAGCTGAGTAGGGCCTAGAGAACATTGAATGAGAGGAAGTGGCCTCTGTCTCCTCTGACCTCATGTCTTTTCATCCATCAATGGAGTCACTGTCCCAGGAACATGACGGAGCAGAGGAGCTCTGCAGCAGCACAGAGGAGACACACTTGGGTTTAAATACCACATCTGCAAATCAGCGGATGCATAAACTCACCTAAGTCACATCTCTCATGCAAAATGGCAAGAGCAACTCAAGTCTCACGGGTGTGCAGGAGCATTAAGTAAGATCTGCTAGGACTTCCCTGGTGGTCCAGTGGCTAACACTCTGTGCTCCCAGTTCCAGGGGCACGGGTTTGATCCCTGATCAGGGAATCTGACCCCGCATGCCACAGCTAAGAATTTACATGCCTCAATGAAGATTAAAAATCCCCTGTGCTGCAACTAAGACCCAACAAAGCCGAATAAGTACTAATAAGTAATTTTAAAAAATAAGTAAATTTAAAAAATAAGATCTGCTATGTTTTATGTCAAGGGCCTGGCCCAGATAGCTGCAAATTCTATTTTCCCAATCACAATATTTTCAACAGCCTGCCCTGTTCTCGGTCCTTGGGTAGCCTCAGGGAAGACAGCTAACAAGAAAATGAAAGTCATTGCCCTTTGACTCACAGATAAGTAAGGAAAAGCCAGTTGGTGCAAGAACAGTAGCGCATGTGCCATGTGGAGGGCGCAGGGGAGGCCTGGGAACTGCCCACAGCAGAGAGGCCTCCCAGAGGAATGTTCTTCAAGCAAAGTCTCCAGCAGGAAGGCTGTTAAGTGGAAAGGGGCCTGTCCATAGAGGAAGGAGCTTGTGTAAACACAGCTAGGCATGAAGGACAGTGAGGAAATGGCCAGAGAGATATGTGACTGCCCAGCGACCGAGTGGCCAGGTCTTGAAGACTTGGTGTACAGTGCAGATGCATGGAATAAGTAGCACATACTAGGTGCTCAAGAAAGGTAGCTGGCCCATATCTGTGTATTAAAATCACAACGTTGATAAGAAGGAACACATTTGAGTCAGTCCTAACGAGGCGGATGAACCTAGAGCCTATTATACGGAGTGAAGTAAGTCAGAAAGAGAAAAGCAAATATCGTATACTGACGTATATATATGGAATCTAGAAAGATGGTACGGATGAGCCTACTTGCAGAGCAGCAATGGAAACACAGACACAGAGAATAGACTTATGGACACGGGGGTGGGGGTGGGGGGAGGAAGGAGAGGGGGGAATGTACAGAGAGTAACATGAAACGTACATTACCATATGTAAAATAGATAGCCAATGGGAATTTGCTGTGTGACTCAGGGAACTCAAACCAGGGCTCTGTAACAACCTGGAGGGGTGGGATGGGGAGGGAGGTCGGGGGGAGGTTCAAGTGGGAGGGGACATGGGTAAACCTATGGCCGATTCATGTCGATGTTTGGTAGAAACCAATACAATACGGTAAAGCAATTATCTTTCAATTAAAAATAAATAAATTTTTTAAAAGTCACAAGGCTGGGACTTCCCTGGTGGTCCAGTGATTAAGAAGATCAGGGTTCAATCCTTGATCAGAAAACTAAGATCCCACATGCTGTGGAGCAACTGAGCCCATGCACTGCAACTAACTAGAGAGTCCATAGGCCACAACGAAGATCCTGGGTGTTGCAACTAAGCCCCATTACAGTCAAGTTAATGAACTAATTAATTATTCAAAAAATCACGATGCCAACTTGACAGTTTCCCATGGTCAGTAGGCTGAAGTGCAAACTGCTGACCTGGCCATTTGTAACTCAGGGGATGTCTCCATGGATTCCTGTAGTTACAATATTTGCAACTCTCTGCAGATGTCACATGCTTTCTTATCTCCAGGAGTTGCTGCCACTGTAAGCTCCACCCACAGGGCCCTCCTCGTTGTCTCCCTCTGTGAATTTTCTACCCATTACAAACACCAGCATCTCTTTAAAGCCCCTTCTGCCATCCCCAGCCAAGAGTCCTTCAGCTCCCTTTGAAGCCCCTCTGTGCCTGGCTCTTCCACATGAAGGTCTTACATCCTCACAACCCCTCCATTCCATGTATTCTTCATCCTAACACCTGGGTGGGAGTCCTGGCATGTCAGAGATGAAATTCCCCTTGAAGACCACCTGCAGCAGGTGACTTGAAAAGTGTCCTGGGAGAGGGAAAAAAAATGCAAAAATACCTTCACTCCATTTCAGAAGCGGCATCAAAACAAATGTGCCTGTACATGTTGGGGGGCGGGAATGGGAAACTCAAGGTAGTTCAGGCACCAGCAGATAAGAATTCAGTAAGGTCTCTTCCTATTACTGATGGGAAAAAATGAGTCTCAGTAGGAAGAAACTGACTTTGCCAAGGTTATACTGAGACCTCACTGCACAGATGGAATGGTGGACCCCGAAGCGTCTGGCCATCTGACCACCACATGCAGCCACCTCTGAGAACACACTTTCATGAAGGACCAGAGCTAATGGTTGCCTTGCTCCATCAGTTCTTTCATTGACCAGCTGCTGCTTGCTACCCAAAAAGTACTTAAAGCAGCTGAAATCTCGAAGACACTGTAGTCACTCTCCTATTCCCTGTGCCCTCACAGACTGATCCTTTTTTATTCCTTGACTGTCACTTTAGTGGGTCTCAAAGAGGAAGGAGATAAAGGGACGTCGTCAGTTGGCCAAAGGTAACCGCAGATCCTTTAGACTCACTTGGGACACAGTGAGGAGCCAGGTGGCCACCCAGGAAATTTTTCATTCTCCCCTCCTTCTGGGTTTGCTGCCCAGCCCACTCGAGACAAGGACGGGGCTGCCCCTCCAGCAGTTCACTTCCCCTCCTCCCCCTCATTGTGGCCACCGCAAACCCAGGACAGGAAAAGAGAAGACAGAAAGACTTAGTCACGCCTCCCCGTTTCCCAGCTCCCGCAGCAGTAAAAGGTACCGCCTGAGGTGCCTACCACACGGAAATCTAGCATCCCACACGATACCTCCCCAACCCCAATGCCATCTCTTCTTGCCCAGGCCTGACACAAAGTACAGGCCAAGTAATAACTCAATAAAAAATTCACGGCCTTGAATGAGATGGGTCAGAACTGCATAGATGATGGAGAGATAAGAAATGGTCTGCAGCATCAGCATTGAATCAGTTTCTCATGAGAACGACCCTTTTCTTAGTTAGAAGTTTAAAAACTAACAGTGTGCCTGTAGAAAGGTTTTCTTATTAGTCATCTTTGGTGAAGTGGGGACCAATTTACTGAGGATGGGTAGAGGTCAGACAGAACTCAAATGGTGTGAGTTCATCTTAAGATCACCTCCTCCCTCCTCCCCAGGTTCTTGCCTAAACCCTGCTGGCCTGGGGGCACTGGAGCCTGGCCCTGCATCCCACCTCTCTAGTTACTTTTCAGCCTGATTCTTCAGACCTGGTAGAAACCAATGGTGGGAGGTGTCGTTTGCCTGACATCACACACCTGTGGGAATCCTGGCCTCCCATTGTCCATGTCTGGGGCCAAATTTTCTGAGTTCTCTCATTCAGGGAGGAAGTGTGTTTGGCCTCAGAAGCAACTGGGTCAGATTTCAGCCCCACTCCTTTTTAGCTGTGTGACTTTGGGTAAGTAACTTAACACTTCCGAGCCTTAATTCCTTCCTTCTTCAAATCTACTGCCTAACGGGTCTGGTAAAACTCTTTGTTGTTTTCAAAATAAACTCCCCAACCATAACCTAACTTCGGGCTCTTTAAAGGATTCAATGAGATGGCTCAACTTGTCTTGGAACACAGGAGGAAGAAAGGAAGCGAGAGAGAAAACTAAGAAGGGCAGGAAGGAGGAGAGAGGAAAAGAAAGTTGGATCATCCAAAATTACTGCGGAGGCTTGGAGGATGAACTTAGGATTGCCTGGGGTGAAGGGCGGGGAGAAGGGATAGTTATGGAGTTTGGGGTGGTCCTGTACACATTGATCTATTTAAAATGGATAATCAACAAGGACCTACTGGAGAGCATGTGAAATTCTGCTCAATGTTATGTGGCAGCCTGGATGGGAGGGGAGTTTGGGGGAGAATGGATACATGTACATGTAGGGACAAGCCCCTTTGCTGTCCACCTGAAACTATCACAACATTGTTAAATGGCTATGTTCCAATACAAAATTAAAAGTTTAAAATTTAAAAAAAAAATCACCATAGAGTACCTAAAATATGTCAGGTCTTGGGGACACAGCAGGCACAAGACGGATACCAGGCCTGCCCCCTGGGGCTTATAGCTCACTGCAGGAGGCACATCCTGGGAGCTGTGGTCAGTGGTTGAGAATAGACCTCGTGTCCTGCAAGCTGCAGAGTACAGGGAAGTGCTTACCCCGGGGCCTGACACATTGTAGAGGCTCAATAAAACCACACCCCCCTCCCTCTCTGTCCCTCAGTCCTGGACCACCTGGGGCTTCATTATAGGACCCAGGCAGTGGCACCACTTCCCTATCCAGACCCGCATCCTGGTTTCTTTCTAATCCTGGGTTACTGGGTGCCCAGGAACTCAGTGTCCCCTCCAGGAGCAGTATCCCCACGTCTGCACCCAGCCGCTTCCCGTAAGCACAAGCCCAGCCACAGTGCCCCCAGCACTTAAAACCCTTGAACTGAAAACGCTTTCTTGTGCTTTCCAGCATCTCTTACCCTCTGCCTGGGTTCCCTTGTCCCCCAGCGTCCCTCTAACATTCAGCCCCTTTGTGCTTTTAAGGAGGCCTGTGTGAACCAGCTCTCAGGGACAAAGCGAACGAGGCATCAAGCGTCTCTTGTAGCAGCCGCGACCCGGGGATGCCCAAAGAATGACACAGCAGAGATGGTCACTAGGTTTTTTTTTTTTTTTTTAACTTTTTATTCTATATTGGAGTAGCCAATTAACAATGCTGTGATAGTTTCAGGTAGACAGCAAAGGGACCTGTCCCGTTGGATAGCAACTGTACATATACATGTATCCATTCTGCCCCAGCCTCCCCTCCTATCCCGGTTGCCACGTAACATTGAGCAGAGTTCCCTGTGCTAGGCAGTAGATCCTTGATGGTTATCCATTTAAAATATAGCTGTGTGTATAGTCCATCCCAAATTGCCTAGTATCTCTTCTCCCCATCCTTTCCTGCTGGCAGCCATAAGTTTATTCTTTGTGCCTATGAGCCTGTTTCTGTTTTGTAGATAAATTCATTTATATCATTTCTTTCCAGATTCCTCACATAAGGGATGTCATATGATATTTTTCTTTCTCTGTCTGACTTACTTCACTCAGGATGACAGTCTCCAGGTCCATCCATGTACCAGCTTTTCAATTTGTGTCCACAGCCATGGAGCTCCTGAGTGACAGCCACTCAACCCATTGTTCAGAAGTGAGGTCCAAATGTCTTGGCTCAGCTTACACAGTCCTGGACGATGTGGTCCCCAGAGCTCTAGCCCCACATACGCTGGGAACTCACTGCCCCGTCTGCCTGAGATGCTTGTTCCAGTTTTATCTGGCAGACCCTGTGCAGGCTGCCCCCCACCCCACCCCACCACCGAGTGACAGCATGAAGCAGGCTCACTTCCCACAGCAGCCACCTTGCACTCTAGGAATTGCCTGGTGGTCCACACCCCTCTCTTGTCTGGAAGCTCCTGAAGGGCAGGAGTGCCTCTGTCATGGTTCCCATTTCATGCCCCAGCACCCCGTCCAGGGTGGACTCACAGTGACTCTTGTCATCCCCCTGCCGCAGACGAGTAGCTGATGCCCTGGAGGTGAAGGGAGTCCTACGGGGAGCAAGTGGCAATATTAGGGTGAACAGCTCTGTAGGTGAAAGGAGTCCTATGGTAGCAAGTGACAATATTAGGGTGAACAGCTCTGGCCCAAACCCTTTGCTGGTTTGTACTCTCTGGACCCCGTAGCACACGCAATCGGACCACTTCCCGAGTGTGTTGATGGGCACCATTCCACACGTGGGATGCTGGTGACAGATCCCAATTTCTGATGTGCTGATTCATTCATCTATTCACTTACTCACTCAGTCACTCAGCAAACATCTTCTGAGGGCCTGCTTGGTACTCAGGCAGTCAGGCGAGAAAGGAGAGTTGACCACATAGCCAGGGTCTCGAAAGGGAAACAGATATGCCAACCAACAAGTGGGTACCGATGGTCAGGGCTGCTGTAATATGCAGACCAGGCTCTGCATGTGTCCAGGATGGGGGAAGGAGGCGCTCACTGGGGTGCAATGTGGCATCTCGACTGGGCCTGGAAGGATGAAGGTGGAATTTACCAGAGTGGGGGTGGGGGGTGGGGGTTGGATAGCATGCTGTGTGTGGTTATGAGAGTGGGCTCTGCCTGGCCCCAGCCCCAGCTCCTCTGTACACCATCTGTGTGACTTCTTTTCCTTTCTTAACCTCTCAGCCTCATCTCGAAATAATGCCATTTGCTCACAGGCTTGTTTGAGAATTAAACGTGGCGTATCCCTTAAGGAAAATTGAATAATTGTTGGATGACTTGCTAACGGATGACGTGGAGCGGATGCATCTGGCAGTGGGGAAGGAAATGGGCCTGCAGGGAGAGTCTGGAAATGGAGCCTGGAGGACCTGGGCCATATTTCACAAGCCCCTGTTTCCTGGGCTCGAGCCTTGGGACCTGGGCCTGTTGTCAGTGGAGGAAGTCATGACTTAAGTCATGATTTAAGGAAGCCTTAAGTCATCTTTTGCTCAGGCCTGGGATGAGGCCAGGTTTGTGGTTTGCACGGAGGGCCTGTGCCGGAACCTGCAGGACTCAGTGAATGGAAGAAGGTGGTAGGACCAGGGGGTTTGAAAGAGCCCAGGAGAAGGGAGGGAGGAATTGAAAGAGTAACATTGAAACATATACACTACCATATGTATAGATAGCCATGCTGCTGCTGCTGCTAAGTCGCTTCAGTCGTGTCCGACTCTGTGCGACCCAATGGACGGCAGCCCACCAGGCTCCCCCTTCCCTCAGATTCTCCAGGCAAGAACACTGGAGTGGGTTGCCATTTCCTTCTCCAATGTATGAAAGTGAAAAGTGAAAGTGAAGTCGCTCAGTCGTGTCCGACTCTTCACGACCCCACGGACTGCAGCCTACCAGGCTCCTCTGTCCATGGCATTTTCCAGGCAAGAGTACTGGAGTGGGGTGCCATTGCCTTCTCCATAGATAGCCATGGGAATCTGCTATATTTATCACGGAGCTCAAACCCAGTGCTATGTGACAACTGAAGGGGTGGGAGGGGCTTCCCTCATGGCTCAGTTGGTAAAGAATCCGCCTGCAATACAGGAGAACTGGGTCCAATCCCTGGGTCGGGAAGACCCCTGTAGAAGGAAATGGCAACCCACTCCAGTATTCTTGCCTGAAGAATCCCATGGACAGAGGAATCTGGCAGGCTACAGTCCATGGGGTTGCAAGAGTCGGACACGATTTATTGACTAAACTGCCGCCAAAGGGGTGGGATGAGATGGGAGCTGAGAGGGAGGTGCAAGAGGGAGGGGACATATGTATGTACCTGTGGCTGATTCATGGTGATGTAGAGCAGAAACTAAGACAGTATTGTTGTCCTCTAATTAAATTTATTTTTAAAAATCTAAAAAAAAGAAAGAATCCAGGAATTGTGACAGGTAAGGAGGTGTGGTTCTTCTGCAGAAAAAGGGTCAAAAATCAGGAGACAGGGTTTCTGGGCTCTGCCGTTGGTTTTCTGTGAAATTTGGGGCAGGTCACTTCCCCATTCTGGGCCTTAGTTCTCCCACCTAAAATGTGGCATTGTTATACATTCTATGTTATACATTCTATGTTATACATACATAACACTGTATATATACCTTGTTAAGAGTGTGGTACTAGAGCCCACACTCTTAACACACTATGCTGGCTCCTTTGTTGGACTTTGGTAACAGTCATTTTTATTTATCTTTGGTGAGCTCTATCTTTCTTTCCATTCCTATGCTGTTTCTACTTAATTTTTATCTTCTTTCAAGACTACTGGTCTTTTTAGTTCTTTGGCCCATTTTTTGATTGGGTCGTTTATTTTTCTGGACTTGAGCTGCAGGAGTCGCTTGTATATTTTTGAGATTAGTTGTTTGTCAGTTGCTTCATTTGCTATTATTTTCTCCCATTCTGAAGGCTGCCTTTTCACCTTGCTTATAGTTTCTTTTGTTGTGCAGAAGCTTTTAATTTTAATTAGATCCCATTTGTTTAGTTTTGCTTTTATTTCCAATATTCTAGGGGGTGGGTCATAGAGGATCCTGCTGTGATTTATGTTGGAGAGTGTTTTGCCTATGTTCTCCATTTTCTATGCTTATTTGCATTAACCAATAGTCAGACTGGCCTTGGGGTCCAGAGCTATTTGTGGAAAGCTCTGTGGTCTACTGAGCTGATAAAAATGATATGGTTTTCTGTATATAGAGAGATAACTTTTTGATAACTAGCATCACTAACCAATTCTGCTACAAAGAGATTTAGACAAGCGCAGTCTCACTGTCTGATTAGAATAGATTTATAATCGAACATGGATAATGTGGGCATGTAAAGGATTTTTAAAAGACACAATAGAAATACTAACCAATACACAAAATGATGTATTTCAGTTCTTTACGTAAACAAATTTTTAACAGATATATTTGAGATTAGTGAATGTGGGAAAAGTCATAGAGGGAAAAATGCCTTAATAAAAATATATAATTTTGAAAAAAAAAACTACTGGTCTTGTCTTTTTAATTTTGATATAATGGTGAATTGAAATAAGTTATTTACAATTGTAGATTAATTGTATTCTTAGTAAGAAAATTTATAAGATAATGCTTGATCAAACCAATTTTATAACTTTTTTTCCATTGGAGAAGTAACCTATTTACTATATTAAAGGGGAAAACACTGTTGAAAAATAAGTTAAATGTGGGGTTGTTGTTTAGTCACTAAGTCGTGTCCAACTCTCTGCAACTCATTAGAGTGTAGCCACCAGGCTCCTCTGTCCATGGGATTTCCCAGGCAAGAATACTGGAGTGGGTTGCCATTCCTTTCTCCAGGGGATCTTCCCGACTCAGGGATTGAACCCATGTCTTCTGCTTGGCAGGTGGACTCTTTACCACTGGGCCACTTGGGGAGGTTGGCCTAAATCAGTGACTCTTTCCCTGGAAATGCGATTCATATTAGGATGACTCAGGAAGCTTTTATCAAAAGACACTTGCTTGAACCTCACTGTGGACCATTGTATTCTGAGTTCAAGGTCATTGGAGTATCAAGAGAGGGCTCTCCAGATAATCCAGCCCTACTGCTAGCCTCACTGGATGGCTACTGAGACCCTCTCTGGTTTGGCATTAAATGACGTTCTCGGTCTCCAAGTGCAAACAGAGCCCCAGCCACAAGCTACATCCTAAACAGCCCCCTCTTCCATCCGACATGGAACAGTAGCCTTTTGGATCAGGCCTTAACAGGCCATAACTGCTGAGGGAACTGCTGGGGCACTCCCCCTGCCCTTTCTGATGACGATCAAGGGAAACAGAGCTTAGCAGGGCTCATCGCAGCCTCTAAGGATTTGGATCCCACCCACCCTAGGAGCTGCTTCCCCTGTGGCTCAGTGGTAAAGAATTCACCTGCCAATGCAGGAGACCCAGGTTTGATTCCTGGGTTGGA